>NW_012134636.1:48593-50695 GCF_000956105.1 Propithecus coquereli | reverse complement strand
TCTTGCTCAGGCTGGTTTCGAACTCCTGAGCTCAAACGATCCGCCCGCCTCGGCCTCCCAGAGTGCTAGGATTACAGGTGTGAGCCACCGCGCCCAGCCCACCATATTTTTAATGCTTCAGAAAAGCCATACAGGGCAAAGGACTGCTATTTAGAGCTAAATTATTCCTTGAACGATACCCTTTGTTGAAGATGGTATAACTGTGTTTCCTTCTTGAAGAGCTCCTGGAAAGTGCTCAGCCTTCCGAGCAGTTGAGCCCCACGTTCCCTGAATGGACTGGCCCACCCCTCCGTCCTATTCTGTGACATGCCAGTGCTGTCATGATGTTTTCTGGCTTCCCGCAGAGCAGTCTGCAGGATGGCACACAACATGTGACTTACAGAACAGAAAGTCACTGGGGCTTGCCCACGGGTGACACGAAAGCATTCTTCATCAGCTTTAAACTGAGAATCAGATAACAAGAAGAATATGTGGCAGGTGAAAGTCTGTGAGATTTCATTACCTAAGGCACACTGGATTTTGAGAATGTGAGAAGGACCCTCGGGTATGTTTGATTTTTACAAGAACCTAGTAGGAATAGCACAGTCTCTGACATCAGGCTGCTCTTGCCAACGCGAGCATCAGAATTTTGCTCAAGACTAAGATTTAATCCACTAAGATTTTTACTTCTACCTACTCAGAATCTCCAATGGCAGAGTTTAGTATTATTTTAAAATTAAACTCTTTCTAAAATTGGAAATTAAATCCTTTCATTATTTCTAACTTTCAAAACGCAGGCTAGGTGATAGTGCTGCTTTCTGAAACACAGAGGATTTCCAGAGAGGAAGTCATCCATAGGACTTTTTGGCCATAGAAAGTTTGGGAACTGCTCATTTAAATCGTTCCACTATCCGCTCACTCAGAAGGCATTTGGTGAGCACTTGCCGTCTGCCCAGACCTTTTACAGCCACCGTCACTTCCCTCCTTAACCCCTGGCTACCACTACTTTGTTCTCCAGCTCTGTCATTTTGTCATTTTAAGGAAGTTATATAAAGCGTACAGCATGTACCCTTTTGCTATTAGCTTTTTTGGCTCAACATATGCCTTCCAGATTCACTGACATTGTTGAATGTTGTCATTAGTTCACGCTTTGTTGTTGCTGAGTATTCCAAGGTGCAGATGTAGCACAGTTTGTTTACCCATTTGCCCCCTGAAGGACATCTGGCCTGTTTCCAGTTTTTATAAAACTGAACCTGAAAACAGGTTATTTTAAATAAAATTGCTAAGAACACTCATGTACAGGTTTTTGTGCTTATGCAAGTTTTTATTTCTCTGGGATAAATGCTCATGAAAGCCAGCAGGCTTTCACCACCCTTTCTGACCTTTTCTCTTTTCTTTCTTTCTTTTTTTAAGGAAGTAACGGGCTGATAAAGAATGTGAAATAGCCAGACAATCTTAAAAAAAAAGAAGAGCAAAGTTAGAAGATTTACATATCCTTAAGACTTACTATAAAGCTAGGGTAATTAAGAAAGCTTATACGGACATAAGGACAAATACACAGATCGATATAAAATCCAGGAACACACCCACATGTATGGCCACTTGACTTCTGAGGTGTGGATACAATGGAGAGAAAGGAGGCGTTTTCAGTAAATGATGCTGGAGCAACCAGATACCGTGTGGGAAAAATGAATCCTGACTCACTCCCTGACACCACACATAGAAATTAATTTGAGACGGATTATAAACCTAAATGTAAAAGCTAACCTATACAAGTTCTAGAAGAAAATAGGAGAATATCTTTTCAATAATGGGCTGAGCAAATATTTATTAGACAGGGCATAAAAAACACTAAATGTAAAATAATAGTTAATTAGATTTCATCAAAATTGAGAACTGCTGTTCATCAGAATGTACCATTAATAAAATGGTATATTATAAATAAAACAAGCCAGAGGATGTGAAGCCTATTTGCAATACATATGTCTTTCAAAGAATTCATATCCAGAATTTTAAAACACCTACAAAAAACAGGAGGATGAAATGGCAATATACTTTTGGAAGGTTCTAACACTACATTAAAACTGATGTAAAATTATGTGAAGGTGGATTGTTATATATAA
>NW_012134636.1:45501-46959 GCF_000956105.1 Propithecus coquereli | reverse complement strand
CTCAAACCCTCAATGATATTTTATTTATAATAGACACACCTTAAATATAAGAACATTAAAGTTTGAAAATAAAAGGCTGGAAAAACGTATACCATGTTTATGAATATGAAGAATCATTGGATAAAAAACGTCAATGATCCTCAAATTAATCTAGAGACTTAAATTCAATAAAAATCCTAACAGAATTTTTTTTATTTTTTATAGCACTTCACAGGCTTATGTTAACTTTATTTGGAAGATCAAAGGGACAAGAAAAGACAAAATTTTCCAATATAGTGCATAGTGAATGACATGGCCAACTAGATACTGAAACCTTTGTAAAGCTATAATAATTAAGACCAGGGACATTGTATAGGGGTGGAGATATAGTCCAATGGCAGGGAACAGAGAGGCCTATAGTAGACTCACTCATTTATGGAAACATGATATATTACAGAGATGGCATTGCATATTGAAGATGGAGGAAGACAATTCAATAAATTGTGCTGGGATTTCAAAATTACCATGCCAAATCGTCTCCATTTGGATTAACGGTTCTCAATTGGGAGCAATTTCCCCCTATTCTATGGTTCAAGGTCTGAAATTAAGGTTCAATTTTATGTGCTGTCTTGATATCTAGTAAAGTCAGGAGGACCTCGAATGGCTTAATTGCAAGTTCCCCTCCCCACTCTCCTCCCATGAATGAGGTTCCCTAGCTGAGCAGCTCTCTTAATCAAAGGCACCAGGCCCAGTTCTGCTTCTCCCTGAGGAGCAGTTTTCCATATCCTGCCAGCCAAACACATCCTTCCTTGGGAACCAAGTGGTATCCCACCCACTTGCTGCTACAAATTCTGCCTTCCACGGCCCCTGGATGTTCACCCTCTTTCTGAGTGCAACCTCTGTGTGCCCCTGCATGGTATGCAGTGTACTCCTGCCCTGGCTGTGAGTACACATGCTAATAAATTGCTGTCAATCTCATCTCTCCAGTACTGGGTATGGTTCAGCCATCATTATAACCCTAGAGCCTGAATCCCTGCTTCACCAAAAGGTGAATAGCAAGCAATTAAAACACACTTCACCCTAATCCAGGTAAGATTGCCAGATAACATACTGGACACTCAGTTAAATCTGAATGCCAAGTAAACAATGAGTAATTTTTTGATGTAACCATGTCTCAAATATCACATTACTTATACTAAAAAAATTAGTTGTTTTTTGTATGAAATTTGAATTTAACCAGGTGTCCTGTATTTTTATTTGATCAATCTGGCAACCCTGCACCCAGGGGACATAAAGACAATGTCTGGGGACATTTTTGGTTGTCACAACTTGGGGGATTGGGTGAGGGAGTGGTACTACCGACATCTAGTGTGTAGAGGTCTACGACGCACAAGAAATCTCCCCAGCACAAAGAGCTATACAGCTCAGTGTCAACAGTACCATTCTCAGAAACCTTGATATGGACAAAGGACTTACATG
>NW_012134636.1:44713-45167 GCF_000956105.1 Propithecus coquereli | reverse complement strand
GGACCTGATCAAATTAAAAAGCTTCTGCACTGCCAAGGAAACTATCATTAGAGTGAATAGACAGCCCACAGAAGAAAGAGGGAGAAAATATTTGCTGAATACACATCTGATAAAGGGCTGATAACAAGAATCTATCTAGAACTTTAAAAAATCAAGAAAAAATCAAACAACCCCATCAATAAATGGGCAAAGGAAATGAACAGAAACTTTTCAAAAGAAGACAGAATAATGGCCGGCAAACATATAATAAAATGCTCAACATCTCTAAGCATTAGAGAAATGCAAATCAAAACCACAAGGAGATATCACCTAACTCCAGTGAGATTGGCCTCTATCAAAAAATCCCAAAACAACAAATGTTGGCGAGGATGTGGAGAGACAGGAACACTCCTACACTGCTGGTGGGACTGCAAATCGGTGCAACCTCTGTGGAAAAGAATTTGGAGATACCTCA
>NW_012134636.1:34612-44663 GCF_000956105.1 Propithecus coquereli | reverse complement strand
GCACAGACAAAACCATCAAGAAGATGGGACTCTGTCCACCACTTTAATTTTTTAAATTATGAATAAACTTTTTTGTTGGTTTTTGTAATTACCCAACAACAAATGGTCACCGTGAAGAAGCTGAAGGTTCAGATATGCACAAAGATGAAGACAGACCAGTTTTACTCAAATCCTGATGTACTCACAGTTGGCATTTGTCAAGTGTCATTCCGCTCATCTTCTGTACATACATTCATGCATCTGTGCATTTAAACAAGAAGCCATTCATTTTATAAACAATTTTAAACAATTTTTAAAACCTGCCATTACTTGGGACCTGATCAAATTAAAAAGCTTCTGCACTGCCAAGGAAACTATCATTAGAGTGAATAGACAGCCCACAGAAGAAAGAGGGAGAAAATATTTGCTGAATACACATCTGATAAAGGGCTGATAACAAGAATCTATCTAGAACTTTAAAAAATCAACAAGAAAAAATCAAACAACCCCATCAATAAATGGGCAAAGGAAATGAACAGAAACTTTTCAAAAGAAGACAGAATAATGGCCGGCAAACATATAATAAAATGCTCAACATCTCTAAGCATTAGAGAAATGCAAATCAAAACCACAAGGAGATATCACCTAACTCCAGTGAGATTGGCCTCTATCAAAAAATCCCAAAACAACAAATGTTGGCGAGGATGTGGAGAGACAGGAACACTCCTACACTGCTGGTGGGACTGCAAATCGGTGCAACCTCTGTGGAAAAGAATTTGGAGATACCTCAAATAGCTAAAAATAGAAATACCATTTGATCCAGCAATAGCACTATTAGGCATCTACCCAAAAGAGCACAAAACATTCTATGATAAAGACATCTGCACCTGAATGTTTATGGCAGCACAATTCACTATTGCAAGGATGTGGAAACAACCCAAGTGCTCGTCAATCCATGAGTGGATTATTAAAATTTGGTATATGTATACAATGGAATATTACTCAGTCATAAGAAACGACAGTGATCTAGAACCTCTTATACTTTCCTGAATTGAACTTGAACCCATTATCCAAAGCGAGGTATCACCAGATTGGAAGAATGGGCTCCACTTGTACTCGCCATCAAATTGGTACTAACTGATCAACACTAGGGTGCTCACATGGCAGTAATACTTTCCAGGGATTAGGGGGATGGGGGGGGTAAACCCACAACTAAAGGACGCGGGGAGCATGGTAGGGGGGAAGGGCATGCCTCTAACCCTCGCTTGGGTGAAGCAAAGACATAAAGTGTAACCAAAATGTTTGTACTCTCATAATACTCTGAAATAAAAAAAAAAAACAACTTGCCATTACTGTGGCTTTATCTCTTTGTCCCTAATTCTTCTTCTGCAGCATCTTTACGATGGCTATACTGCAGCCTATGTCATTACTCTTTTGTTGCACGACATTGGCTATTTCTGATATTTTTCACTCATATAAATGATGGCAAAGTGTCTTTTTTTACTAAAATCTTTGTGCACACACTGCTATTTCCTTTGGACAGATTCCTAGGGGTGGAATTTTTTTCACTTATGTGTATGTCTATCTAGTCTCAGGTGGTTCAAAATCCTCTAAAATGAGATAATGCATGAAAAGTACCTCACTCGGTGCCTGGTATATACTAAACACAATGAGTTATAGAAAAGTTCTAGCTAGGTACTGAGCACCGCACTTTACACATACTGTCTTTAATAACTGTGAACAACCTTGCAAGGTGGATGAGGAAACACTCAGAGAGGCTTAGTAACTTGTCCCACATTGCACAGCCCAGAGGATCAGGATTCAAATCGAGGTCTCTCTGATGCAGACAGAAGGGCACCATGCCCTGGGACATTTTCCTGCGGGGCCCGGAGGCACCCCCAGACTCTCCACAGGCCTGGTATCTAGAGATCATCTAGAGAGTTCCATACAGACATCCCATGTCCAATTTACCTGGGAGCCCCCTAATCTGAAAACTGCATCATGTTTCTATCTTGCTTATTTATATGGGTATTTATTATTTATTTAAAAAACAGAAGTTTGAAACAGTGATCCCGGCCTCTTCAGGGTTCGGGGAATGCAAGTAATCTATGCTAGAGAACAACCTCCACAGCCCAGTTCTTTTTAGATGGCTGTGAGATCACGTGAGTTTCCCCAGTGCAAGTGAAGTCGTGGGCATCACGCTTGATGGGGAACCTCTCTTCCCAGGGGATGTGCGTGGCAGCTCCTCGCAGCCCCTCGTGTAGCTGCTACCTGAGCCACAGGTCTGAGTTAGTCTCATCATTCATGAAAACCCGGAGAACACCCACAGAACCTGTTGCTGGAATACGAAAATCTCACAAAGCCCCAAAAGAAACAAACACATTTGGAGTTCCGCCTCGCGATCGAAAATGTGCCCGGAAAATGTGGATAAGCCACTTCCTGAATTCAAGTCCAGTCCGATGCCTGGTCTTGGCTTTCTGGAGTGTAGTGGCATCTTCCACGTCTCACTTGGGAATGAGGCCGCTGCGTCAATAATGCAGCTTTGCCACCCCAACATTAGCTGGGAACAGTGTCGAAAAGGCTGAAATAACAGATGATGGTGATGCGCTTGCTCTTCCTGCAAGCTCCGCCTCATTCACCGATTCGCTCATTCAAATGTGCACTTATTAAACACCTGTCCCTGCACTGCGTGCTAGAGAAATAGATGAGCCCTTCTCCACCCAACCCTCAAGGAGCCCACAGTCCAGTGGGGATGTCAGAAACAGAAGTAAATTGATACAAAACGTGCTTTGCACTGAAATGAGTTTTGTAGAAGACATTGTGAAAACGCAGACAGTGGCCTCGGGCAGTCCATGAAGGCTCTTCAAGAGTGGGCGTTGAAGTGTAAACAGGAGTTCGGCCCCTAGAGGTGAGTGGGACTGTCCCTGTAAGCAGAATATGCAAAGGCGCAGAAGCGTAGCCCCAGGTGGGATTTATGAGAGGGAATGGTATAAGGTGACAGCCGAAAATCAGGTTAGAAATGGCTTTTCTGGAGTCCTCAGTGTCGGACCGGGAAGTCTGGCTCTGTCTGGAAGAATGGTTAGGGTCGAATAAAAGGGCCAAGTGCACTCTGAGTTCAAATAGTGCTGTAAGGGGAGGAGGCTGGCAGCAGGGAGAGCAGCGAGGCATCTGTTGTAATAGTCTAGCAGTCTGAGCAGGAAATGGGGAGAGCAGGACCGGACGGCGGCAGTGGGAAGTGAGGGGGAGGAGGGGACCAAGAGTTCCAAGTTATCCTAATAAGACTTGGTGACTGGATTTGGCTGGTAGGAGTAGGGTGGGAATATGGTAAAGAGGGAAGATGACTCTGCAGTTCCCAGTGGCCCCGTGCCATGGGATCAAACGCTCTGCCCGGGGGTGATGCGGCCTCAGGGCGTGAGGCCTGGGCAGAGGGTGTGTGCCTGTGTCCCCGTTTCTCTGGCTTTCCTTCTCCCAGGCAGTTCCTCGTTGTTTCCGTAACTGGCTATTCAAGTGGGTGGAACCTGGTAAAGTGCAATCAGGGAATATCTTTTATTTTTTTTTCTCCCACCCGAACCTCAGCCAGCCCTCTCAGCCTTTTTCTTTTTCTGTCATTTTGGGTATTCGTCCAATTTTCAGGTCTCCTAGCCTTCCATACCATCTAAATCAGCTTCGTTTTCTTGCTGTTGACACTTTCTACCTCTGGGCCTAATCCAGGACTCTCTCTACCAGCAGTGGTGTTTCGGGGTGCTCCAGGGGCCAGCTGGGGAGGAAAGGGACAATGGGAACAGGGGTGAAGCTCTATTTAGTTAATTCGCTCTCTGGAGTTCTCTCCTGGTGACTCAGTGCTCTCTCTCTCCCTCTCTCTCTCTCAAGAAAAGAAACTTTTTGTCTGCGGAATGGGAGGCCCCTTTGCATGTCAGGCCCAGAGGGGCATTGAAATGAGACTGCAGTCCCATCCCCTTGAGCTAAGGGATCACCCTGAAGCCACCTGCTATATGATTCTAGAGCGAGTGTGGCCCCCAATAGCTGTAAATTAAGCTAACAATGCCGTGCGCCAGCCACCACCACTCATACCCTGCAGTTCAACAATGGAGAGACAGTCACCAATGTCATTTCTGTAAACTAATGAGAATTCCTGACAAACAGCTTTTGTCATCGCCCCTCTCCTCGTTTGTCCTTTTTCTCTAAAAACTCGAGCCTCTGCTTTGGTTTCTGGAGCACTTCCCGGTGTTCCCCAGGCTGCAGTCCCCAACCTTGCCCCAAATAAACTCTCTATGTTAATTTCGCTTCGGTTTCCTTCTTTAGGCTGACACTCTCATGAAGTGGGGGGGAGGGGGCCCTCAGAAGCCCTCCTGTGGGGACCTCGGCTGTGCCATTCTCTAAGGGAGTGACGCGCTCCAGGGCAGGTTTCTGCTCCCCCTAGTCCTCTGTCCTTGGAGATTCGTTTCCCATCTTCCTGCTGGGGACCCCTGTGCCTGGCAAGCGGTTTTACCGAGGACAGTCTTTTCACAAAAGCTCTGAGCTGGCTACGTGGGGTTCCCATAGGGACCGTGGGAACCCATGGACCTTTGTACCCACAGACAGTGGAGGTGCAGGTTCCTGCCATCGCACCTCCTCTCCTTGTTCCCTGTGAAAGGAACACTCCACAGCCTCCTGCCTTGAGACTCATCCAGGTGGGGCCACCAATTTCAGGGGACACAAGTCATTCAGGTATCCCTTTATCTCTCGCTCATGCAACCGCCTGGTCCTGGGATATTCTGTGGTTGGGCAGAAGTCCAGCTGGAGATGAGGTGCCTGGCTCCCCTCTGGCAAATATCTCCCCAGTTTCGTCTTGCTGTCCTCTTCACCTAAACCCAAAGAATCCTGTCTATTGAAAAATCTAACTTTTTAATAAATACAATTGCTGAAAAGATGAGCTGTGGTCACTGTGGGATGACGTCTAGTGCCTCTCTTTAGAACGTGGGCGACTTAGCAGCCATCTTGCTAAGCTCTGAAGTTTTAGCTGCAATTCTGAGTCAAGAATATTTTTAAAACCCCATTTAACTCTCTGTCAAGCTTCTCTGTCTTTCTCTTTGGAGCCAACAACTTTCCTTTACCACCAAAATTCTTTCTGGCTCTCGACACGGAGCCTGCCTGGCTTCTCCACAGCCAATGGCTACGGGTCCCTTGCATTCCCACGTTGAGAACGATCGTCATCTCTTCAAAGGCCAGACATGATGCCCGATTCTGGTGGGACAGTGGGAGATGTGGCGTCTCACTCACGGTCAATCAAATCATCCATCAGAGAGTGAACAGGCAGGTTTATTTTAACGTTGAACTCACAGCCTGTGACTTGTCAGTCCCTCTTCCACAGTTCCGGTCTGGGATGGTCGCCATCTTACATAAATGGCAGAAGTCTAGGTTAACACAAAGAGTGTAGCGTCACCATCCACATGTGAAACAGAAAAGAAAGTATGTCTGCCAACAGGAGAGTTTTGGTCCAGCACGTTATGGAGGTGGAGATGAGAACATGGCTCCGGGTCCCCTGAGGACCACCTCCCACCAACCAGCCGTGGCTATGTGATAGTTGGAATATGAATCCATATTATTTTTCTCCTTGTACTTGCTCCTTTTCTTTCCCTCCTCCAGGCAAGTTATCAGCTCTATGCTGAGTCACGGGCAGAAAGCACCGTGGTCTACAAGACTTTCCAGCTGTTGTGTCCAAAAGGTAGGATCTCAACAGATCTAAGAGAGTTTTGTAGAAGACCTAAAAGGGAGGGCACTTTAATAGAGCCTCTTGGCCAACACTGTGACATTAGGGTTTCCCGAACCTTAGAACAGGAAGAGATGCCCCCTGGCTTGGAAGGAGAGAGAGAAATCTGGGGATTGTGGCCGAGGGACTTGAACAATTGCTTCCTAGATGGAACAGCAGGGAGGCAGCAAGATCCCAGAGAAATGGTCAGAAGGAACCGCAGAGAACCTCACAAAAGATTTCTGGAACAAGCATGAAACAAAAGTAACAAGAGGACACAGGCACGAGGATCACCCAGCAATAGCCTGTACAGACTGCTGACCAGGGACAAGCTCCTCTGCCTCCCACCCGTCACCGACTCCAACCTTCCCACCTTGAGAGTCCTTGACACTGTGTAAATGTGTGGGTGGGAACAACAAGGGCCAAAATTAAGTTTTCTCCCAGTCGGTCAGATCGGAGGCTTAAAGTCAGAAATGAAATTACATTATAAACGAGAAAGTGCTATTTCTTACACCTCTGGGTTTTTGGACTGAGATTTCTACCTACCACGCATTCTTTCTTTGGGCACCAAATCCCGTAGAGAGTACGCTGCGAGGTACTTTGCAGCAGAGGAAGAACCGAAGTCACCAGCCGTGACTGCAGCTGGAACGGGCGCGAGGGGGGGACTGGTGACACGCGTGCCTGCCACGCTGCTGTGCCAGCGCACTCCACAGGAGGCTGGAGCTGCCACCTCGGATTACTTGTGTAGTTGCTCTAAATGGCACTTAAACTTCTACAGAGGAGACTAAATTTAGTTCCTCCCCATAAACACAGTTGTCTGGTTGATGGGAGCAAGAGCGAGCATGGGAACATGTTTTCAGAAATGTTTGAATAATATATGTCAAGGCAGCAACGCAGAAGCTCTAAAAAGACAGCTTTGCAGAGGGAAGGTTTTCACCCTGAATTTCAGAGAAAAACAACTATAGGATGATCTAATTGTGGGAAAAAAGAGAGGGATCATTTCAGTTCAGTATTTCTGCCTAAAGGTAGTAAAAAGCAGAACAAAGAGACCAGGGAAAATGGTGAAGAGGTTCTTGAGGTCTGAATTCAACGTGTGTCTGACCGAGAGGCCCTGGGGATGTGAGACGAGTTAGGCAGCCACGTTCTCTCAAAGGGTTCGCGGTCCTGTTGCAGGGAGGCGAGAGAGGATCCCAGGGTGGCGCGGCGGTGGGTGTGCCCAGGAGGCTGCAGGAACTCAGGTCAGGGCCACTGGGATTGCCCGAAGGCTCCAGCAAGCTCATCAACAAAGTGACATTTGAGCAGGTGTTGGAAGGTTGGTGGTGGTCTGGCTTAGCCTGCCTGAGAAGGGGAGAATGGAATTCTGTGTTGGAAGGAAGAAGATGTGGAGACATGGAAGAGTTTGGAGAGTTGTAGTGAGGGAGAGGCCTTTGGTGCACGGGGTGCCCTGACTGCGGGGAAGGAAGTTGTGGGAGACAGAGGGAAGAGAAAGACAAGCTCCCGCCGTGAGGGCTGGGGTGCCATTCTGGGCCCTGCATGCAGCTTTAGGTGCACAACTCTGCGTCGTCCTGGGCTCCGAAGCTGAGGCCTTGTCAGAGCAGGGACGGAGCCAGGGCTTTCCTTGAAGACCTGAGAAAAGCATTTTAATCTCTCAACAGTACAGAGAGAAAACTGTAGAATCAAAGTTTATAATAATGATACTGAAAACAGCGTTTTCTTTTCTTCACTAAAGTAAAATGAAATGCAAGTGTATTTTAACTAATTGTTTCATTCTTCTGTTTAACAACTATTTAGTACCCACTCTGTACCTAGCAGTGGTGATTCGGCAGAGGTCTAAAGAAACATAGTCCCTGCTTTCTTGCCGTCTCTAGTAGAGTGAGGAGAGGCACAAATCACCGACACAAAGCAAATCCTTACACACTCAAATGTCAGATTATGATCAGTGCTGGGGAAATGATTGATTCCACTAAGGGGCTCCAAAGAGGAGAGCACTTGTGAAGGTCTTCACACACTCTGCCAGACTTCTGCTTTCAGCTCTGGCATGACAAGGGCTTGGAGGTCGTCACTCTCATCCTTACATGAAAAGGCTGAACAAACTGAAATTTGGAGATTTTCTTTGACCCATCAGAGAGTGAGGTTTCAGAGCAAACTGCCCTGAAATCTGGAGAGACAGGTGAATTCAGAGACAGTCACAGCCAAGGTCTGCTTAACTCAGAGCAGAAGCCACTGGAGCTGTGAACGGATAGGAACAGTTTCGTAGTAATTTCGGTGAATTGCTAGAAACTGAGCGCTGTGGGCTGAATGCTGCCCCCCAAAGTTCATATGTTGACATCTTAACCCCCAGTACCTCAGAATGTGATTGCATTTGGAAATAGGGTCTTAAAAGTGGCAATTTACGTTAAATGAGGTCATTAGGGTAGGCCATAATCCAGTATGGCACATCCTTATTAGCAGAGGAGATTAGGACACAAACAGCTGCAGAGGGAAGACCATGCGCAGACACAGCCAGAAGGCGGCATCTACAAGCCAAAGAGAGAGGTCTCAGGAGAAACCAACCCTGATGACATCTTGAACTTCCACTTCTAGCCTCTAGAAATGCACTGTGAGTGTTTAAGCCACCTAGTGTGTGGGCATTTGGAGTATAGGACTAAACTGGGAGTGAAACACACTCGTGGGGCAAGAGTCTCAGGAGAACCACATGCTTTGCTAGGTTTTACTTGCAGGAACCTTATTAGGTTCTCATGGTGAATAACCAAGAAAAATCCCCTGGTGGCTCTGGCAGGGAGAGGGGGAAAAATCCTTCTGAAATAAATCCAGAACTTTTTCCATATAAAAGACCTACTTTCCAGAAAAAACAATTTGACCAAAGCCTCGCCCCACCCTTCAGAAAGGCATTCTGCCCACTGTCCCCACTGTGGCATCCCACTAGCCTTCTTCTCTCACGCAAGGAGGAAGAGGGAAGCTACAGCCCTGGGTCAACACTGTGAGAAGGTGAGCTAGGAGACTGCGATTTGGTCATAAGATTACAGAAGCTTCCTTTCCCCCACACCTCACCACCACCCCAGCGGGGCTCCGGTGTAGTAACAGCGGATCATTGTGACCGAAAGGCTGCAAGGCACAGACTCTCGCTGAGGAGGAGGAGTACCTGGAGAAGCACAAAGACAGCAGGGAGACAAAGCAAGGCCGCTAGAGGAATTCTGAGCTTCTGGCATCTATAGCTACAGGAGACATCAAACACAGGACAACTTCCCACCAGGTGAACATAAGTTCCCACTCCACAGGTCTGTTTACCTCAGCTTCTATTACCCAATACAACATGACTGGATTTTGACAACAACAACAAAATTTGAAGGCATTACAAAGGCAAGAAAAAACATCCTGCAGAGATAAAATAAGCATTAGAACCAGACTCAGAGGTGATGCAGATGCTGAAATTACCATACAGAGAATTTTAAATACATATGATTAATGTGTTAAAGGTGCAAATGGAGACAGCAGACATTATGAAAGAATAAATGGGTGATGTCACCAGAGAGATGGGAACTCTAAGAAAACATCAAAAGGAAAGGCTAGAAATCAAAAACATGCTAACGGAAATAAAGAATACCTTGGAAGGGCTCATCAGTAGACTGGACACAGCCAAGGAAAGAGTCAGTGAGCCTGGGGACAAGTCAATAGAAAGTCCCCAAACTGAAATGCAAATGGAGAAAAAGGATGAAAACAAGCATAACAGGACACCCAAGAACTGTGGGACAATATCGGATGTAGCACGTGCATAATCGGAATACAAAGAAGGAGAAGAAAGACAGAATAGAGCAGAGGAATTATTTAAAGTGATAATGGATGAGAATTTTTTAAATTAATGACAGACACCAAACCACAGAGAACACCAAGCAGGATAGAGGGATAGAAAGATAGATAGATAGATATATAGACAGATAGATGATAGATAGATAGATAAAATTAGGCATGTCATATTTATGTTGCAGAAAACCAAAGATGAAGAAAATCTTGGAAGGAGCCAGAAGGGGAAAACACCTTACCTATTGATGCGATAATTGTAGCAGACTTTTCTTCAGAAAAATATTCAAGCAAAAAGAGAATGGAGTGAAATATGCAAAGTATTGAAAGTAAAAAGACATCAACTAGAAATCTATAACCAGTAGAATTATCCTTCAGAGAGTGAAAAACATATAAACTTGTTTAGACAAGCACCAATAGTGGGAAATCATTCGCAGCAGACTTGCCCTGCAAGGGGTGAGAATAGTAGCTCTTCAGGCAGAAGGAAAGTGATACAGGTCGGGAACTTGGGACTACACGATGAAAGGAACAGCATTGGGAAAGAAA
>NW_012134636.1:0-31210 GCF_000956105.1 Propithecus coquereli | reverse complement strand
TGAACCTAGACATAGATCTTACACCTTTCAAAATAATTCAAAACACATCATAGAACTAAATACAAAATGCAAACATCAGCAAGGGATTGCAAATTAAAACACTAATGAGAAATCACTAGCATCTATTAGAATGGCCAAAATCTAGAACACTGGCAACACAAATACTGGCAAGGATGTGGAGTAACAGGAACTCTCATCCATCGCTGGTGGGAATGCAAAATGGCACAGTCACTTTGGAAGACAGTTTGGCAATTTCTTAAAGCTGACCATGGTCGTAGCATACAAACTAACAATTGCATTACTAGGTATTTACCTAACATATTTGAAAAATATGTCCATACAAAAACCTACATGCAGATGTGTTTATGGCAGCTTTATTCATAATAGCCCAAAACTGGAAGCAACCAAGATGTCCTTCAATAAGCAAATGGATAAATAAATGTGGTATTTCCATACAATGGAATATTATTAGGTAATAGAAATTAACTAACAAGACATGAAAAATGTGGATGAATCATAAAAGCTATTAATAAATGAATGATTCCAATTATATAACATTGTGTTAAAGAAAGAACTAGAAAAATGGTAAAAAGATCAGTGTTTGCCAGAATTTGAAGCGGGGCTGAATGGTTAAAACACTGGAGAATTTTTAGGGTGGTGAAACCATTCTGTACGATACCGCAATGGTGGGCATTTGCCCTATGCATTTGTCAAAACTCACAGCACTTAATATCTTGAAGAGAGAATCTTAACGTATGCAAATTAAAAGAAATCATCTGGAAGGTCGCATTATGCCAAGATAGAACACAGACTGTGAAAGAGCAATCTAACCACATTACGCGTGTATTAAACGACTTGCTGAGGAGGTGAAGGAAAAAGATGCCAACATAAGTAACTTTGGAAATGCGTGAGCCTGTTAGAATAAAGGCTAAGGAAGCCATTTGATAATGTTACTTCCCATGGGGTTACAGGTCAACAATCCTGATACCTCTGTGTACAGTGGAATTGAACAACTGAACAAACAGATGGCGTGTGGTGAGGGCCGGATTCCTCACAGCTGAGTGGGAGCTCACAGAGAGGAAGGGGAAGGAGGCTAGAATGATCCGTTGGTAGTGGATTAGTGCCAGAGACATCAGCATGAATTTATGTTTAGTGTGACGTAGATACAGATAGTTGTGCACAGAAATATTGATAACTGTGTGTACTGATACGGGTCAGCGTACACATATATTTCCCTGATCTGTCGGCTGAGAGGCCCAAAGCAGTGACATCCCAGCAGCAGTGCGCACACCCGGGGCCCGACATTGGTTTCTGATACCACTCTCCAGTGAAAGCAACTGGGGCTCCCGAGAAACGGCTGATTGCAGGACTGCAGCAGGAAATATATAAGCTAAGCCTGGAAAATCCTGTAGCTCCAAAAAGTAAGGCATTATTAAAAAAATAAGCACACGCAATGATGATGGCATGTGGCAAGAGATGCAGAGCCAACTGAAAGAGCTCCCAAAGGCCAAACAAAATAAATAAAGTAGTATTGGATTATACCCCAATGTATTAAATAAATAGCCGCAGGCCCATACTGATAACATAAATCATTGAATAAATAAATAAATGGGGAAGAATGAGCAAATTTCCCAGGCAAAATTTCCAAATAATTTAAGTAAATTTATTCTGCCCTCAAGGAGACGGAACATAACTCTCCAAGTGTGGGCTCTGCTTACTGGTTTTCTTCCAAAAGGTACAGGGGAAGGGGGCAGTGACTTCACAGGGAGGAAAGTGAAACCCTGCCGCAGGTGATCAAGTCGGCATCCACGGCGAAGAGTCATGGCGATCATGGCTACCCTCAGTGTGATGTCGTGAGAATGGCACTTCACCTCTGCGTCATCCTGCCTAAAACACACGACCCCAGCCTACTCCCGAGAAAGACACCAGATGGGTCCTGGTAGTGGGGCACCCTGCACTGTGCCTGACCGACACTCAGCAAGACTGCCAAGGGTGTCAGAAATAGGGGCAGTCTGAGAAACCGTCACAGCCAAGAGGAGCCTGCGGAGGAGACGTGACAGATAAATGCAATGTGGCGTCCTGCATTGGCTCATGGAGCAAAATAAGGACATTATGTTAGAGTTAAGGAAATCTGAATAGAAGGCGGAGTTTAGTTAATAATGATGTATCAGTAATGGTTCCTTAAATTTAACAAAATGTGTCATACGAATGTGAGCTATGAGTCACAGGGGAAACTGGGCTTGGGATACAGGGAAACTGTACCACCCTCACAATTCTTTTTCTAAAACTAAAATTATCTTAAATAAAGAGGTTTTTTTTTTTTTCTTTTAAAGTAATAGACATCTTGTATTTGAGTTGTTTTAATGTTAATTCCTACGTAATGCATCTTAAAGATTATCTTTCCCCAAAATATCATACCCCTTAAATAATATTAATTTTCATGGAAAAATAAAACAAACAAAAAAATACACAAAAAACTCTGTCAAAGGCAGTTTTCCATCCTGCTGCTAATGGAAAGCATGTGTCAGTCACCAGCCAAGCCCCCCATGGTGTACATGACCTTCCCCACCCCAACCCACCAAGCACCTTTACTTTCTCCACCCAAGCTTCTGATATCGTTGTAAGTATTAATAAAGCATTGAGTTCCTCCTCCCTCAGCTGCTTACCCTTGATGAAGCATTGGCATAGCCACCACCCCCTTTCCTCGTCCACTTCATGTTTAATTTAAACTAACACAAGGGGGACTCCACACAAGGCCCATCACTGACTATGTCAACTCTCAGGTTATATGAGCAATTGATGAGGCCTTTGACTACTGCCTTTTTCATCGCTAGCAGCCGATGTACTGAACACCTTTTGCTTCCCTAATGATGCTGTTACAGGTTGAATTGCTAGAGTCTGAACCCTCAGTACCTCAGAAGGTGACCTTATTTAGAGAGGGTTGTTACAGAAGTAATCAAGTTAAAACGAGGTCATTAGGGTGGGCTCTTAGAGAAAAGAAATAAATTGAAGAAGGAATTGTTAAACATAAAGGAGCCAGAACTTGAAGATTTGGGAAATCCTCAGTCTATCCATTTTGCAAAAAATAAGAAAATGTGCTCTGGAGAGAGCACCAAGGGTGTGGCTACGCCACCATTCACTAAAGGGACTAGGCCTGTGACTTGTGCATCCAACAACCTTCTCAGGAGAAACGCGCAGCTTAGACTATAGCGGAAAGAGGAGGCACGGTGAAGGAAGGTTGTAAGCCTTCTGGGATTTTGCCAGGGCTAAGGGGAAGGGGCTCTTCCAGCCCCAGGTGGCCTGAACAGAGCATGGAGCCAACGACGATTATTCTGAAACCGTAAAATTCAGTGGAATTTGCCCCGCTGGTTTTCCAGCATGCTCCACGTCCGTGACCTCGTTTGTCCTTCCGACTCCTCTGCCTTCCCCACCTTGTGTTCGGAAGTAGATAGCGTGCTGTCTGGTTCTACAGGCACACAGATGGAGAAGAATTTTGGTGCAGGATGAATCATACTCTGAGTCCAATCCGCACCTGATTTGGATGATTTAGATGAGGAGACTTGGACTTTCACTCCATGCCGGACTGATTAAGACTTTGGGGGTGTTAGGGTGGATGGGTGTGTTTGCATGTTTCGAGAAGGACACGGATTTTGGGGTGCCAGAGGCAGACCGTTATGATTTGAATTGTGTCTCCTCAAGAGAAAATATGCTGGAGTCATAACTCCCAGTATTTCAGAATGTGACCTTATTTGAAGACGGGGTCTTTACAGAGATAATCAAGTTAAAATGAAGTTATTAGAGTGTACCCTAATCCAGTATGACTCATATCCTTATAAAACAGGGAAAATTTAAACACAGAGATGGACACTTACAGAAGGGAGATGAACATACTGACAGAGAGAGAGAGAGAGAAAAAGAGAGAGAGAGAGAGACACTGAGAAACAGAGACAGAGAGAGAGAGAGAGAGAGAGAACACCAGTGAACATGAAGGCAGAGACCGGAGTGATGTGTCTACAAGCTAAGAAATGCCAAAGATCGCTGGTGAACCACCAGAAGCTAGGAGAGAGGCAGATTCTCTGAGTCCTCAGAAGGGACATACCCAAACGAGCTTGATCTAGAATTTCTAGCCTCCAGGACTGTGAGACAATGAAGTTCTGTTGTTTAAGCCACACGGTTTGGGGAGCATTGTTAGGGAGCCCTGGGAAACATACTCGGCATGTTCTCTTTTGTCTTCAGAGATTTTGAAAATTATATTCCATCCAATTGTGACACTCTTCCTTCTATCCCAGTTTTGCTTAGCTAACCCCTACTTTCCCTTCAGTTCTCAGTATGGGCTTTAATTTACCTAAGAAGCCTTCTCCGACTTCCCCAAAGTAGTTATTAGGTGCCACCTTTGCCCTCCGTGAGCCTCTCGTGTTCCCGCTGGCACAGCAGTTAGATGTGGGTCTGCTTATCTGTCTGTCTCCACCACAGACTCTGAAATCCTGAGGGTGGAGCTCTTTCCTGTTCCTCGCTGTGTTCTGCACACAATTGCAAATACATAGACAGAAACTCAAAACTATTTTCGAATGAGCTAATGGAAAATGAAATCTAAACCTTGGAGATAAAAACAATTACTGAAAATTAATCATGCTGTTAAGCGACCAGACATTTCTAAAAGGGTTGGAAAATTAATGGCATTGTGCATTTTAAGATCCATCGGCATGGTAACTATTTTCCAAATAAAACGCATTGTCTTTTCTCTTGCTGACCTTGCCTTGACCGAGCCACCGCCACGCGCGCTGCCTGATGAATGGTCACGGCACCCGCCTCAGAGCCGGTGTAATCGCTCCTGCACAAAGTGCTGTCAGAGCGGCCAGTTGACGAGGGAAAAAGCCAATCGATTGATGGCTTACTACACAACTTGCTCCCACACGCGCTCACAGAGAAGCCTGGTACCGCGGACAGTGTACGGGAGCTGTGTCCAGAAGAACCAGGTTGGAATTCCGGGCTTGCTGTTTTCCAGCCATGAGACTTTGCCACCACCACGAGGCAGCAGGACCTTGAAAGGGGCCCTTCGTCATGAATTGGCAGAATCCTGACCGCGTGCGACTCCCTAGCTGAGCGACTGTGGCCAAGTCAAACTCTTTGAGAATCTGATTCCTCATCTCTAAAATGAAGGTGAGGGGCCTCGTCTCGTCCTCGTTTCCTTCAGAATGTCATCGTGAGATGCAAATGGGGACACGCATGGGAAAAGGCTTTGTAAATAGCAAAGTGCTGTAAAGAACGGTGTTTCTCAAATATTTCCCCAAGAGGGGCTCCACCAAGAAAATGTGCCCTGGTCAAATAAACGCAGGCAATGCCGGCGATGCTTTCCCCTCTTGCATATTACAAAGGTCCTGAGGTACTTTGCCATTAAAAGAAAATAAAATACCAGTTTAATCGCATTAGCCATAATGTTTCTCAAACTTGTTTGTGCAGTCTTCATCTGTGTTTGTGTGTCTAAACACTTTTCCAATGTGGGTTTTAAACAGCACACTTTGGGAAACATCTCTATGAAGTGATCCAGGGGGAGTATCTCCATCCCAGATGGTATTTAATCGATGCGTTTTATAGGCTCTTCCTACAAATTATCAAAGATCAGTTTCTCAAAATGATATTGTCTGCTGAGTGAACACTCTGTGTCAAGCACAGGCGTTTTTAAGAGATCTTGCTAAAACCTCACAGCATTCCACGAGGCAGCGACAGCAGCCCTCTTTCACTGCTGCTGAAGTTGAATCTCAGAGAGGGTGAGGACACACACCCATTAGACGTACGCACAGCTTGTGAAAGGCAGAGCTGGGACTTGAAGCCGGGGGTAGCTGCCTCCTAAGCCAAAGATGTTCTCTTCTAGGTCTTCATTAGAACAGAGCAGTCTTTGCTTTTGTAGTAGTATTGTGCTCTTTGGAGTACGGTTATTCTGTATTCATTTAAACGCTGTAGCCTCCAGATGTTGCAGCCAGAAGGCTGGTGTGTTTGCCAGGTCTCATGCCTCTTGGCAGGCCCAGACCTCCAGGTTTTGCGTATACCCAGATCCGCAAACATGCCAGAAGCTCTGCTTGGTTTTTCTTCTCAGCCTGCTGCCACCTACACCTCAGCCAGTGCCTTGAGGACAAAAAGTGGACCCTCGAGAGATAAAACTGAGGAGCAAGTGCAAAAGAGAGAGAGACCATGCCTCACAAGGACTGCAACCTGGCTTCCAATCAGCTCAATCCCAGATTGGATTGAGGAGATCTTCCCCAGAAACAAAAGCAGATCCCCTCTGGAGGAAGAGAATATGGTCCAAAGCCTCAAATTATCTGATATTTTTAATGGAAACTATCTGGCATTTTATGTAAACTTAACAAGCATTCCAGAAGAGAAAAGAACAAGTGGCCAGAAAGCAAATTTAAAAAAATGATAATAGAAAGAGACCCACAGCAGGTTTATACATTGGGCTGAGATCAGACATGGACATTAAAATTACTGTGATTAATATTTTCAAGAAAAGATATGACAAGTTGGTAGTTTTTACTAGAGGTCTGAAATCTTAACGAAACAGAAAGTCTAGAAGTGAAAAATATTAGAATAAAATTAATAAGCCAATGGTTTTATTATCAGCAGATTAGACACAGCTGAAGAGAGGATTAGCAATCAAGAAGACACATCAATAAAAATATCTGGATTTAAGCATGGAGAGACAAGCATGGGAAATACAGAAAAAGACGTAGGAGGCATGAGACGGGGTTAAAGAATTAAATGCATGTTATTGAAGGACCAGGAGGAAAGAAGAGAGAGAGTGGAGCAAAGATAACAACCAAGAATTTTCTAAAAGTGATAGAAGCTATAGGTTCAAGAACTGCTTCAAAACCTAAGGAAAAAACCACACCTGGGCAATCAGAATCAGACTTCTGAAAACCAAAGACAGAAAGAATCTTCTAAGTAGACAAAGAGACAGAGAGTAATGTTAGGTCCAGAGCCGAGAGAGAGACAGGAAGCGTCACGTGTAGCAAAATGCTGTTTTATTTTGGGCACCTGGGTGCAGAAGGGTGGAGGCCAAAGAGCGTCCACCCCGAGGGAGGGGAAAGCCTTGGGTTTATAGAGAGTTTCTCCAGGGGGAGTGAGTATTTGTGCCAGAACAGCCGCTGTAATAAAATTTTTTTTAAACAACCAATTTCTGGGACCCCTGTGTTGTTGTTAATCTCTTACTGTGCCTAAGTTATAAATTAAACTTTATCATAGGCATATACATATAGAAAAAAAGTGGTGTACATAGGGTTTGGTACTGTTCACAGTTTCAGGGACCAACGGGGGGTCTTGGAACACAGCCCCCAGGGTGGGACCACTCTATCAGCAAATTGCACTCCCTGGCGGTTGTACCGATCCAGTCTCGCCAGCAATGCATGTGAAGATTATATTTTCTGGAAATCACCTGAATTGCAGGGATTCTCCGTTGTCTAATTACACAAGGGCTTACCTCTCAAATCACTGCTGCTCAGAAACGACACAGTATGAAGCTTTATCATCAACATATTACCAACCTAAAGCTCTTCATATGCGCATTTCAACAGTCCTGTAAAGTACCAGAACCCAGTGGCACGTATCAAATTTTAAGATGAATTAGCATTATTATTATTTTCAAGCGCATTTAAATTCTCGAAGGTTGCCTTTCCATTCAGATCCCTGAGCCCATCCATCACCAATATCTCTAAGTGCGCATTTCATTTTTTCTGAAAACTGAAATATCACTGCACAAAGCAGCAGCTGTCATATCAAAATATTTCAGTGATATGATAATTTGTATTTAAAATTCCCTAGGATACAGTGAAAAAGTCATAAAAATCTAAAGTCAGTTGAAAAAAAGGAAGCAAAGGATTTCAGAGCCCCCTGAGTCATGCCTGCCAAAGCCCCACTAGGACACCTGCAAAGTGCTCGTGCAAAACGGCACGTGCAGGATGCAAAGCCCCCGGTGTTTGATTGGCAGAGAAAGTTCAGTGTGTGGACAACTGTGAACTAGTTAACCAAGTACTTGGGCGCTATTAAAAATACCCAAAGTACTTGGATATTTTAGGTGCTCATTTGAATTCTGCCCATATTATGCAATGAACGTTTATGTAACTAATGTTAATTGACCACCTACTATGTACCAGGAACGCGCTGAGTGCTGTGAGTAAATGACAGCTCCATCAACATAGCTGACATTTATTAAGCATTAACTATATGCCAGCATCTTTCTTAAGTGCATTTCTTGCCCTTCTATGATCTCCTTATGAAGTGTCTATTACAATCATCCTCATTTTATGAATTCAAAATCTCCAGGTAAAGCCAGTTTAAGTAACTGTTCAAGGTCACACAGCTAATAGGTGCTGAAGCTGGAACATGAACGAAACAAAACCTGTCAGATTCCAGAGCTCTCCAACCGCAAGGCTCTATGTTGTCCTAGGAAGATGGGTGCATCGCAGAGCCTGCAGCCTAGTTAGGCAGAGACACACACCCGCACGCGACGCAGAGATGGTGAGGAGACAGGACATTTGACCCAGGTCTCGAAGTGAGTAGGAATTTGAGGGATGGACGAGAGAAGGAAGAACACTCTGGGCAGAAGTAAGAGCGCTGCAAAGGCACATGGGTGTGGAGGAATGTACGCATTTGTGGGAAAGGCTGTGTCCACGTGAAGAAAAAGCAGACAGTATAAGGAGGAAATAAGTGAAAAATAACAGTGGCTTTAGGGAGGTCAGCAGGGCCCGCTCGCGGATGGCTCTGCAGGTCAAGCTGAAGAGCTCCAGCTTTTCACCTCCAGCCGTGGAGAGCCACAAATAGGTTTGAAGACAGAGGTGCGATTTGGTTAATGTGAGAGTTTATAAAACCTGCTTTAATCTATGCAGAGATTTAGTTGGAATTCCTGCCCTGCTCCCTGGGAATACATCAAAGACCGCCTTCCTCACATGCACATGGCCCAGTTCGGGTTGAGGCTAAGATCTAAAGCCTCAGGGATTTGAATAGACCTTTTTAAGCCTTAGAGTAATGGAAGTAGGTCCCTGAGCAGCCTCCTTTAGTTCCATTCCTGGAAACACGGAGCGCTTTGGTAAACAGCTGCCTGCTGCCAAGCAGGGTCAGGAGTGCAGGGCTGACGGGGGTCTGAACCCTTCAGTCCCTGGGGCAGAAGCCAAGAGAGCTGGGAGCAGCCAGCCTGACACTTGCACTGAAGTTACAGGGCCAGTTTTAGGGGCTCAAACTTGGGACAAGTCCTTTGATCGGTCTCAGGTGTAATATCCCATGAGTATGCCACCACATGAGGCTATTTCAGCCCTGAAAGAGAATTCTTCTGGTGAAAAGGAAATTTTTAGATTTCTCCTAAACAGCTAACTTGTATAAGGAGACATGAGGAGCTAAAATTAAACTGCCTCAATTATCTGACTTCTAGACTGATTTATGAAACTCATAGAGGACTTTGCGAAAATTGCTAACAGCCATGGGAAAGAGTCTTTGCAAGGCTCTGTAGGCGGCAATATCTTGGGCAGGTCGCCCCAGGCTTCTAGCCTCAGGGCCAAGCAGCTTGGCCCTGCTGGGCAGGTCTTGGGGTGAGGTGTGCAGAGGAAACAAATTGGGATCTGATTCCTGGGGAAGAGGTCGTCTCTGTGCTCTCCCAGTGGGCAAAACGATTTCCTCCATAGTCAAGATCCAGTCTTGCCTCTTTGCCGGGATGCTGGCCTTACTTTTTCCTCGGTGCCCTGCAGCTGCTTCCTGCTCAGGCATGGTCGGACACGCTGCAGAAACTACTAAGAGGGAGCCCACCTTGCGCAAGACATGTGCAAGGGTTCACCCATTCCTGGCTGAAATATCCCCTAGCTGGAGACAGCCCCAAGCGTCCATCGACAAGAAAAAAGACCACACAACCTACATTAAAATGCAAGATACAGAGGGACATGGATACATCTCAGAAACTCAAGGTTGCCAGACACAGTGGCTCATGCCTGTAATCCCAGCACTTTGGGAGGCTGAAACTGGAGGATCACTTACTGCCAGGAGCTCAAAACCAGCCTGGGCAACAGAGAGACTTCATCTCTACAGTTTTTTTTTTTTTTTTTTAAATTAGCTGGGTGTGGTGGTGCATGCCTGTAGTCCCAGCTATTCGGGAGGCTGAGGTGGGGGTATCTTGAGCCCAGGAGTTTGAGGCTACTGTGAGCTATGATCACAACACTGCACTCCAGCCTGGGAGACAGTAAGACTCTGTCTTAAAAATTAAAAAAAAAATTAATAAAACCTTACACATAATGTGGAATTAGAGTAAAGTGAATTGCAAAATGATTCCTAGAGCTTGGTACTATTTATTTAATACTTTGTATTATTTGTGGGTTCCTACTATAGAAGCAAAAGTATAAAAACATGCATGGGAAGGATATATGCTCCCTTCTGTCTAGAAGTTAGTTCTGTCTGGGAGGAAGGATACCAGGGAGGGGCACTAAGGAGCTTCCACTCTAACTGTGATATTTTATTTGAAAAAAAGATCATGAAGAGATTTGAAAGGAATAGAGAGATTAAGATTTGACAAAACTGAGTGGCAAATGCACAGATACTCATTACATTAGTCTCTGTGCTTCTCTCAGTGTTAGAAATATTTCATTAAAAATATTTTTTTAGAAAGGGTGATTAGGTCTCTTCTTCCTGCTAAGGGTCGGAAGTTAGGCTAAGGCTGGCTTGCTGCCCTGACTCAGCAGGAAGTCTGGGCTGCCACGTTATTTCAGCAAGTCACAGACGTCACAACTCTGGGGCTGGCTTCTCGGTGATTCTCGTGGTAGCTGCTGTGGCTGCAGCCGCTCCCAGCACACAACCACATTCTCAGACAGTGGCCCCTCGCAGCCACGAGGAGAGCGGCAGGGGAGAGAATGAGTGCTTTCTATGTGTTGGGCAGCAGAGTCTTTCCCAGAATTCTCTGGCTCGACTATCATTGCCCAGAACAGATCACATGATCACAGGATGAACTCCCTTCCAGGGCGGCCAGAGGTTTTGACAGCTGGGCCACGGGGTGGGCAACAGGCTCAGTAAGAAGGTAGAATGGGGAGCAATGGATTTGGGGTGGGCAAAAAAGAGGGTATGCCACACGTGGGAAGAGGAGGGGCTGGCAAGAGGCTGAGATCCCAAAGGAGCAGGTCCTCGGTGACATGAGTGTAAGGGGACATCACACCCACGGGGCCCAGAGGGAAAATCGAGCTGATAGCCTTGGGTGTAAAGAAGAAAAACAGTGGCCACACGTTTTACAATTTCACAGACCAGTGCTATAAAAAATGGTAAGTGCTGACATCTGCTGTGGTCTGAACGTGTGTGCGTGTGGGCTGTATGTTTGTGTCCCCACAAAATTCATGTTAAAATCCTGACCCGCAGGGTGATGGTGTTAGGTGGTGGGGCCTTCGGGGAGTGATTAGGTCATGAGGGTGGAACCTTCACAAATGGGATTAGTGCCCTTCTAAAGGAGGCCTGAGAGATCGCTTGGTCCTTCCACAGAGAAAGGCAGCAGCTGCGATCCATAGAGCAGACCTTCACCAGACACGGAATCTGCCCACACCTGGATCTTGGACCTCCCAGCCTCCAGAACTGTGAGAACAAATTTCTGTTTATAAGCTACCCTGCTTATGCTATTTTGCTATTGCAGCCACTCTTGGGGTGGGGGATACCAAGTGAAATCATTAGCAGAAAAAAAAAATAAAAATAAAAAACAACTACTCTCTGTGTACACACCATTTCTAACCAGAGAGGATATGTTTTACATCAACAAATGAGGTGCAGCTGGGTGCAGTGGCGCTTGCCTGTAGTCCCAGCTGCTCAGGAGGCTGAGGTAGGAGGGTCACTTGAGCCCAGAAACTCGAGGCCAGCCTGAGCAAGATAGAGAGACAACCCTACCCCCGGTCTCAAAATAGAAAAACAAATTAGGTAGAACACAGTGAAAAAGAAAGGCATGTTCTTCCACCGAACAGATTTAGGCTTATGGAGGAGCCACTCACGGACTCTTTTTGCCACGTGATGGTAAAAGCTTTGCCACTTACTGTTCTTATCCACGACCGAACACTGGGAAGGGTCACGAGTGGTCTGGTATTGTGGGATCGATGCTTTAAGTAAACAAGGAGGCCAGGCTGAGTGCTAGAAAGGTAAACTGGATCAAGGCCCTGAGGAGCCTTTCGTGCCAAGCCAAGAGATTCTCAAGCTCAGCCCAGAGGGGTATTTTCTATGAAGTTTTCCTGGTACTTTCTTTCCCCCGCCCCTCAGCATCACCCCTTGCCAGCCTCTAGGACCTCTCTTAGGATCCTCTTGCCACTGCCCAGACTTCAGCTGAGTGATGTTGCATTATTTGCCGATTCATCTGCCTCTCTTATCCCTTGTGCCTCCCGGAGAGATGCAGACTGGTGTCCTGTCCATCTCGTATCCCCTGCATCTACCCCAGAAGCACAGAGGGTGGGAATAACTGTTTGATGGATTAATCAGTTAATCAATACATGAAAACATGGGCAAATTAGGGGGATGGATAAGGCAACCTATAACGTGTGGCTTAGCATTTAAAAGAATGGACTGGTCATCATGAGGGGGTTTCAAAGTGCCCAAGTCTGAATTCTGACTCTGTTTCTGTCCTGCTATGTGACCTTGGGCAAATTACTTAACATGTCTGTGCCTCAGTTTACTTGTCTGTAAAATGAGAATAATGACACCCACAGGGTTACTACAAGAATTCAGAGAATTCATGTAAGTAAACCACAATACTCGACTCAATAATGTTTAGCTGCCTTTAATGTTGTTATTATTATGTCCAGTACCATTCTAAGCAACACAAGCATACAAGTTACCACCACATTAAATTCCCACAGTTGAAACCCTCTTAGTCCTTGGGCTCCAAGCCCTACGTCCCCACCACCGGGCCACTTTCTCTTGAGGCACCAGTGACCTAGATCACTGTGGATGGAATGCCTTCACTTTTCTACAGAGCACCTTCAAAACTGTCCTTTCCAGACTACACCTAAAGCGTAGTGAAAGGGTTGCAGGCCTGTGGGGAAAGCTGCCGCAGGATTTGCTTCCATCAGTAGCCAGGAACTTATGAAGGCAGCTCTTGCTCTTCACGGCAGCTGGCACGGCTTGAGCAATTGCCATGTGCTGGACCAGGGGTTGGCAAACTACGGCCCACAGGCCAAATCGAGCATAGCCTGCTTTTGTAGGATCTACGAACTAAGAGTAGTTTCTAAATTTCTAAATACTTTAAAAAAATCAAAAGAAGCATTTCGTGACACATGAAAATTATGTAAAACTAAATTTCCATGAATGAGGTTTTATCGGAACACAGCCATGTTCCTTCATTTGTGTATCATCTATGGCTGTTTTAGCGGCCGTGAGCTTAAGTGATTTCCTGGCTGACCCTTTATAGAAAAGGCTTGTTGACCCCTGTGCTAGCTGCTCCCACCTCACTCGGCCTTTGCAAGAACTGCATGCGGCACAGTGCACCTACTGACCTCACCGGCAGTTAGGAAACAGACACTTAAAGGGGGCGGGTAACTTACGATAGGTCACGCACACAGTAGGTGTCACAGATAGAATATGAGAGCTGGACATTCACAAAAATGAGTGGTAATTTCCCCCTTCAGTTGAATTTTTCCTAAAATCATTAGTCTTGCTCACTCCTCTCAAAGAAAAAGAATTGACTCTAGCTATTAGAAGAACCAAAATTAAGTGGAAGGGAGGATGCTTTGGGGACAGTTGAATAAAGTGGATGGTGGGGGTGGCAGGTATAGGGCCCACCTGCTCCAGACGGACGGTGGGGAGTGGAGGGGTGGTCACAGCAGCAGACAGCCGAGCAGCACTCTGAGGGCCCGTTGCTCAGGGTGTGGGCCTGTGACACTGTAGGGCCAGGAGGCTGTGGGCGAATGGCAGAAATCCATGCTACCGGGAAGAATCCAAGAGATGTCAGAAGGAAGGCCAGGTCGGGGTGGACAGGGTAATTCCTGCCCAGGGTGTTGTCTTTCCCTCGAAGCTATTTTGTCCCTGCATTCTAGCACTGCATCCCTGAGCTGGCTCCTCTCAATGTCTGACTTAGGCCAAGCAAATTAGACGCAGGACTTGGAAGCACCCGTATATTAATATAATGGGGAAGAGACCATTCCAGAAGACAGGACTGCTTTCCGGAGTGGAGAAATGGCAGTGTGCCTGGGTGAGCCCTTCCGTAATGTAACGTTGACTCTGCTAGAAGCTCTATGTGCATTATCTCATTAACCCGATCTGTCAAATGGGCTAGTGGAGCAGGGCTGGCCCATTTTCCCCAGTATTCCTCCTCCTTCCTCCTTAGCAATGTGGCTCCAGTTTTATCTGGGCACATGGCTGCTAGAATAAAGACTGTATGCTCCAGAATCCTTTGTTGTTAGGTAAGGCCATGTGATCAATTTTGTCCAAAGGTCTATAGGCCACGTGTTTCTGTGACTTCCAGGAAATGTCCTTTAAAAAGATGGGGAGAAGCTCACTGAGCTCTTTACTCCTTCCTGCTAGCTGGAAATAGGATGTGGTGGCTGGAGTTTAGCAGCCATTTTGGGCCATGAGGTAAAAGCTTCCTGCTAAGGGTGGAGCAGCAGGAGATAAGGGGCCTGGATCCCTAATGATTGTGAAACCACCCAAACAGCCTTCGACTGCTTACCCGTAGATTTTACGCAAGAGAGAAATAAACTTTTATCTTGTTTAAGACACTGTTACTTTGGCTTTTCTTGTACTCATAGCCAAACTGAACTTTAACTCATACAATGTTAGAAACAAAGGCTCAGAGAGGTCATGTGACTTACCCAAGGTCGCACAGCTACTAAGTAGCAGAACTAGGATTTAAAAACAGATCTGCCTGACTTCAAAGCCTGTCCCACTTTTAATAATAATGATGTCTCAATGACAGCTGCCATTCACTGAGTGCCTACACATCTGACTGGGTTTGAACCAAAGTACTGGTACAAGCACAATGTATAAGCTAGAGCAAGCTATTAGTATTTAACCTCTGAACTTCAAATTTCTCATCTGTAAATGGACTCAGACAGAGGTTTGCTGGGAGAATTAAATGAGATCATGGGTGCAAAGTGTTAAGTATGATATCTGGCACAGAGCAGGTTCCTAATAGATGACCTCCAAGTTATTTCTGGATCCTCAGTGCCCTACGATGGGTTGGGCACATGACAGGCACCTAAGCAATGCACCCTGCATGCATGTCAGTGACTGCTAGTTGCTCTTGAGAGACACACAGAGATGAGTAAATCGAGTCAGTCAGTGAACATTTATGGGGCACTTACTGTGTGCCACGGCACCCAGGGTGCTGCGAGGGAGACACAGTTCTTGGTAGACTAGAAGCTCCCAGTTAAGTGCTGGAGCCCCCAGCAAGTCAAGGGTGCCGCGGGAGGGAACATAGGGTAAGTGCACAGGGTAAGAAGTCAGGACCACATCCCTCGCGCAAATTGGAACAGGGCTCTGAAGGCCGCACACGCAACCTGGGGCAACCACAGGACAGAAATCAGGTGCGTTTAGAGTCCCAGCACTCCTGCGCTGATGTCGTAAGGATGGATCCCAGAGCTTTCTGCCAGCTGGCCATGGTGATCGGATGTCCTTGGTGGAATTTTGGCAAGCTCAGATGGAAGGGGAAGGTTTTGGGAGGCACCACGGGGGAAAGCCCCCTTTGACAGAGGGTGTAGTTCCAGGGAAAATGTTACATGACGCTGGCCTGGTCATCAACTGGTGGAAGAGAATGGAAATCACATGCCCCTAGCAAATAAAAACCACCGAACTGGGTTATTCTTCTCCTAAATGATATCATCTAAAGGCACCGAAGTGCTAGCATTGAGAGGCAGTGGGAAGCACGCAGAATTTGGAGTCCAGAGACTTATGTTCTGAGCTCGGATTCTTCCATGTGCTAGCTGGGAGACTTTACTCAAGTCAGGGAATTGCAGTTTCGGTTTCTCCGTTTATTAAATGGGGTTAATTAAATACTCAATTTGCTTTTGTGAGGATTATGTAAAACAATACATGGGAAAACACAAATGATGGTTTTGCCGTCAGGACTTTGTCATCAAACTGACCACTCTGGGCTTCTGTTTCCTCCTCTGGGAAATGTAAAAGGTGTCAGGAAGATCACATCGAAGACATTCAAAGCAGCCCCGTGAGAAGCAGCAGCCACCACTCTCATCATTAATAGCAATCAGCTTTCCAGCATCTGGGCTCGAGACTGTTAAGTGTCTCCACGCCAGGTGCATTTGCAAACGCTCTTGCAAGAAGCTGCACTTCCCATCCCTGGGGCTGCTCTGGCGGGGACTTGTCTAGTGGTCTGCCCTCGGCCCTCCTCACAGAGGCAACCAGAAAAGAGAAAAGGGAGCTTCCACAGCGGGTGGCTCATGCAGATGGGCCATTTGTTGAATGGGTTGGGGTGATCTCCAGCTCCCACAAAATGATTCTTTAATAAGAGGACTTTCAAGACACTATCTTGAAGATTCTTGCTTCGTTATTCATACCTTTAGTTTTCATACTATCACCAGGCTGAAAAGTGTGGCCAGTGAAATATTAGATCATCAGAAGCGAGGGTGCTCATGTGGAAGCCACCAAGTCAAACCCCATGGAATGTATTTTTCCCAACTCCCACCTTTTTATTATCCTCAGAAATTGTAAAGCCTAGAACCAATCTCGATGTGCATTTAAAATAACAAATAAGTCCTCTCGGGCCCGACCGGGTGAAGTTGCTTTGAGGGGTTCAAGTCCAGTAGCTGTCTGGCTGCAGACTAAATACAGTGCATGTGAACTTACAGGTCCACATGTGTCCAGACGTTTAAACCGGCAGGAAGAGAAGAAATGGTGGAGAGAAAATAAAGGGTCAATGGACCTACCATGTACTAGGAGTCTCTTGGTGTTCCCGTTTAATTCTCAGAGCCCCCCAAAATGGTATTAGTAAACCCACTTTATAGTAATGATAATAACAACAGTAATCACAATAATGGAGTCACCGTGATCATTGCTGATATTTACTGAGCCCGGGCCATATGCCAGGCACGTGCTCAGACCTTCATATGCGTTATCTGATTTAGCCTCACGTAGCCCTCAGTACTAAGGTCTGCCACTATCCCCATTTTACAGATTTAAAGATACACCTGTACTAAATGGAAAAGCCACATTCAAGTGTGCACGCTCAGCCACTACACAGCTGCGTCAAGCAATGGGCCAAGGTGGTAGGAGACCTCGCCCAGGACACATGGGCTGGAAGTGGCTCAGCGGGGACTTGAACCCAGGTTTGCCTGACTGCAGAAACTGCACCCTCTCAGTAGACCAGGGCATTCTGAGAGTCCCCGGCAGCCAGTGCTGCTCTCTCTTGCGCCTCCAAGCAGCGCTGGGGTGGGATGACCAAGAAAGCTGAGCTCTCCACGATGCCGACTCAGGCAAAGTCCCACTTGACGGGAGCACAGCCCTGGTGGTGAGTTTAAGCTTCACTGTAGGTGTCTCGGGAAGCCGCTGGAGGAGTGTGAGCCGGAAAGTGACACGTTCTTATTAAAGGTTTTTAAAAATCACTTGGGATGCTCTGGAGAGAACAGACTGACAGAGTGGGAGCAGGACTATTCATTACATAATGTAAAGTTTCTAATTGCACAGAGAGGTTTTCCTTGCAAGAAAATTTACATCTTCGGATAAAGCTAAAATCCCTCTTGACTACTGCCCCATTCTATGCGACTTCCTATGCAGTCCTGGAGGAAGCCCTGTGTCCAGGGGCTGACAGGACTCACACCCGAGTGGTGTTGTGAGGACGAAGACAATCGGGGTGGCGTCTAGACCCCCAGTGCAGCGCCCGGCAAGCTGCCGAGGGGGAACGACACACACTCAGCCAACTCTAAGGCAGGGTGGAAACCTCTGCGGTGCACTTCTGTCTTAGATAGACGGGAGCACAGAGGGGCAGGGATGCTTGTCCCGGCGCTTCAAGGACCAAGCAGGAGAGTGGGGAGTGGACAGGACCTAGACAGACGGGCCAGGCCATGCAGATAAAGATGGGCTTGTCGGGTGGCTAATAACAGAAGGTGATGCCTGGCGCTGACTCTGTGCCAGTTCTGAGCCCCTGGTTTCCATTGACTTAGGTAAGTCTCACCGCACTGCGAGGCCGCTGCGGCCGGTTCTCGCTGTTTGCAGCAGCTATGCTCTACGATGCAAAGGCTCCGTGAACGCTGGCTTAGCAGACCCTGAATCATCGCTCCTGCGAGAAATAAAGGGTTAGGGACTTACGAGTCCGTGTTCACATTTTGTCGACCAATACCCGTCACCTTGTTGCATGTATGTTTCTGCTTAAACACACCCTATCTAATATACATTGTTGATTCACTAACACTGAGCTCACAGCTCCGCAACTCCTGCGGCTTATCTGACATGTATTTCCTCTGTAAGGCACATCGCAGCCTTCACTCGCTTAGGGACATTTGACAGAGCTTCAGCACCAGGCTCAGGGGCCATTTTACACAGTGAAACCACCCACAAAAAGCACAGTCATGAGAAAAATGTGGCACTGAATAAGCCGAAAAAAGGATGCTTATTCACAGCGTGAGAGAGAAAACAAGAAGGCAGAGTGTCGCCTTGTTCCGCTTCACTTGGGAACATGCAGATCGGGGGACTCACGCTTCTCAGTGTCTTGTGCGTGTCCATGAATGACCTTGAAATCACAAGTATTGGTTTAGGGGTTACAAATAAATTTTAGCAAGCAGGTGAATTTGCAACTACAGAGTTCTTGAATGAGAAGCGTTGACTGTACTGTCACACCCCTATTTTACAGAAGGAAAAACCGAGGCACAGAAAGGTGAAGTGTCCCACCTCAGGTCTCACAGCCAGTGAGTGTCAGAGCCAGGGTTATGAACTCAGGCACTCACTCGACTCCCCACGGTACTGCCCTCTAGCCTCCTGTGCCACTCGGTGGGTGCAAGGAGCAGTAGACTGAAGGCTGAGCATCTTTGCACGAGGCACGCATGTTTGCTGTGGGCAGAACTAGTGCAAAATGGGGAGAATCGGAGCTCCCCCTTCGTGGGACTGCATTTAAGGAAGGTGATGCATGCGACATGCACAGCACACAGTCGTTGCTTGACAAACAGTCCCCCCAACACACAGCGAAAAGGGAAAGGGGTCAGAAAACCCCTGCAGATCACACGCAGGGTATTTGGCCTGAGAACAGATGCTATGTTACGCATCTTTGAACATTTAGCCCAAAGAAATCCAACTAGAAACTCACCAGACATACAGGATACCATAATTTCAACGTAAAATATCCTGACTACCACAGAGATGCCAATAAATATTTTCAAATTCTTTGATCTGTTATACATTTTGAAGCTCTGTAAAACACATCCATAAAAATTGCAAAACCACCACAAAGCAAAAGAGATAATTTTTTTTTTTTTTAGTGGATCCAAATGATCAGAAAAAATGTTTGGAAGTTTATTCATTTAGAAAGCTCTATCAATGAGTGAGACACCAATTAATTGCTAAGATACAGAATCCAAGAATGCACTGTGTTCAGTGAGATGTCATCACTTCAGTATGGTGCTTTGCTAATTGAATGTATAATTTGAACGAATTCAAAAAGAGAATGTCGCACTTGAACAGGTTAAGAAAGAACACAGACTAAAATAAGGAAAGAGTCAAGCAATCAAGATGATGTTTTAAAAATGATCGGGAACAATAGACACATTATGCTGATAAGTATTAGAAAAACTCACCACCCCTGGTGAATTACAAAGGTCAAAAAGAGTTAGAGGCCAGGTGAAAAAGGAGTTCGAAGGCTTTGAGTTAGGAATGAAAATTGGTTGGCAGCACAGAGAGAGTGGGGAAGCCTTCAACACGCCCCAGGGCCCTGCGAGAGAGGCCGTTGGTGCATTGCATGGATGTGCCAGGCAGGTGGGCCCCCAGACAGAAAAGTAACAGACCCGAAACAAGTAAGGAAAAAGGATCCGTTTACCTATGTTGGTGGTTATTCAGTTTTAAACTGAGCTAGAAGCCCTTGAGTTGCTGAAATGCCTGTAGAACATCTGTCTCCCGTGGGGCTGAGTTTTGTTGTTAGTGAATCCTAGGGAAAAATAGTTTCTGCTCTCAGTATTTTTCTACTTCTCCTTCTTAGTGATAATAATAATGGCTGACACTTGCTGAGTGCTTGCCATGGGCCTTGCGTCACGCCGGCCACTTGGCACATCCTGTCTTGCTTGACCGTCATAACCATCTTAAAGTTCAATGATTCCAGTTTTGCAGATGGGGAAACCGAGTCTCAGAGAGGTCAAGAGCATTTCCCAAACCACAGTCAATGAGTAATCGTGTCTGGATTTGAAACCGAATCTGTCTGCTCCAAATCCTGAATTTTCAGATATCTTACTAAACTGTTTCTCAAGCATAATATTGTTTTGAAAAGATGGAAAGGCTTGCTAAATGTGAAAATAAATCCGCTGAGGTCGTCATAAACGCAAGGGATTTGTACACCTCATTTAAAGATGGTTTGTGTGCCAGGCTCAGGGGCTCTGCCCTGCGCGATGTGATTCCAGATCCAGACCCCCTTGTGAGTGGCCCTTGGGACATCACAGGATAACAAAAGAAAGGCAACAAAAAGCCCAACTAACAGAATGTTAGGAGATTATATTGACTTCTTGATGCCCAGGACAAATCATAGGCATCTTGCTTTTGCTTCCAGAGTGAACATTCTGAGCAAGACTATGTAAGAAAGAGGAAACTCCCATTCCCGTTGCAGCTGAGCACAATCCGTTCCAGCCCCTGCCACCTCCCACATCAGAATAGCCGGGATATTATCAGAGAGCACGACTCTTTGCAGCCTGCCCCCTTAATTTCAGGATGCTCATCCTGAGAAAACCTCATGACCCTTCCCCTGCTAACCCATAAGCAGGCCGGGAAGGGCCATGTCCAGCCTGCCTCTGTCCTTCCACGTCCTCTTGGGACAGTCAGGGAGAAACTCCAAATCTCTGATGTGGGAGTATAAAAACGAAATGTACTGTCTTAACAGCTAGCATCAGGAGTTTCTCTCGGGGAAGGAACTGTCATGGGGAAAATGCCTTGTGGGGAAGACGAGGCCCAGGGGGCATGTGTCAGCAGTACCGAGGCGGCAAACAGGTGATTAGGGAATGAGGTATCAGAACTGAACAGAAATGGGGCTGGCAGGGTGCGAGAAAGAGGGAGCGGGAGGAGCCAGAAGGAGATCAACGGAAGCTGGGACCAGAACTGTAGAAATTGCTACGGGCCATTAGGATGAGGGACAGGCAGAATTTTTACTGTTTGAGTGTGTGCGCATACGCGTTGGTAACTCCGAAGACTTCCCCCCAAGCCAATGCGTGCATGTGAGATTTCTTTGGTGGGAATTATGAAAAAGGTCTGAATTTTCCTTTTGTTTTGATTGGCCATGAAATGGGGGCAACGTGAGCAAGGTAGGGAGGTGCCCACCACGTGGACTCGTGAGAGCAGGAGCTGGAGGTCGGCGTGAACGAGACAAGGAAGCCACTCTCTCTCCCACGTCTCCAGAAGCTCGGGCAGAGCTCGCTGGGGCGCTGTAGGGTCTCTGGCTTTTTTTTTTTTTTTTTTGAGACAGGGTCTCACTCTGTTGCCCAGACTAGAGCGCAGTGGAGCCATCACAGCTCACTGCAACCTCAAACTCCTGGGCTCAAGCGATCCTCCTGCCTCAGCCTCCCAAAGTGCTAGGATTACAGGCGTGAGCCCCTATGCCCAGCCAATTTCTGGCGATTTTATCCAGAGCTACACAGGTCTGGAGGCCTCAGCTGATTACTGGGGTCCACGCAGAGACATTCTAGTTCAAAAGGAGCACCGGTATCACTGAAGATAACACCATACGGTTTACCAAGTGTGTGCCGTGTGCCAGGCCCCATCCTAAGCAATTGACATGCCTGAATTCATTTACTCTCAACAAGCCTTTCGAGAAGGTACTATTAATTTCTTCATTATATACATGAGGAAGCTGCAGCACAGAGAGGTTGCATGACTTGCCCAAGAGGTTGCACAGCTGTGGAGTGATGGCAGGTGGGGACGCAGCCAGTGGGCTCCAGGGACCTTACTCCTCAATAAGAAAACGCAGAGCGAAAGAGGGAGGCTTGTCCCAGAGGCACTTCCGACTCCAGGCCCCCGCATTTCATGTGGAAGTCAGAATGGCCTCGATTCTGTTTGCAGAGTTACAGAGACCCACAAGCTGGTTTCTGGAAATGCAGAGATTAAAGATGGTCTCAGTCCGTTTTGTGTTGAGGCTGGACAACTTATAAAGAATAGAGGTGCACTGGCTCATGTTCTGCAGGCTGTACGAGAAGCACAGACGCAGCTGCTTCTGGGAGGGCCTCAGGCTGCTTCCACTCACGGTGGAAGGAGAAGGGGAGCTCCGTGTGAGGTCCCACAATGAGGCAGGAAGCAAGAGAGAGAGGAAGTGCCAGGCTCTTTTCAACAGCCAGTTACAATGGGAGCTAAGGGTGAGAACTCACTCTGAGAAAATGGCACCAAGCCCCTCCACAGCCCAGACACCTCCCGCTGGGCCCCAGCTCCAACACTCCGGATCACATTTCGACATGAGTCCCAGCAGGCCCGAACAAACCATATCCCAGCCGTAGCAAGGACATGGGCCATGCCTCCAGGAGTCAGACACACGGCCAGTGATCACTCTGCGGTAGGATGAATGTTTCACACAGACCAATGGATGAGGCTGTGCTGTGACGTCCCCAGATCGTCACCTACTAACTTTGCTGGAGAGGTCAGAGCAGGCCTCACAGAATAGGGACTTCGTGGACTGAGGGTCTTCTGTAGGGCTGGAACTATGCTACAAATAAGTAAATTAGAGAATTTACTTAATTTAACCTTCAAAGTAATCTGGTGAAACAGGCAAATTTTTAGCATTGATCCTCCATGCAGTTTCCACCACATTATGTTCCTGGTTTGAACCCAGAAATGTGTTGGTAAATCCTTTAGCCATATTCAGCTCAGGCTGTGATAACAAAATACCATAGACTGGATGGATCAAGCAGCATAAATTTATTTTCTCACTGTTCTGAAGGTGGAAAGTCCAAGATCAAGACAGATTTAATTCCTGGCGAGGGCCTGCTTTCTGGCTGTCTGATGTCTGCCTTCTCTCTGTTGTCCTCACATGGTGGAGGGAGAGCAAGCAAGACCTCCAGGGCCTCTTCTTATAAGGCCACTAATCCCATCATGAAGGCCCCACCCTCATGACCTCATCTAACCCTAATCACCTCCCAAAGGCCCCTTCTCCAAATACCATCACATTGAGGGCTAGGGCTTCAACATATGCATTTGCGGGTATACAAACATTCAGTCCACGACACCTCCTTTCTTCTCAAAGCTCCCTAGTTTCTGGTGGCTTCCAGGCCATTAGTATAGTGGTTATGAGCTCAGGCTCCAGACTCTCACCTTTGTGGGTGTAAATCCAGACTCTCCAGCTGATAGGTGCACAGTATTTTATAGTTAGGGGTTTCACTGGCCAGATTTGACCCACAGCCCGTTTTTGTAAGTCAGATGTTATCGGAATGCCGCCACAGCCGTTCATGTGTGTGTAGCCTGCAGCTACACTCACACTGCAAAGGCAGAGTACTTGCAGCAGAGACCGTCTGGCCCACAAAGCCTGAAATATTTACTATCTGGCCCTTTACAGAAAAAGTTTGCCAAGCTCTGCTTTAGATGAACTGAAGCTCGCCTCTCTGAGCTTCAGTTTCCTCTTTGGAAAAATGGGCAGAATAATACTTACCGTGTTGTATAGCTGTGCATATTAACAGAGGAATTCCACATGGAGCACCCACAGTCATTAACCACTGATGTCCTTGTCATTACTATTCTTGGAAATAACCACGTACCATGGAGAGCCCCTTCTCTTCTGTTCTTCAAGGGCTTCAACCAAGGGCCCAGGTTTACCTCAATTTTTCCCAGTCCCTGTGGAAAATCTGCTGATCCGTGACCCTCTTTGGACACACAAACCCCCATTGTCCTAAGGTCCGTGAACAGCTTTGGAAGGGAACAGGGGCCCAGGTGTTAAGGTGGAACTTGGCCCACACTGGAAGATGTGCTTCAATGCTCCAAAAGGGAAAATCGACTAAACGCCAGTAATGGGTTGTAGTGTAGAACAGACCCAAGGGAATCGAAAAGTTGCTACTTAAGGGGGTTATCCTAAAGGCCTATTTGGGGTTGGCCACTGTCCACGGCAGCTGGGAAGGTGTCACAGATGGGATTGGCGCTTGCTCTGATCTCCTTTAGACAACAGGTGCGTCCTCCCAGACACTATAGATGTTGGCTGCTGACAGCTCAGCGACGCCCCCTTTCTCTGAGAATTGCCTTCAGATCAATGGCTGTCTTGCTGGGAAACGACTGGGGGTGGCTGCAAAGCCCTCCCATCCCCCTTGCCTCAAGGAGGGAGGGCTAACTGCGTGGTTCCATCATGCTCTGGAGCTCCTGTGGGATCAGCATGCTTCAGTCTCCCGCCAGCTGCCCCTGGCTATTTACCAAATCCCACAAACCAGAGAAGACAGCCTATGTCCCTGAAATCGGGCCATCCGGGATCACAGATAGTTGGGTTTCCCTGCTCTGGGCTGGAATTCAATCAAATACAATGATCATCTTCTTTAGTCTTGGTTATTTTCATCAGTGGTTAACTAGTTAAATGGGGTCATGCATTTAATTTTAAAAAAACTGCAGTTAGTTTACAGGAGACCATCTTTCAAAACAGGAGTCTGGGGGCAGGAAATAATAATGAATCCTGGATGGTGAGAAGAAACACAGCGTTTATCAAGCCTCTGCTTGCACAATGTTTGCTGGTGTCCTTCCTTTCGGCCAAAGCAAGTCACGCGCCCAAGCTCAGAATCAACGCGGAGAGAACAACGAATGGGCGTGGATACCAGGTGCACCATTCACCGGGAGCAATAATGTAACAGGAGACCACAGGTCGCCCTCTGGCCCCCACATTCGTGTCCCTCCCACACGTAAAAGGCATTTGCCCACCTCTAAGACATTCAAAGTCCATGGGTCCATGCTGGACATCGGGCCCAGCTGGAAGCAAGGTTGCTTGAATATAGCTACTCGGTTGCAGCTCTTCGTGCCCCAGTGAACGGTGAAGAAGACAGCGATGATTGATAGAAATTCTGGAATCTAGCTGGGCGCCTGTGGTTTGCTTCTGCTACTGGGGGGAGGTGGGAAGGGAATAGTCCCTATTTAAGATCCAGTCCTGCGCGTGGTTCTCTAATCCATTCTTCTCTTCTGCCCTTGTGTCTGATCTCTGGGCTCTGCCCTCCAAGGCACCTTTCCTGTAAGAAACGTTGGTGTTTGCAGCTGACTGGCTTTCTTAGCCTGATTCCTGTCCACAGAAACTTGGGAGCCCCGAATCTTCTTTTCATTTTTCAACTTTCTCTGTGCTAAACTACTAAAACTCACCTAAAAGCTTTGTGCGGGTTTCTTACGAGTCTGACGGTGGTTGGCCGCAGGACTAAAAGCCACATCCGTAAAGGCTTCTGAGACAGCCTTCTCTTTACTTTGGAGCATCGGGGTGCTGTGGGGCGACTCTCAGGATTCCTGGCAGCCCTTTTGTCCAGCTGAGGGGGTCTGGGAGACACTACCTTAAATTTTTCTAAGGTCCTAACTAATTCCCAGAGAAGTATTATTGTAGAACTCCAAATTCAGGTTTGTGCACCCAACGCACAGCTAACGCCAAACACTGACACGGGTGCTTGGAGTCAGAGAAAGGTTTGTCTGATTTGGTCAAAGCGAGAAGACAAGAGAGCAAATCTCTCAGATCTGTCTTGTCACAGAAATGAGGCAGCGAGCTTTATGCGAGCCGGGGAGTAAGGTGGGGGCAAATCTGTGTTGCTTTTAGTCTCGGATAACACCTTGCGTGACCAGAGTTGTGCATGTCAGCAGCTAGTCACAACGTTCTGGGGACATTCATTCCTTTTGCAAAACAAACTCGTAGATTCTCCTTGTGGCCTGGAGTTATCCCCTCCTGCCTGAGAAAGGAAGGGTGCATCAGTGGTCACAACGGCTGTGAGGACATGGGGTGCTGGGCAGGAGGGAAGGTGTGTGAACAGCCCCAGGCGCAGTCCAACTTTATGTTATTTCGGTCATTAGACATGTTGCCGTGCTAAAACCTCAAGGGGCCTGGCTACACCGTCCAATCTCAGCTTGAGAAAGGGCCCCTGTCGTCAGCGCGCTTCCCGTTCCGTAGAATGCTCTCGCTATGTCATCCACCTGATTTTTGCAGCAACCCACACAAGGAGATTTTATGCTTCCATTTCTCAGATGAGAAAACTTCAGAAAAGACGTGCCAATTGCCTGAGGTCACAGGGCAGGGTGTCCAGACCAAGTCCATCCACGTATCCCCTGTTTCCTACAGAACAGACAGGAAGCTCACCTGAGGTGGCCCTGTCCCCTGCTGGGTGTCCCCTGCTGAGCCTGCTGAGCCAGGGGAATTACCCCTCAGCCACACTCTCCTCAGAGGAAGACAGCACAGCAGGGAGGCTGCCATGGGTTGAATAAAATCTTTCTCAAAGATGTATTTTGCTTTCTGACACATCCCCTCTGATCATGCCACGTCAGAACTGCAGGGGCCGTCTTGGGCTTTTTCTCCAACACTCACATTCACAGCATACTCTGTGCCTTTTTCAAGCACGTTTGTATTCAGTATCTCATTCGATCCTCACGGCAGCCATGCAAAACAGGCAGGGCAAGCATAATTACGCTTAGCCTGAAGGATGGACAAACTCAGACACAAGGAGGGACGCAAGAGCAAGTCAGCCTTGCACAGAACTTCCCTGGGCTTGTGGTCTGGACAGGGTTAGTGCAGGAAGTAAACTTAATAACTACCTCCGCTTATTTTCCAGACGTGGAAACCTCAGGTTCAAAGAGGGGCAGAGGTAAGCCTCAGCCTACTCAGCTGGTTAGCTTCAGGGTGAGCCCCTGAACTCAGGCCCCTGCCTTGCACTAGGTGCCTAGCACAGCCTATGCCATTGCTTCTCTGCTCCTCGATTCCCCTCCCCCAGCACGGTGAGGCTGACTCATCATTTATGGGACCTGGCGAATGTTAGTTTTTCTTTTTGTAGTTCTCGTGGGTAAGCATCTGGGCCTGCCCTAAAAACATCTGCCTTCCCTCCCAGCTACATCGCATGAGAGTGAATTTCCAGCATCTCCCCCAACTTGGGGAAATGGTAGCTACCCATCGCCTTAAGGGGCTCAAAGACCTTGCCTTCTAGGGTGAGTTCAGGCTGAGTGAAGTGAGTCACTCCCTGTACAACTTAGGGAGGAATCACATTAGTGGGGTCTGCAACCTGGTCACCCCATCGAAACCAATTGTTCTCAATGACAAGAACAGAAGAAAGAGGTGGGCAAGCTCATGATTAGAGCAGAAAATCTTGCAGCTATGGCCCTGTGCTCACCTAACCCTAATAATCAACTAGGCCTGACCTGTGCTCATCCACTCCGCCATCCATCCATCCGTCTCCCCTCCTCGGTCCTTTTACCTCTTCTTCCTTTCATCTGTGTTCTTTTTCCATCCATTTATTCATTTATTTATAAATTTTGTGATTCACTTGTTCGTCCAACAAGTAGTTATTAAGCGCATTGTTCCTCAATCGTTTCTAACAACAGCTTGAGCTCCTCTCCCTCACCCCACGTACCCTTTTAGATGAGAAAACTGAAGTCTCAGAGAAATTATGAAACTTACTCAAGAACTACTTACTGCATTGTATAAAATTAAACCTCCTTGGAGAATTTTTATCCAGAAGAGGGAGGGTGTCAGGTGTGAGCGGTTATGATGATCCACACCTAAGCCCTTTCCCAAGCTCATTTCTGAGACACTCGGCATTTATTGAATATCTGCTGCGCACTGGTTGAACCCCACTGTGTGCCAAGGACACAGCTGGGACAGGACCCAAGGCCACAGAGAATAAAACAAAGTCTGATGGTTTACTCAGGGCTGTACAGAAGCAATAACCGAATAAACGGTATACATGTGGTCAGCGCAATAATGAAGGTTAGCGATGCAGCGGCTCCCTTGCGAAGGGTGCTGGGAGCTGGCCTAAAGGAGGCTGAGGTCCTGAAGGAAAAGTGAGATTTGCAAAACAGTAGCATCCGATTTTTAAACTACATTTTTAATTGTAGAAGCAGTTATGCTTATGATGAACATTTTTAAGAGGACAGATGGGCAAAAAATGCAAAGCAAACCCTCTCTCTCCTTCAGCACTCGCCCACACCCTTGAAGCCCACTCCCCAGCGCGCACCGTGGTTGGCTGTGTCTAGGGCGTCACCCCACAGTTCTCCAGCCATATGTCAGCAAATTATCTCATTAAGGCCTGCACATTTGGGATTCTCTAATGCTACCATTTGTCCTGCACTTACTAGCTGTCGCTGTTTGACAAAGTTACTAGCTTTGTCAACTAGATGAACTACAGCTTATTTTTAAAAAGCAAAGTAAATAATTATTTTCTCTAGTTACCAATTTTCAGAGTAAGAAGTTGATCTCTATCTATCTATCCATATTGCTATTTAATTTTTTTCAGAATCTATATGGGCTGATAAGTTTTTATTTATCCTATATTTTACAATCAATCATTATTTTTCTATTCAGTGCTCAAAGCGTCCCATTTGGCCAGTGGAAGTTCCTACAAGCTGGCTTCTGTGTCTCTTTGATGAACCCTCAACATTCTTGCTTTCTCATATGATAAGGCTCATCTTGTACTTTCCATGCCCCAGATTTTAAATCACCCGTTTATTTCTTCAACTCTGTTTCCTTTTAGGGGAGAAATCAAGATCTGGGTGCTAGATGAACTCACAGCTATAGAGTATCATTTTTTTCTAGGCTTATCCCAACGACAGAACTAGAAAATATATTGTTTAATAAAATCATGAGTTTATGTTGATATTTACAATTCAAACTTAATATTGCAGAGTTTCTTCTTAACACCTTAATTCACATTTTTATCTCCTTTTACCTCAAACTGAACATCTTAGCTCCCGTTAATATATACCTGTTATATATTTGCTTTATTTTATAATGTACCCTAAATAATTACAAAGTTACAATTACTATATGGGTATGAACAATGAAATTATTGAATGAAGTTTAAGGTTATTTTGCAATTCTTTTTGTCCTAAAGGATGTACAGTCTGAGTACTATGTTCAAAAGTCACTTGAAATCTATTCTCTGTGTGGTAATGCTACAAATTTTGTATATAGCCAGAGTTATTTGTTTCCATTTATTTTATATTTTAGGTTGCCTTTTTCCTTTTTTAAACTTATTTTTGAATATGTAAAACATTTATATAGTGCAAAAGTTAAAACCACCCAAAAAGATGCACTCACAGAAGTCTGTTCCTCTATCCTAGTCTCGCAGCCTATAGAGCTAAATGCTATTTTTATTAGTTTCCAATTTATTCTTCCTGTATTTCTTCTTGTAAAGACAGTATATATTCCACCTTGTTTTTTACACAAAAGATAGCAAGCCATAAACAGTGTTCAATGCCTTGCTTTTTTGCCTAACAAAATATGCAAAAAAACACTCCAAATCTGTACACAGAGATCTTTTTTCATCGTTTTTCGAAGCCTCACAGTAGTCTACTGTGTGAACACACCCTAGTTCGCTCAACCATTCTCTGAATGATGCACATTCAAGTTGTTTCCAGACCTTTTCCTCTTGGAAATAATGCCACAGTGAATATGTTTTCCTAACTATGGAGGTTTATCTTCAGGGTAGATTCCTGGAAGTAGGATTGCTGGATCAAAGAGTAAAGACACAGGTAACATAGTTATTAGGTTGGTGCAAAAGTAATCACAGCTTTGGCATTGTTGACATTTGCCTTTTGATATTGGAATACATTCTTAAATGTGGTTATGTTATACACCATTTTAATGAGCATTTCGTGCTTTATGTTTTTTTCCTAATGACCTATTACTTGCTGTTTATTTGAGATTTATTTTAGACTTATGAAAATGATGTTAAACAAAAGGAAAATTTGAGCGATTTTCTTATTCAAGTTCAAAATGGGTCGTAAAGCAGCAGAGACAACTCGCAACATCAACAACGCATTTTGCCCAGGAACTCCCAGAAATGTACAGTGCAGTGGTGGTTCAAGAAATTTTGCAAAGGAGACGAGAGCCTTGAATATGAGCGCAGTGGCGGCCATCGAAAGTTGACAATGACCCACAGAGAGCCATCATCGAAGCTGATCCTCTCACAACTACAAGAGAAGTTGCTGAAGTACTCAAGGTCAACCCTTCTACTGCTGTTCAGCATTTGAAGAAAATTGGAAAGGTGGAAAAGCTCGATAAGTGGGTGCCTCATGAGCTGACCAAAAATTTTAAAAAATCATTGTTTTGAAGTGTCATCTTCTCTTCTTGTACACAACAACGAACCATTTCTCTATCGGATTGTGACCTGCAACGAAAAGTGGATTGTATACAACTGGCGACGACCAGCTCAGTGGTTGGACCGAGAAGAAGCTCCAAAGCACGTCCCAAAGCAAAACTTGCCCCAAAGAAAGGTCATGGTCCCTGTTTGGTGGTCTGCTGACGATCTGATCCACTACGGCTTTCTGAATCCTGGCAAAACCATCCCATCTGAGAAGTCTGCTCAGCAAATCGATGAGATGCACGGAAAACTGAAACGCCTGCAGCCGGCGTTGGTCACCAGGAAGGGCCCAGTTCCTCTCCGTGACAACACCTGACTGACTGTACAACCAACATTTCAAAAGTTGAACGAACTGGGCTATGAAGTTTTGTCTCATCCACCACATTCACCTGATCTCTCGCCAACCGACAACCACTTCTTCAAGCATCTCGACAACTTTTTGCAGGGAAAACCCTTCCACGACCGGCAGGATGCAGAAAATGCTTTCCAAGAGTTCGTTGAATTCCACAGCATGGATTTTTATGCTACAGGAACAAACAAACTTATTTCTCATTGGCAAAAAAATGTGTTGATTCGAGCTTCCTCAAATGGTTCCTATTTTGATTAGTAAAGATGTGTTTGAGCCTAGTTATAATGATTTAAAATTCATGGTCCAAATACGCAATTACTTTTGCACCAATCTAAGAAATGCTGCAAAATTTCCCTTCACAGGGGTTGGACATATTGCTCCTCTATTAGCAGAGTATGAGAGTGTCTTTGCAAACAATGCGTTTCCAAACTCTTGGATTTCTGGCAATCTGAGAGACAAGAAATATCAT
>NW_012134635.1:2570-3968 GCF_000956105.1 Propithecus coquereli | reverse complement strand
TCCAGGACAATGTAAAGTGATATAGAAGAAATTCAGAGAAGTAAATTTTCTTAAAATGTTTTTTCAAAATATGAATGATAATGATGAAAAATAAACGCTGTCAGTGGTACCCAAAATGGCAAGACACAGGAGAGACATACCCTGGGTTACATCTCACTGTCTTCAACTGGCAGAAAGTGATTTGCCTAATTCTGTCAAAGATACAGAATGTGTAGCATTATGAACTGAGAAGCAAAGCTAAATTATATCACACAGGGACTGTCATATCTTATTATTCCAAATAATCATCTGTGAAATTTATACAAAGCAGTCAACCAATAATGCAATATTCATTAAAATTGTACAGGATTTACATAATCAAAAACAACAATTTTTTAAATAAAAACATCATTGTTGTTTTGTGTTTCCAAAATGATACATAAATCCTTTCACAGCCATAATCAAAATTACTAGAACATTTCCCCCATTGGTAAAATAGATTTATTTGCACCTATGCTTTGATCCACTTTAACTTCCTTCTTTTCATATTATAATGCTTTATTTTTTTGAGCAGGTATGTCTCTTCTTGAAATGCTGAGTAAAGAAATTATGTAACATTTGTGGAGAATGTTATTAGAAGGAAGTAAAGGGATGTTTTAGTGTCCTATGTCATGCAAATATCCCATCTTAGAGGACCTGTGGTGCTCTCTGCAAGCCCTCAGGCTCTGGACAGGGTTTGGGGAGTCAGGCTGTCTTAAACCTACTTACAATGGTCAGTTTGGTCAAAAATAAAGTGAGAAGTAAATAAAATGTTTTAATACAATGTAAGAACAAACATACGAATGTGTAGGAGAGACACTGTCAACTGAGTGGTGGGATGGAGAAAATTTCACAAAATTATTATCTAAATGATATCTTGAAGGTTAACTTTTCAGACCTCTTTTAGGAAATCAGAATCCAGGAGACAAAATTAAGTCTCCTTAGTAATGTGTTTTCAAAAATAATGAAATTGACCTGCCATTAGCAGGACATGAGGTTTAAATACATTTTCCAGCAATGGTAGTTTTTGCACCAACTTATTCACTATTTGTGTCCATATTATAATTTGTCTGTAATTTCACACTTGTAAGCCTCCAGTTTACAGCTTATATCAGTGGGTAGCAATAGTCAAACTGTCTTTTTTAATCACAATTTTTCTCTATACATTGAAGCCCCCTCCCAGCAGACCGAAGCCCATGTCTGCACTAAGCTTTTACATTGACAAGAATGGTATGAGCCCCTAACCTCAACAGGCGCCTGTGACCCAAGTTTTAAGTCTGATCTAATGCGCTGCTTGTAGAGGTTTCTGATATCTAACTTCCACAAATCTTACATATTTAAATCTCTGTTCCCTTGCTTCTTCCTTTTGTAGTTTTTTAA
>NW_012134635.1:1822-2520 GCF_000956105.1 Propithecus coquereli | reverse complement strand
TAAAGTGAGAAGTAAATAAAATGTTTTAATACAATGTAAGAACAAACATACGAATGTGTAGGAGAGACACTGTCAACTGAGTGGTGGGATGGAGATAATTTCACAAAATTATTATCTAAATGATATCTTGAAGGTTAACTTTTCAGACCTCTTTTAGGAAATCAGAGTCCATGAGACAAAATTAAGTCTCTTTAGTAATGTGTTTTCAAAAATAACGAAATTGACCTGCCATTAGCAGGACATGAGGTTTAAATACATTTTCCAGCAATGGTAGTTTTTGTACCAACTTATTCACTATTTGTGTCCATATTATAATTTGTCTATAATTTGTCTGTAATTTCACACTTGTAAGCCTCCAGTTTACAACTTATATCAGTGGGTAGCAATAGTGAAACTCTGTCTTTTTTAATCACAATTTTCCTCTATACATTGAAGCCCCCTCCCAGCAGACCGAAGCCCATGTCTGCGCTAAGCTTTTACATTGACAAGAATGGTATGAGCCCCTAACCTCAAAAGGCGCCTGTGACCCAAGTTTTAAGTCTGATCTAATGCGCTGCTTGTAGAGGTTTCTGTTATCTAACTTCCACAAATATTACATATTTAAATCTCTGTTCCCTTGCTTCTTCCTTTTGTAGTTTTTTAAGTTTTTAAAAATAATTTTCAATAGGAAAATTATAAAAGTAGACACAGAACTCCAT
>NW_012134635.1:0-349 GCF_000956105.1 Propithecus coquereli | reverse complement strand
TCCAGGACAATGTAAAGTGATATAGAAGAAATTCAGAGAAGTAAATTTTCTTAAAATGTTTTTTCAAAATATGAATGATAATGATGAAAAATAAATTCTGTCAGTGGTACCCAAAATGGCAAGACACAGGAGAGACATACCCTGGGTTACATCTCACTGTCTTCAACTGGCAGAAAGTGATTTGCCCAATTCTGTCAGAGATACAGAATGTGCAGCATTATGAACTGAGAAGCAAAGCTAAATTATATCACACAGGGACTGTCATATCTTCTTACTCTAAATAATCATCTGTGAAATTTATACAAAGCAGTCAACCAATAATGCATGATATTCATTAAAATTATACAGA
>NW_012134634.1:7099-7405 GCF_000956105.1 Propithecus coquereli | reverse complement strand
TCAGAGCAGAAATAAAGACTAGAAAAATAATAGAAAATATCAATAAAACTGAAAGTTTTTTTAAAAGATAAACAAAACTGTCAAAACTTTAGACTAACTAGAAAAGAGAGAGAGAGACTCGAATAAATAAAATTAGAATTGAAAGAGGAGAAATTTTAACAGATACCTCAGGAATAAAAAGGATAATTAAAGACTTATGAACAATTATATATCAACAAATTGGATCATCTAGAAGAAATAGATAAATTCCAAGAAACATATAACCTACCAAAACTGAATCATGAAGAAATAGAAAATATGAACAGA
>NW_012134634.1:4133-4955 GCF_000956105.1 Propithecus coquereli | reverse complement strand
CTAAAAGGAGTTCTTCAATCTGAGAGAAAAGGATGTTAATGAATAAGAAGAAATCTTCTGAAGGTATGCAACTCACTGATAATAGTAAGTACACAAATACAGAATACTCTATTGCTATAATTCCTGTGTATAAACCACTTATATCTTGAGTAGGAAGACTAGAAGACAAACCTATCAAAAATAATAACTACCTCAACTTTTTGAGAGACAGTATGAAAATATGGATGGAAATAACAAAAAGTTAAAAAGCAGGATGTTCGATGACATTAATGTGTAGAATTTCTTTTAGATTTCTCTTTGCCTGTTCATTTGTTTATTTGTAAGCAGAGTTAAGATGTCATATGTTTTAAATAATAGGTTATAAATTATTTTTTGTAAGCCTTATGGTAACCTCTGATCAAAAAATCTACACCAAATACAGAAAAAATAAAAGGCAAGAAATTAAAACACACCACCAGAGAAAATCACTTTTAACAAAGAAAGACAGGATGGAAGGAAGAACAAAAGAGAGGACCACAAAACAACCAAAAATCAAATAACAACATGGCAGTAGTAAGGCCTTACCTACCAATAATAACATTGAATGCGAATGGGCTAACTTCTCCAATCAAGAGAAAGAGTGGCTAAATGGACAAAAAAACAAGAGCCAACTATATGTTGTGTGCAAGAAACCCACTTCACCTATAAAGACACACATAGACTGAAAATAAAGGGATGGAAAAATATATACCATGCAAACGGAAACCAAAGAAAAGCAGCAATAGCTATACTTATATCAGATAAAATAGATTTCAAGATGAAAACTGTAAAAAGAGACAAAAA
>NW_012134634.1:0-1640 GCF_000956105.1 Propithecus coquereli | reverse complement strand
AATAAACTTAACCAAAACTATAAAACATTGATAAAAGAAATTGAAGTGAACACAAAAAAATGGAAAGATATTCTATGCTCATGGATTGGAAGAATCAATATTGTTCTAATGTCCATACTACCCAAAGCAACCTGTAGATTCAATCCCCATGAAAATACCAATGATATTCTTCACAGAAAAGAAAAATAATTCTAAAATTTACATGGAGCCACAAAAGACCGAGACTAGGTGAAGCCATTCTGAGCAAAAAGAATAAACCTAGAGGAATCACATTACCTGAAATCAAATTATATTACAGAACTGTAATAACCAAAACAGCATGGTACTGGCATAAAAACAGACCCATCGACCAATGGAACAGAACAGAGAACCCAGAAATAAATCCACACTTCTACAGCGAACTTATCTTTTACAAAGTTGCCAAGAACCAACACTGGGGAAAGGACAGTCTCTTCAATAAATGGTGCTGGGAAAACTGGATATCCATTTGCAGACATGTGAAACTAGACCCTTATCCCTTGCTAGATACAAAAACCAAATTGAAATGGATTAAAGAATTATTAATAAATATAAAACCTGAAACTGTGAAACTACTAAAAGAAAATATTGGGGAAATGCTTCAGGACATTGGTCTGGGCAAGAACTTCTTGAGTAATACCCCCAAAGCACAGGCAACCAAAGCAAAATTGGACAAATCCAGCTAAAAAGCCTCTGCACAGCAAAGGAAACAATCAACAAAGTGAAGGGACAACTCACAAAATTGGAGAAAAATATTTGCCAGCTACCCATCTGACAAGGGATTAATAATTAGAATATATAAGGAGCTCCAACAACTCAATAGGAAAAAATCAAATAATCTGATTTAAAAATGGGCAAAAGATCTGAATAGACATTTCTCAAAAGAAGACATACAAATGGCCAATGGGTATATGAAAACATGCTCAACATCATTAGTCTTTAGAGAAATGCGAATCAAAACTACAATGAGATATCATCTCATCCCAGTTAAAATGATTTTTATCAAAAAGACAGGCAATAATAAGTGCTGGTGAGGATGTGGAAAAAGAGAAACCCTCGTACATTGTTGGTGAGAGTGTATTAATAAATTAGTGCAACAGCTATGGAGAACAGTATGGAGATTCCTCAAAACCTAAAAATAGAAGAACTTCGATATGACCCCACAATCCCACTGCTAGATATATATCCAAAAGAAGGGAAATCAGTATATTGAAAAGATATCTGCATTCCCACGTTTAATGCAGCACTGTTCACAATAGCCAAGATTTGAAATCAACCTAAGTGTCCAACAATGGATGGATGGATGGATAAAGAAAATGGGGTGAGTGTGTGTGTGTGTGTGTGTATGTGTATATATATATACACGACACAATAAAATACCATTCAGTCTTAAAAATAAAGGACATTTTGTCATTTGGGGTAACATGGACAAATCTGGGGGACATTGGTCAAAGGGTAAAAAAAAGTTTTAGCTAGGATGAAAAAATTCTGGAGATATATTGTACCGCATGGTAACTATAGTTAATAATTATGTACTGTATACTTGAAAATTGCTAAGAGTGTGTACCTTAAATGTTCTCACCACCAAAAAATAATGTGTGAGATGATGAACATGTTAATTA
>NW_012134633.1:7724-8066 GCF_000956105.1 Propithecus coquereli | reverse complement strand
TATTCCATCGAGTTTAAGCAATGTCTCTTGACACCCTCTACCACCTTGAAAGAGGTTGCTACTGCTAGTGCTCCACCACTGTTTTTGCCTCTACTTCTACCTCTCCCACCTCATGTCAGCTCTATCTTTATTTGTACATTTTCAGGGTTCTGACATTTATGTTAAATCCTTCAACCACAAGAAATATTTCATGCGTGCTCACAGGTCAATTCAAAAAAAGTTTTTAAAAAATGTACTAGTGAGTCCGTTCCATTTGTTCTCTTGGAGCTTTGTTGTTTTATGTTTTTCTTCATAAGCTTGGTGATTTTTAGTTTTTTGTTCATGTTGAAGAATCAGAATTTG
>NW_012134633.1:5111-5958 GCF_000956105.1 Propithecus coquereli | reverse complement strand
ATTAAAGAGAAAATAGTTTTTCCTGAGATCTATCTAGAGCCCAAACACATCAGGGTAAGCCAACAGATTCTGCCATGACAGATGTGTATTTTAAGGCCCATTATAGTTAAGTAATTTATTATTATATTTTTTCATACATAGATATTGGCATTAATAAAGTAAATACATTAAAGAGCGTATGGACCGTCTTAACCATCAGTTGAAAATCACCCCTGTAACATACTATTCTCAACAATATTCAAGTACAAATTATGTGGGTTCCCAAAAGTTTGCAAAGAGAAGCCATAGGTAATTTCTAAGGCCTTAATGGCCCTGTGGGGTTTTGATGGGCACATGTACTTTCCAGCCATTTCCTTTCCAGCCAAGAAAATGGAAATGTAACCACTGGTTTGCTCTGGTCAGATTCCAGAGTGAATGTGTTGGATTTTGACCAATGCTTGGCCTTCTCCACGCTGATCCTTAGCCTCAGTGTCTGCTTGCAATTAGGAGATTTGATTAAGGCAAGTGGAAGAGTTACAGTAGGGTCTAAAAATACTGTCTGCTTTTAGGAATCAATCTGCTAAAAAGTTTGATAGAAGGGAATGAACTGAGCATGCATTTAACAAGCCAAAGCTACATCAAAGGACAGAAAGGAGCCACTTGATAATAAAAATGTTGCTTTGATTGAAACTGGGCACAAAGCCAAAGGTACTGGAAGGAGACTCTTAAACATACTGAACTGTTTCTGGATCAAACACTCCATAAATCTAGGATAAAATGTGAAATTTTTCTAATAAATTGTGAAGCTACATTGAAATGTGCCTCTTGATGAGCTTCGGAATTGATCCTTGTTTATAAAATTCCTTTC
>NW_012134633.1:0-823 GCF_000956105.1 Propithecus coquereli | reverse complement strand
CAATTTCAACCCTCTATGTGTCTGCAAAAATAGATGAGTAAATCAATAATAAAATTAGAAAATAATGGCAAATATGGGAAATATTTGCAAAGTTTATGACAAACAATTAAAGTTTTAATATTAAAAATCCTTTTAAAAGCAATAAAATAATCAAACAATTCAAGACAAAAATGAGTCAATCACAAAATGAGGCAAAAATAAGAGAAATGGAAGAAGCAAATAAGTATGAAAAGTTTAATCCAATTAGAGATCAAAGAAATGAAAGATAAAATGGCAATCTGTTTTTCACCTACTAATTTCACAAGAGTGGGTTTAGTTTTGTCATTTTGTGTTTAAAATAATAATGGCATCTTTGGGTTCGCAGGTAATTGAAAATTCTAACACATCGTTGGCAGGCATATAAATTACCAATCTTTCTCTAAGGCAGTTTGGTTTGCATCAAAAGCCTTAAAATATTCATTTCCTTTGATTCAGTAATTTCACTTCTGGGAATTTATTCCAGGTGGAAAAAAAGCATTTATTCACACAACAATATGTTATAAGAGTTCATCATAGATGTATTTATGCTAACAAAGAACTAAAAAAGGCTTTCTTTCCTATTGTATTTTAATAAAGACAAATCTTAAAGTAAAATACTCTGTTGCCATTAAAAGTTGTGTTTCTGAAATATATGTAATGACATAGAAAATCCCCACAGTTAACAATGTGAAATGAAAAAGAGCAAGTTACTAAATTTTCATTACTCAAATTTTATTTATAAAGTACGTGAAAAAATAAAAAGAAACATAAAAATAGCGGTGGATCGTAGAATTATGAGTGATTT
>NW_012134632.1:14171-14500 GCF_000956105.1 Propithecus coquereli | reverse complement strand
CATATTAAAAGTAAAAAAGAAACAGATAAAATTAATTTGAATCATATTTCTATTTTGCCTAGCGTATCCAAAATATTTCAACACAATCATTATGAAAAACATTGTGATATTTTACATTTTTTTTTTCATATTAAGGCTTAGAAATCTCGCGTGTATAGCAGTCTCAATCGGGACTGGCCACGTTTCACGTGCCCGGTGATCTCATGAGGGGAGAGGTGACCACATAAGACAGCGCAGGTCTAGACTGATTCCTTTCATTTATAGCAAGACACAGAATCCGGAGGCCCAAAGTAAATTGTCTAAGCTCATGAAGCTGATTAGAGGAGAAA
>NW_012134632.1:11491-12652 GCF_000956105.1 Propithecus coquereli | reverse complement strand
AGTTTTTATCTGAGATACATTTGTAGTACACTACATGGACTTAATAAAACAATTCATCATATTATCTAAAGAAAATTTAAGAATTATTTTGAATTTTTATCTTACCTCTGACTGCTGACACCTTCTATACTGCATAAATCATTCTACAACACCTTTAAGGTGATAGATTATCAAAAAGTATAACTTTTTACCTGGATCTGATCTTTATCATCCAATTTGCGTGACTCAAGAGAGAAAGCAACCTACCAGTTTAATCCCCGGGGCTTAACCTGGCACCTGCATGAGATCTCTCACCTCCAATAAGCACTGACAATGGAAACTCGAAGGGCAGCTGCTCTTACCATGCCTCAGTGCAGGTGGAAATAGAGCTGTTTGTGAAAGTAAGGAGAGCCAGCTTCAGAATTGCAAACCCACGAGAGGAACACCAGGTCTGTGCTGCTGGTGGGCTATTTTGTCCCGTCACCTTGAAGTTTTCTTTCCTCCAGTGAGTCCACTGTTGGTAGCCTCCCACGATCACCAGCTCCTCTTTAAGAAAGAAAGAAAAAAAAAAAGGTAACAATACTTCTGACATTCTCCAACTTACAAACATGCTGTGTGTTCTACCTTTGCGTGTTTATTTTTTATTTTAACCTTATCAAAAGTCCATGGCTGAATTTTGGCTCACAGAACAGAATCACAGGCTCTCAGAACTGAAAGCGTTACTGGAAAACTCCAGGACATTGTGATTTCTTGACACACCAGAATGCCACCTCATTTGAAGTGTGACCAAATAATTTGTTCCCAATAACAAACAGCAACATTTGCAAATAATTAACTTTTTAAAATGACACGGAGTGGACTTGCATTCTTTTTACAATGTCAATGTTCTGCTCGTACATTCTATAGTTTTTTTTTTTAGTATGTGAGAAAATCTTGATATTAAAGCTAATGTTTGTGGAATTGTGCATCTTCCTACCTCTGCTGATAGGGCCATTTTACTTGGAAATATCAATGGGGCATGTAGATGGAGAATTGCTTGTGTGACTACAACAATCTAATAGAAATATCATGTAAGCCATGAAGTTAAATCACATATATAATTTTAATGTTTTTAGTAGCCATATTAAAAGTAAAAAAGAAACAGATAAAATTAATTTGAATCATATTTCTATTTTGCCTAGC
>NW_012134632.1:0-431 GCF_000956105.1 Propithecus coquereli | reverse complement strand
GCTAAAGCAATCCTGAGGAAAAAGAACAAAGCTGGAGACATCACACTATCTGACTTCAAAATATATTACAAGGCTACAGTAACCAAAACAGCATACTATTGGAATAAAAACAGACATATAAACTAATGGAACAGAATAAAGAATCCATAAATAAATCCATATTTACAGTCAAAAAACTTCCAACAAAGCTGCCAAGAACATACGTTGAGGGAAAACACACCTTCTTCAATAAATGGTGCTGGGAAAATTGGATATTCACACGCAGAAGAATGAAACAGGATCTTTCTCTCTCACCACACACAAAAATTAACTCAAGATGAATTAAAGACCTATTTTCCTATCTCTCATCATATATAAAAATCAACTCAAGCTGGATTAAAGGCTTAAACATAAGACCTGAAACTATAAAACTACTAGAAGAAAACACAGGG
>NW_012134631.1:5410-5786 GCF_000956105.1 Propithecus coquereli | reverse complement strand
TATTATCCTAATTCCTAGGCTTATCTGGCAAAGTGGCAGCCTTTCATTAAGGATAATTCAGAACTACAGTGGCCATTTGACAGACTTTTAATTTTAAAAAGTTTCTACAACCCCAAAGAGTTCTAGAAAAAAGAGGAGACAATTAGTAAGATTTTTAAAAATCTACATGAGCTCTATGCTGATAAGTTGTAGAAACTAATAAATGCTTATGTAATTTTTTTAAAAATAGAATTTAACAATATTCAATGTAAGAGAAAAATTAGATTCTTACTGCTTTAAAGGTTGTAGCTCTTTAAGAAAACCTTCAAATGCTTACTGAAGCTGTAGCACAAAGAAAAATGAGCTTAACTCCCAGTTAAAGTAATGGTCCTGTTTA
>NW_012134631.1:2313-2625 GCF_000956105.1 Propithecus coquereli | reverse complement strand
TAATTATTATGAGTACATAATAGTTGTATATCTTTATAGGGTCCATGTGATGTTTTGATACAGGCATACGATGTGAATTAATCAAATCAGGGTAACTGGGGTATCCATCACCTCAGGCATTTATCATTTCTTTGTGTTAAGAACATTCTAATTCCAGTCTTCTAGTTATTTTAAAGTATACTCTTATTGTTGATTATAGTCACTTCGACATGTTACGAAATATTCATTCTAACTATCTGACTATATTTTTGTGCCCATTAACTATCCTCACTTTATTCCCCCTCTCCACTACTCTTCCCAGCCTCTTGTAAC
>NW_012134631.1:0-1078 GCF_000956105.1 Propithecus coquereli | reverse complement strand
GCCGTGGCGTCAGCCTAGCTCACAGCAACCTCAAAATCCTGGGCTCAAGCGATCCTACTTCCTCAGCCTCCCGAGTAGCTAGGACTACAGGCATGCGCCACCATGCCTGGCTAATTTTTTCTACATATTTTTAGTTGTCCGATTAATTTCTTTCTATTTTTTTTTGGCAGAGACGGGGTCTCGCTCTTGCTCAGGCTGGTCTCGAGCTCCTGAGCTCAAACAATCCGCCCGCCTCGGCCTCCTGGAGTGCTAGGATTACAGGTATACCTAGTTTTTTGAGAGTTTCTATCATGAAGGGATGCTGAATTTTATCAAAAGCTGTTTCAGCATCAATTAAAATGATCACATGGTTTTGGTCCTTCATTCTGTTGATATGGGGTATCTCATTGATTGATTTGCATATGTTGAATTATCCTTCCATCCCTGGGATGAATCCCACTTGATCATGATGAATAATCTTTTTATAATGTGTAGTTGAATTTACTTTGCTAGTATTTTGTTGAGGATTTTTACATCTATGTTCATCAGAAATATTGGCCTATAGTTTTCTTTTGTTGTTGTTGTTGTGTCTTTGTCTAGTTTTGGTATCAGGGTGATACAGACCTTGTAGAATGAATATTCCCTCCTCCTTGACTTTCTGGAATACTTTAAGTAGGATTGGCATTAATTCTTCCTTGAATGCTAGGTAGAGACATGAGACATTTTTAGGATTTAACTTAATGTTAAATACAAAATTCACAGGTTGTAACTTTCAACTTCAAATCTGTTGTGAGTAAAGGAATGTGTTCACTCCAGTAGTAAATTAATTCTGTTCATTTAATCTACCCCTATGTAAGGTATAGAGGCTGTTTTGAAAGTCAAAGTATACCAGGACTCTGTTTCTAGCTGTTCTCCCTACATGGGGATCAGAAAATAACAAAGAACCATGCTTCTTGCTTTAATGTGCCTGAGAATCACTGTGGGATCTCATATACATGCAGATTCTATTCCGCAGGTCCCAGGTAGGACCTGATATGCAGTATTTCTAACCAGCCCTAGAAGACAATTATGTTAATTATGTATTACTTCACAATAAAAA
>NW_012134630.1:15897-16240 GCF_000956105.1 Propithecus coquereli | reverse complement strand
CATTGGGCCTACATTTGCTAAATAATTCATTCAAATCATTTTTTATGGAAGGGTACCAGTGGGATGATTGTCTTAATGACAAAACTCTATTCAATTGAGGCTACCAAGAGTTACTATTGTTACTAGTAAACATGACACATGAAACGTTTTTTTCTGTTTAGAAAAAGAGATAAAAAGGGAAGCCTAAACTTTTGCATCTACATTTTCGCAAAGTTAAACCTTCAGATCAGACATCACAATTTTGGCTAAAGTGTATTTTGATGAGGGAATTGGTACTTGTTACTACAAAATTTATTCATCACAGGTTTATTCAAAATATCGATACTAAAAATAAAAGCCTGAT
>NW_012134630.1:3598-4412 GCF_000956105.1 Propithecus coquereli | reverse complement strand
TAAAAAAGCCAAACTTAAAAAATTCACCTACATTTTGACCATTAGGCTCTCTGAGATTTTAGAGAGCAGTTTTAAGGGAGTGGTTGGGATTTGATCACTACTTAACGAGTTGAAGTTCAAATGGATGTCAGGCACTAGAGACATGTAGCAAAATTTTCTTTTCTAAAAATATTGATGTAAATAGTGAAATGGGTTGATCTCTAAGGATTAAGGTGTATCAATGGAGGCCTATGCAAGGGTAAGTGAGATTTTCTTCTCTTGACCACAGTGTTGCGTTTGCCTTCCTATGTTTTTAACTGATCCTTTTCTATCTAATTTGCTGACTTCTTTTCCTGAGATATGATAGATTATTTTCAAATTCAGTTTTATTTCTTTCTCTACAGCTCTTCTTTCAGACTTTTTCCATACCTATGGCTTTCTTCAATATCAATGTCTATTCTTTAAAAAAAGAAAAAATCCTTTTTCTGAAATTCCTGTTCTTGATCTTAGGCTGCTTCGATTTTATAGCATGAACACTCATTCTTGATAACATTTTGTCAGCATTAATTTCGCAGTTATAAAATGGAACCCACCTTACCTCCAAGATACATGATACACCATGTTTCTCACTTTCCTGGTTTTGGAATAATAACTATTAATAAATATCCACTCATGCCAAGTCACTAGGTTCTATTTGTTTTTTGTAATGACTTTTCCATTTTTCCTGTTCTTTTTTCACCCCCTATTGTCACTATCCTATTTATTTTCATATCTTTCTTTCTGGGATATTATAATTACCTCCATGACAGCAATTCCAAAAAAAAAAAAAAAAAAA
>NW_012134630.1:0-313 GCF_000956105.1 Propithecus coquereli | reverse complement strand
TATATCCAATCTATTGGTTCTGTTTCTCTGGAGAACCCTGACCAATACACTAAGCAAGAGATTTTGCCACCAGGTAAAGTTATGTGCAGATTAAACCATGTACAGGGACACCATACTTATGCTTGAATTTGTTCTGAGACAACTGTCACAAGATCAAGTTTGTAAGTCAAGAATTCTCCATGTTGGGATTTTCTGTACTTCTCTGGCCTTGCCTTTTCCAAATCATCTTGTACATTGCAGCCAGAGGGTTTTTCTGAAAGCACAAATATGAAGAAGACATTACCTTCTTTTAAATTCTTTGATAACTCTACAT
>NW_012134629.1:11776-13061 GCF_000956105.1 Propithecus coquereli | reverse complement strand
AGGCTGGTTTCGAACTCCTGAGCTCAAACAATCCGCCTGCCTCGGCCTCCCAGAGAGCTAGGATTACAGGCGTGAGCCACTGCGCCCGGCCTTGTGCTTTCTCTTTAATGACAGGGGAAGCCTGGGCGGCGAGGAGGGAATGGGCCTTCCCAAGGTGAGACTGAGTCTAGCATGGCCCACAGCTGGGGCTAAGACTCAGGATGGTGAAGGAGGCCTACCAGGAGCTCATTCAGTAGGAAAACCCAGGAGACTCTTGAGAAATCACTCTTCCAAAATCGGGTTCAAAGGCACTAAGCCAGCGTAAAGTGGAGGGGTGGTTCTGCGCACTTCCATTTATGTATTGATCACTTAGTTGAGGGCTCTCCCTGCCATGCACTTACTGGCTCACACTTGAACCTCAGCTGCTTTCCTGGATTTCCACACACATCTGCATATATAAATCCCACCCTCACGGAGCCTTTCTTTGTGTGGAAGACTTAGTAAAATTTGGGAAGTCCAAACTTTCGTCAAGTAACATGGCAACCCTCCCTCTCTCTCTCCTCTTTCCAGGAAAAAAAAAAATCCAGATACTTTCACTTACCTATGCAGAGAAACATCCAAACTCTTTTCATTCTACCTTCTCTTTCTGCTCTTTGCCCCACTGCTTGTATTTTCATGACCCGATGACTCTTAAGATATTTCTCTAAAGGCATTTCCTTCCTTGAGAAAAATCTCATATTAGCTGTTAAAGGATTCTTTTTGCCACCTGAACACATATTTCTAGTTGTTTCTCAGTATCTATTTTCCCTGTATTCACTTAGAACTCCTGAATTTTAGCTGGGTGTATGGACTATACCCAGAACAAAGCTATCTGTTTCAGCCTCTCTTGCAGCTAGGTGTAGCCATGGAATATGAACAAAATGATGTGAGCAACTTACTAGTCATGGAGCATGCCCTTCATTTTCTTTTTACCTTCTTTTTATTGGATGATATGGATTAACAGACATGATGGTGAAGGCTGAGGCAGCCACTTTGGACTATAAATGGACATTGTGTGTCAAGAATTACAGAGCAACGGCTGGGCGCGGTGGCTCACGCCTGTAGTCCTAGCACTCTGGGAGGCCGAGGTGGGCGGATCATTCTGAGCTCAGGAGTTCGAGACCAGCTGAGCAAGAACGAGACCCCGTCTCTACCAAAAAATGGAAAGAAACTAATTGGACAGCTAAAAATATATGTAGAAAAAATTAGCCGGGCATGGTGGCGCGTGCCTGTGGTCCCAGATACTCGGGAGGCTGAGACAGTAGGA
>NW_012134629.1:1479-2051 GCF_000956105.1 Propithecus coquereli | reverse complement strand
AGTAGAGACGGGGTCTCGCTCTTACTCAGGCTGGTCTTGAATTCCTGAGCTCAAACAATCCACCCATCTCGGCCTCCCAGAGTGCTGGGATTACAGGCGTGAGCCACCACGCCCGGCCTATTTATTTATTTTTGAGACAGAGTCTTGCTCTGTTGCCTGAGCTAGAGTGCAGTTGTGCAATCATAGCTCACTACAACTCCAACTCCTGGGCTCAAGTGAGCCTCCTGTCTCAGCCTCCCAAGTAGCTGGGACTACTGGTGCACCGCCATGCCTGGCTAATCTTTCTATTTTTTGTAGAATGGGGGTCTCGCTTGAACTCCTGACCTCAGTGATCCTCCTGGCTCAGCCTCCCAACGTGCTAGGATTACAGGTGTGAGTCACCAGTGCCCAGCCTGCATTTATGAACCAGCGATCGCACTGCTAGAAATATACCCTAACGATACAACTCCAACAACAAAAAAATGCATATATACACATATGTTATTTATTGCATCATTGTTTGTAACTGCAAAATATTGAACAACCTAAACGCCCATATTTAGGAGGCTGGTTTGATAAACTGTGATGTATCC
>NW_012134629.1:0-534 GCF_000956105.1 Propithecus coquereli | reverse complement strand
GAATAATGAGCAATTATTGTTTTTTTACCTATATTTTAAATATTTTCCAGATATGTGTACATTAAACATGAATTACTTTCACTAATTCTATTCTTTCTGTGGCTCAGGCCAAAAAACTTGGAGCCATCTTTGACCTTCTTTCTTTCTCTAAAACCCCATATCTAATTCATCAGCAAACCTGCCAACTCTACCTCCAAAAAAATCCTGAATCTGACCAGGTGTGGGGGCTCACAGCCACAATCCCAGTGCTTTGGGAGGCCAAGGTGGGAGGATTGCTTGAGCCTGGGAGTTCGAGGCTGCAGTGAGCTATGTACTCCAGCTTGGGTGACAAAGTGAGACCCTGTCTCTAAAGAAAAAAATGAATAAATAAAAAATATTAGGCCTGCTTCTCCCCACCTCCGCTTATAATGGTCTAATCACCGTCATCATTTGCCTGGATTTCTGCCCCAGCCTTCTTGTTCCCTCACTTGCCCCACACCCCCACCACAGTTTCTAGGAGGAACAGAAGGAGGGGTCATAAAAGGAAATGGCAGA
>NW_012134628.1:14797-15963 GCF_000956105.1 Propithecus coquereli | reverse complement strand
GTCTCAGCCAATCAGAAACTGCCAATGAACCTGACTAGGGACTTTCCACTGGAATGATCCAAATAAGGATACTGCTCCACTTTAACCAAATATCTCCTTTGTCTTGCTTACCATTCACCCTACGAAAACCTTCCCCTCCTACCTTCAGTGGAGTTCCCAAGTACTTCTCATTTGGAGCAGCCCAACTCATGAATTGCTCTGCTCAAATAAACTCTTTAAAATTTTAATGTGCCTTGTTTATCTTCTAACAATTCTTAACTACAGTTTGTAGATGTAAAAAACTCAAGGCAAGAAAGGTTAAGCAACTTTTCCAGGTCATACCCCTAGAATGACAGGATACAGAAAATTAAACTCAGATCTGCTTGAAATCAATGATTATGACGTGTCAGTGGATTGAAGCCACAGAATCCCTCCATCCTATTCTATGTTTGGCAGTTGGGAGTCAATTCTTTTAGCCTGGCACCCATGCTCACCTAACAGTGGCATCAGCATTACTAGGTACAGCGCCATAGCTGGAGCCATTCAGAATAAGTTATTTGAAAAGAACTAGGCTGGATTCCTGCAGGGAATGCAGTGAGGAGCAGAGCAGGCCAATGACCTGTGGAGACCTGGGGCCCTCACCATGGCTACAGTGGCCTGACCTCTACTGGTGACCTGTAAGCAGCAGTGGTGGTGGTAGCCTTCAGGAACTAGGCACACAGTAGCTCCGTGTCTTACCCAGTCACCACCCAGCTGCGAGAAGGATGGTGATCTCACAAAGACCTCCTGAGCTTGGCCACCTTGGCTTCAGGCATGGGCTGTGTGGATCTGGAACCTAGGCTGGGACTGCTGTGCTCTATTTGGAAGAGACAAAGATCTCACCAGTGCCCAAGGTTGAATGGAGCCTCAAAGGTGACCAGGGCAGTGCCCAGTGGTCTTTGTTCCACCAGACCCTGACATTGGAAGAGAGAAAAGGCAGAATAAAATACATTTGGCCAAGAGCAAGTGCCTACCATCCTTTTAAAGGATTTACTGGCCACTGTACATAATATACAAAAAGCCGCTTCCCCAGCCTTTTGAAAATAAAACACTATTTTTGCTACATCTAGATCTTCTAGATGTAAAGATGTTTCCCCCATATGGTAGAGTTAGAAAAATCACTTGTTTATAAATGCCCTTTTGCAAAA
>NW_012134628.1:2028-3508 GCF_000956105.1 Propithecus coquereli | reverse complement strand
CAAATCTTAAAAAAAAAGTACTCAACAGTGTGAAATTCTGCAGAGAGGAAGTGAGATAGAAGCTGAAAAGACCCACTGAATTCAATAACAAAGATATCACTGATCATGGTGAGCACAGGACCAGTGTAATGAAATGAACAGAAAGCTGACTGTAGCATTTGAGAAGGAACAAGGGGGGAGGAGTTGGAAATATAAATGCAGATTCATACAAATTTAACAAATGGGAAGGAGAAAGGGGACATTAATTAGAAGAAACCTCACAGTTGAGGGATGTCGTTTTGTTTTGTTTGTTGCTTTCAAGATGGGGAAAACATTTATAGGCTAAGGAAGGAAGAACGTAGGCAAGATGAATTTATCGAAGAGGAAGCCTGGTTTTTATCATATCTATCACATATAAAGAGCCGATTTTCTTTTCATCCAGCATTGTCTACTCATTCTCTCATCTAAATATTTCTCCATTCTCCTTTAATCCTTTTTTCCTTATCTGTTCTTCTTCCCACACTTATGTTCTATACCTGTGTGTTAACATGTCCATTCATCTGGACCTTTCCTATTCCTTCACCTGCTATCTTAGGGATTTTGCATGATTACCATGGCTCTTTCGATGAGGTTTTTTGGTGATGTAATATTGTTGGTAAGACTGATAGTTGTGCATAATACTGGTGTCTTATTAGGTAACATTTGTTTAATTTATTATCATGAATTCTTGAACTCAACAACATGACCTAAGGAGAAACTCAGGTCCAAGATACGTGAGATAAAAGTGGATATGTTTGCATAATATTTTGATGCTATTTAAATAACAGTTTCAAGAGAGTGGACAAAACGCAAAGTATATTCTATTTTCTGCCTCAATTGCACAAGTCAGGAAAAGACAAAACTTTCACTCACCTGACCCAAAATATTAGAGAAACCTCAAGACTTGAAACTATGTAACAACTCAACACTTACTGACTCTTCTTGCATTTTCAAATTATCATTTTAGGAGGAACATGGTAATCTAAGCTATGAATCACTTAAACAATCAGGGGGAAATTGAAAGCTCCAAGTGGAAGCCCATTTTATGAGTGTCTCAGGAAGTGATCAGAAAATAGTGTTTTTAACATGCTCTTGTCTCTGAAATTTCCAGCTCCTGAAGTAGATGAAAATCAAATAGCTACTTTTTTTCTCTGGGTCATTGCACTCCACATCCTGTATACTAAGTACTTTTACTGTTCTGCCTCAACAAAGGAATTGGAGAACAGTTTCTTAGTGTCAAAACAGACAACACATCACGATCAGAGCCACTGTCCTTATACAATCCCCAAGACAAGGAAATGCTCAGATGCAATCCAATCTCAGCCACAGCTTATGTCTTCTGGCAGCAGGCACATTGGACTGTAGTGGTGGGAAATTGTGTATTAGCTGGAGTTGATGCCTGTAATACAAGCAAATAAAAATTATATCTTTGATGGAAAAAGATTCTTGGAAAAGTATATTC
>NW_012134628.1:0-383 GCF_000956105.1 Propithecus coquereli | reverse complement strand
AGAGGCTCTGCTCTTGATACCAGGAATAGTGGGTAAATATATTCTGAGTAGAAATATTATCTCCACTTTGGCTTCTGACTTATTGCTATGACTTTATTAGCAACACAGTGATAACCACCAAATCCTTAGCTTTTCCTGCTCAACACCTTGAAATCTCAAATATAAATCTATTTGCCAACATCCAATCTATGAAAATCTAGTTTATCAATTAGATAATCTCTGAATGACTTATTAGCTAAATTTTCATGTTTCTTTAAACATTTGTAAAATTTAGAGTAATTTGTGCTGGATTATTTGGATTTTGAAACTTTCAAAGATCTCTATAAGTTTTAATTATCTGGTTCTCATTTTATATTACTAATAACATTTTAAGGTTTTTTGCA
>NW_012134627.1:14179-15746 GCF_000956105.1 Propithecus coquereli | reverse complement strand
AGCATTTGTTTAATGTCTATGTGTTGTGTATTTTCCAAGGTTCCTCTTATTGTTGATTTCTAATTTTATTTCATCTGGTCAGAAAAGATACTCTATGTGCTTTCTACCTCTTTTAATTCATTGAGACCTTGTGGCCTAAGATATGGTATATTATGGAGAATGTGCCATATGCTGATAAAAGGAATGTGTATTCTGCAACAGTTGGGCGAAATGTTCTGTAAATGTCAGTTAGGCCTATTTGGTCTCACGTGTAGTTTAACTTTGATTTTGTTGTTGTTGTTGTTGTTGATTGTGTGTCTGAATGATCTTTCCATTACCAAAAATGGTGTGTTAAAGTCCTCTGTTATTGTATTGCAGTCTATCTTTCCCTTTAGATCTGTTAATGTTTGTTTTATATACATGGAATATAATGGTGTTGGGTATGTATATGTTTAGATTTGTTATATACTCTTGCTTAATTGAAACTTTTATCATTATATAATGACCTTCTTTGTCTCTTTTTACTGTTTTAAAATTAAAGTCTGTTTTATCTGATATAAGTATAGCTACTCCTGCTTTCTTTGGTTTCTGTTTGTGTGGAATATCTTTTTCCATTTGTTTACTTTCAGTCTATATATGCCTTCATAGGTTAAGTGGGTTTCTTGTAGGGAGCATATAGTTCGGTTTTGTTTCTTTATCCGTTCAGCTCCTATATGCTCTCCAATTAGAAAATTGAGTCCATTTTCACTCAATGTTATTATTGGTAAGTAAGGACTTACTACTACCATTTTGTTGCTTGTGTTCTGGTTGTTTTGTAACTCCTATCTTCCTGTCTTTCTTTCTTGCTGTTTTCCTTTGTGTATGGTTAAGTAATATTTTTCTGGTAGTATGTTTTAATTCGTTGCTTTTTATTTTTAGCAATTCAATTATAGGTTTTACATTGTGGTTATCATGAGGCTTACAAAAAATATCTTATAAATGTAACAAGTTATTTTGAAGAGATGATCACATATGTTAGATCATGAAGAAAACATTATAAACAAAGAAAAAATGGAAAAAAAATCTACATTTTAACTCCATCCACACACATTTTGACTTTCTGTTGTCTCAAGTTAAATATTTTTATATTGCCTATCTATTAATAGGTTGCTGTAGCTATTATTGTTTTTGATAGATACGTCTTTTGGTCTTGATAGTAAAGTTATGAGTGGATTGCACACAATTAGAGCATTAGACTGTATTGAGTTGGTGTACTTAATTTTATCAGTGGATTTTATACCTTCAAATGTTTTCTTATTGCTCATTACCATTTTTTTTTTCCAGATTGCAGAATTCCCTTCAGCATTTCTTATAAGACAGGTGTGGTGGTGGTAAATTCTCTCAGCTTTTATGTACCTATTTAAAGAAAGACTTTATCTATCTTTCATATTTGAAGAATATCTTTACTGGAATCTGTATTCTTGAAGGAAATTTTTTTCTTTCAGTACTTTGGAAATGTTGTCTCCCTCCCTCTTTGCCTGTATGGTTTTTGTTGAGAAGTCTGTTGCTAGATGAATTGGAGCTCTTTTATGAAACAAAGCTTCTTTCT
>NW_012134627.1:2550-3454 GCF_000956105.1 Propithecus coquereli | reverse complement strand
TTGTACAGAAAAATTACTGAACTTAAATTTTTAAATTGTCAATATTAAATTCTTATAATACATTATTTGCCATGGGATGTGCAATCACCTTTCTCCCACGCTTTCACCCTTTTAGTAGCTTTATCGGGCAGCATTGCTTACGCTTGTGTGTGTGTGAAAGTGGGTTAGTTTGAGCAAGCGTGAAGTGGGAAGCTAGGTGCTATGTCTGGATTGATACAATGCAAGACCAGATAATGGAGGGAAGCTGTTGTAGAGGACAGATGAAGTCTTGAAATGCATAAAGTACTGAGAATTAGCAAAAATCCCCAGAGAAACTTCAGATTTTCAGGGCTTTAGAATTGGTGCCATCAAGGCCGAGAATGCTAAAGGATAAAGCCGGCCAATTCATATGTGGATAATGAAAAATTGTACTAAACGACATATATGACATGCTGTAAATTTGGAGTTGGGAAATAGCAAGGCCCAGAAAATAGTGGAGGGACCGAGATGTCCACGATGTGCTTTGGGACCTGGTTGGTGGAGGTGGGGCTGGGAGGCTCATGTGCCACTTTGTGTCCCCTCCCCCACCCTTAAGAGCCATTATGACTATTCCAAGGCTCTGTGATGTTGGCCTGGATCTCTAGGCAACACTCAGGCTCAGTGCCCACTGCCCAGTGCTCAGTGCTGTCTACAGCAGCCATGCCCTGCTGGAGATGGAGACAGATCTCTATTTCCTGAGTAGCCACAGGGTCCCACAGATAAGCTCAAGTTCAACTTCATGAGTAATTTATTGTACTCTTCCTGAGTGCTTTGAGATGCTTCCTTCTTTCTCTGTAGTCCCTCCAGGTGAATCCATTTGTGGAAAAAAGAGACAGAAATAAGGTAAGAGAACCCTAGATCCAACCTCCTGTATAGATGTCCTGAT
>NW_012134627.1:0-2020 GCF_000956105.1 Propithecus coquereli | reverse complement strand
AATTTTGATTATGTGGATACTAACTTTGAGCCCCATTTAAGTGCAATGTTATCACTCTCAAAAAAAGAATTCTATTCTTGTTAGTAAACCTATGTTACACAAAATAGACTAAATTATTATTGTACTTTGAAGTTTATAAAAAATTTGTGAAAATTTGTTTTTTCTCTTGCTATATACTACCTATGTATTGTCTTTGTTTTTGCCTCTTGGCCCACAAAGCCTAACATTTTTAATATTTTGCTCTTTGCAGAGAATTTTACTGACCCTTGCTCCAGTTGATTTTTTTTTCAATACCTGATTTAAACTGTGTATGACTATCCTGATTCATGTACTGAAATGTGTCGTAGGGGAAGGAGTCTCCTCAAATACAAATTAAGGGTGTTTCTACAAGCAGGAAATCTTGTGTGAAGACAAATTAAAATGGACACTACTGTAATGATATCTGAAGTTGATTTTATTTTTATCCTCAGTGTAGTTATTTCACTTCCAAAGAAGCTCTGTGTGGAAACCCAAACCAGTCTCAGGACAACTACCAGTACTGAGAAGTGTTGGAATAAGGAAAATAGATACAAAAGAGTCCCTTGAAACTTCAAACCAGAGGCAGTGATGATGAAGTACAGCCCTACTCTAAGTGTCAAGGTATTTGCAGTAGACCTAAAGTGCCCCTGCCGTGTACCCGTAGGCATTTACAACTGTAGTGCCCAACTGTCCTGACTTCCAACTCCCTAAGCGTTCTGTTTGGCAGCCAGAGCCTGTGCTTCCCAGATCCCTGGAAGGTTGAAGTGCCAGAGAACTAATGCTTCTTGGGATCAAGCTTCAGCCAAATATCCCTCTGATGGGATAACTCTAAGACACTTGTGCCACACTGACTCCCAGTTTAGTCCCTGTAGACTAAGAGCCCATGAATTCACATGATAACATACACTTTATGAACTGCTCTCCCTTCTCTGTCTTAGTTCCAAAATCCTACCAGGATCACCTCCCAAATAAACCACCTGCCCTTGAACCCTTGTCTTTGGGTCTATGGCTTATCACATATACCATGATTACGTAGAATCCTGGCATTTAAATATTTTTTGCAAAATATCTATCTTTCACCAAAGCATTAAAAACAGGATGCTAGTTGCATAATCTACTTGTCCAGAAATTCACTCTTGACATGTTTGCAATATAAATTAAAAGTAGTATACACCTACATAGTGAGAACATTTAGTATAAGAGGGTAAAAATATGAAAACTCAGAATTTATACAGGGGTGGGGAAGATTTTCATGTTGGAAGGCCACATTAATTCAATAGTAATCAAATAAGGTCACATTCAAGAAACTTCAATGAAATATACTTAAAAATGCACATTATTTTGTAAAAATCTAACTACTGTTACTTAATTTCAAAAAAGAAAGCTATTTATTAATTTTAAAGTTAACTAACCTTTTAATGACTTTGTTGTGTCTGCTTTTTGTTGGAAAGCATTTGAATATTTGGTTGTAGCATGGAGGCCTGCAGTTTCAGTTGATCCTCTAGATGGGTATCAGTCATTTGTAACCTTAAGGGCATCTTGATTTAGGTTAGGTAGGAGAATGTAGATTCACAGAAATAAATGGTTGAAAAGCAAGAAAGTACTTTTTAGGCATGTTGCCGAAGGCATGGGTATCCTACTGCATTTTTCTATATTTCAATTGGATCTTTCTTAGCATCAAACTATGACTTTAAAATATCATCTGCTTAGAGCTCAATCAATTCCATCTGCAGTTCTTTAGGTGCCTTGATGGTATCAACTAGGTGAAGCTGAAATGCTAATTTGAGTGTGATGTCATGATTCTCAAAGTCAGTGAACCTTTCATTGTATTCTCCAATTAATAGGTTCATAAAAGCTGCATATTCTTTAAACGATTCACATACATCATCCTGCTCATCAATGACCTTTGCTAACTGGAGAAAATTTTCATCTGAAATTAACTTTAGAAGAGGAAGTGTTTTGAAAAAAGGGTAGCTTTTTTCTGAAATGCTTGAATTTTTTT
>NW_012134626.1:5647-8448 GCF_000956105.1 Propithecus coquereli | reverse complement strand
TTGGGGATAAATAGGATTGTGATCTTTCTGGTACTCCGGAGTGTCAAAATAATATTTAGATTGTCGCCTGTGGTGGGTTGAAATGATACACAAAGAAAAAGAGAAGCAATGTTTTATTCAAGAGCACAAGCTCTTGAAAGTTTTTGAGGGAAAGTAATTATAGGGATTGTGGAATTAGTTGTTTGGCTTATGTTAAGTCATGTAGAAACCATTAAGAAAGAGAAACTCAGGTCAACTAATTTCTACTCAGGATGCTCTGTGAAAACCAGAGTCTCCATGGCAGAATTTAAAGTGGATATGACCTCTTCTATTCAGAGGGCAGACTGTTTTGAAACTCAGGGGCAAGACTGACCTTTAATGGTGAATGATTTACGAAAAAAATTAATTCACAGCCTCTGCGAGCTCTTATGTTAAAGTGAGAGAGCATGTGAGGATAGAGAGCCTGAGAGCTGGGACGATGTCATTCAAATAGAGGTGCTCGAACAACTTGATTCCCCTTGTTCCTCGCTAATGGAGAGCAGCTTCCCTTTTCCAGGGGATTATGCAAAAGATTCATTTGAGGCAGAATTATAACAATATGATGTTTGCCTTCATTAAGATCTGCCACTGCCTCCTGTCATTTCTTCTAGAGTCAGATCTTATGTAGGATGAGCTGCGAAAGGACGTGTTATGCTGCCTGGGGGAAGAAGTGATTACTGAAAGAGTCACAGAATCCTGCTAATATGTACTCGCAGGGCCTGGGAGAGCATGGATGGACATGAAATGTTACAGTGCTGTCAGGTGAGGGACAGAACCTAAGGTCAGAGAGAGGAGAGCTCATTGACATGGTGGCTTTGTCCCATGAATCAGTATTTTACATCATGGCAAGGATGGATTTAGTTCTAATATACACTCAAGGAAATACTTCTTTCACTTTGTAGATGACTTAGAGTTGGTAAGATAGCAATGCTGAAATACCTTGGCAAAATATTGAGGAAGAATACAGAAAGTTCACAAAAATGGGCATTCTAGAATGGATTGCTTATGTAAGCCTAGATAACCATCAGCTGTTTATGTTTCCCAAGAGAACACAGAAGCCTCTCCATTCCCTAAAATGGTGAGGAAGGGGGCACTGAGATCATTGAGAAGCTCAGTGGTACCTGTCCACTGCAGGCCAAAATTAATGGCAGGAGACATTTTTATTAACTGGGATTTCTACTGTCAATAGGGATGCTATGATTTTGAAAAAGTAGAAGGCACATGGCAGCATTTAATCACCAGAGGCAAGCTTTTATGATTTCCATAATGTACAGCAAGGTAAAAATGGAGATTAGGAAACTTTGATCTTCTAGGTTCTCTGGCAATGGTCATGATATTCATAAAGCTAGATACAGTAGCCATTGATGTTAATGCTTGACTTACATAAACAAAAGTTATTAAGATGTGGAAAGCAGAAGAGTGAAATCACCCATAGCAGTGAAAAGTCAGTATTCCTCACCCAGTTTACAGAACTGAGCCTGTGCTCTGATCCAGAGGTTATATATTGAAGGGGAGCTCAGGACCACTTGAGAAAGAACTTTGCAATGCCACAGCAGGAATATGAAATAAATATTTTCCCAATCCCTTCTCCAAAGGGCAGTTGACATTTACCTGAGTAACTACACACTGGGGTAAAAGATTTATACATATGAGGTCTGTCTGGAAAGTATCCAGCCATCGTTAATATACCAAGAATGGTTTGCATGGCACTGATGTAAGCTGGCAGCCAAGGACAGTGGACTGTAATGCACACGTGTGAACAATGACAACTTCACTGTACTAGTCAGTGGGGCGCTAGACACCACTGAGTGAGCATGTGTACCTTGTGGCTGTCGCATTCAAAATGACTAAGCGAGTAAAGCAATGAATCTGCATCAAATTTTACATTAAGCTTGAACATTCCTCCATGGAAACTATTCGGATGATTCAGAAGGCTTTCAGGGACGATGCAATGAGGTCAGCACAGATAAAAGTGGCAGTATGTGCAGAAGCTGATACTTACTGGGCATGAATTTTCTGCATATACTGGAGAATGCTTTCATGAAGTTCATGAACCTGGGGCACTCTACCTATGTTCACCAGCTTCTAATCTAGCAAATTTCTGTTTAGTTGCTGCTAGAAAATTTTTGTCCCAAATATTTAAGTAAATGTTGACCAATTCTAAGGTTTTTGTTGCCCAGAAGCTATAATCCAATGAAAGAGTTTTCTCCTTAAGAGCTTGTTAATGGTTTTAGAGCTTCCCTGGATTTCATTAAGAATGTGGTCATTTAGGCCAGTGGCCTTCTCAGAAGTCTTCACCAAGGCAATTACCCTAGAATTGAGTCCTCTAGAGAATCATTCGGCATTGGTCTTTTGCCAACATATATTTATAGTTTCTGATTAATCTTATTAATCTTAAAGATAAGATAGAGGATGCATTCTCTTTTACATAGAGAAAGCTCATATTTAATATTTTTAGTGAGTTTGCTTTCTCTATGTAAAAGAGAATGCACTCTTTATCTTCTTAGCTTTTGATATTTCTTCATGAAAATACTTCTCTTTTACATAGAGAAAGCTCATATTTAATATTTTTAGTGAGTTTGCTTTCTCTATGTAAAAGAGAATGAACTCTTTATCTTCTTAGCTTTTGATATTTCTTCATGAAAATACTTCTGGATATTGTATTATTTTTTTCACTTATATTTTATATCTCCACAAATATATTATATGCTACATGAGGGGAAGAAATTGGTTTAGTTCACCACTATACTCTAGTTTCTAAACAATGTGAGGCACACTATTTG
>NW_012134626.1:3329-3657 GCF_000956105.1 Propithecus coquereli | reverse complement strand
AGTATATGTGTCCTATATTATAAGCATCAATGAAAAGAAGGCATGAGGAATCCAAAAAAAAAAGGGAAGGGGAACATTCAGACTTTTATAACCACAAAAGATAAGAAAAGGAACTATAATGGGGTGGCATATTCACTGCTACCCAATCCCGGAGAATGCTGTAGACCCCATAAACTTCAATGCTCACTTTAAAGGCACTACAGATTTTACCACAATCACTGAAAAATACAGTCATTTAAATGTCTTCCTTCAATCTGATAATTTAAGGTTCAAGGAAAATCTCTACTGGGGAAAGTTTAAATTCTAGGATCCATCCACATAAAATGTC
>NW_012134626.1:0-333 GCF_000956105.1 Propithecus coquereli | reverse complement strand
TAGGCTTTCCTGAAAAATGGCTACTTATAATATGTACATATGCTGACTATTCTCAAGGAAATCATATAAAGAGAAATTAGCAAAGAAATGAGATCTTTACTACTTGTATAAAATTTATAAAATATTTCAGTGGAAGTCGATGAAAACACTTTTAGCAATATCATTTTCCAAATACATACCAACACTCACATGAGATTTTTTCCCCTAGAATATGAAAATAATTATAGGAATAGATCCAAATGAGTAACATGGACAGTTTCACAATAAAGATCAACTTGGAAGTAATTTTCAGAATCATTTTTGTCTAAAGCTCCTCAATTTTACATGAAGTAT
>NW_012134625.1:60670-60963 GCF_000956105.1 Propithecus coquereli | reverse complement strand
TGTACTGAAAAACAAATCTGGAAGCATCACATTACCTGACTTCAAATTATACAAGGCTATAGTAATCAAAATAGCATGGTACTGATATAAAAGTACAGACATCGACAAAGAAACAGAATACTCAAAAATAATACCATCTACCTAAAGCCAACTGATTTTTGACAAAGCAGACAACGTACAGCAAGGAAAGGAAGGCCTGCTCAAAAAATAGCTGGGAAAATTGGATACCCACATGCTCAAGAGTTAAACCGGATCCATCTCTTGCCATATCCAAAAATCAATTCAAGATGAAC
>NW_012134625.1:46415-47886 GCF_000956105.1 Propithecus coquereli | reverse complement strand
TCACCCTCGGGGCCTCAGGTCTGGCTACAGGAAGGTCTCAGTCACTATAGCCTCAGGTCTGGGGATGGGCAGGGCTCACTCGCTCTTGGGGCCACTCGTCTGAGAACAGGAAGATCTGAATCACTGGCAGGGACGCGGTAGTTCCAAGTGACATGGCACCTGTGTGTCTGCTCTAAAATAGTGAAGCTGCGGCCTCTGATGCAGAGCACCACGGCCCTGCCTCCTCTCACGCATGCCATGTGGCCTCCACGCCTCTAATGCTGAGTGGGCCATCACTCTCCTCTTACACAGGGCACGCAGCCCCTCTTCCTCTCACAAGTCCTCTCACGCAGGGCACGCAGCGCCCCTGCTCTCACATAGGGCACGTAGTGCATCTCCTCTCATGTAGGGCACGCAGGGCCCCTCCTCTCACGCAGTCACTCGGCCACGCCTCCTCTCACGTAGGGCATGTGCTGCCCTTCCTCTCACGTAGGGCGCGCAGTGCCGCTCCTCTCACGCAGGGCATCCATCGCCCCTCCTCGCACGCAGGGCACGCGGCCCCGCCTCCTCTAACGTAGGCCACGTAGTGCCCTTCCTCTCACGCAGGGCACGCAGGGCCTCTCCTCTCACACAGGGCATGTAGTGCCCTTCCTCTCACGCAGGGCATGCAGGGCCCCTCCTCTCATGCAGGGCACGTAGTGCCCTTTCTCTCACATAGGGCATGTAGAGCCCCTCCTCTCACGCAGGGCACGCGGCCCCGCCTCCTCTCACGTAGGCCACATAGTGCCCTTCTCATGTAGGGCACGCAGGGCCCATCCTCTCACGCAGGGCACGCAGAGCCCCTCCTCTCACGCAGGGCACGTACTGCCCTTCCTCTGACGTAGGGCACGCAGGGCCCCTCCTCTCACGCAGGCCACGCAGCGCTGCCTCCTCCCACGCAGGGCACACGGCCCCGCCTCCTCTCACGTAGGGCACGCAGCGCACCGCCTCACACGCAGGGCACGTAGCGCCGCCTCCTCCCACGCAGGGCACGCAGCACCCCTCCTCTGACGCAGGGCACGTAGCACCGCCTCCTCTCACGCAGGGCCCGGCGGCCTCACCCCCTCTCACACCAGGCGTGGTGCCACAGGACATCATGCGTACTCCGCCCCCTCCTGGCCATCACCCGCACAGCGGCCCTCAGAGCTCACAGTGAGATTTCAAGCGCCCCCTCCTGGCCATGCCGCGGAACCAGTTTAAGTCCGAGTTAGAGTATTCAGTGCCAGGATTTGGAAATTCAAAGTGAGATGGTGCTTGCGATCCTTTGTCTTCTAGAAAAAGGGTGAGGGCAGGAAGAATTAAGTGGAAAATATGTAATGAAATAAGTGTAGACATGAACTTTACAACTGCCACAAAAAATTCACTCAAAATAGTCCTCAGACTTAAAATGGAAAACTATAAAGATTCTAGAAAAAAACCTAGGCTACCTTTGATTTGGTGATGAGTATTCACA
>NW_012134625.1:45768-46365 GCF_000956105.1 Propithecus coquereli | reverse complement strand
TGGAAGCCAAGAATTCGACAAAGAGATCATCAAATTTCAAAACGTGGAGCACGTGCCAGAATCAATTTGTCTAAATGCTGTCTTTCTTTGTAACAGAGGGGGTCGCCCCGAGTTTGCTGCACATTGAACAACGTCCTGAGTAGGGTTCCCCCCCCGTGACAGTGACCAGGAGGTTAGATATCGTTTCGCTGCATGCTACAGGAATAGTGTGGGGCCCAACCTCCATCAATCACCTGCTCTGAGTTTCAGCCAGGGCTAACTGCCTCCAGCCCTGCTACCCCACATTCCACAACCCAGTCTCCCTCTTCCCTGCTAGCCTGTCCCTCCCTTCAGGTTTATGTGGAAAGAGACTTATTTCACACACAACAGAGATTATGCTCTACTTGGTAGGCACCCATCCCTGAGACTCACATATAGAACAATTCAAAATGTCTCACACAAGCACACGGTCTGCAGCTCTGAGCTTCCCCAGGAACGCTTCCTTTCGGGGAAGGAAGAAGCTAATAGTTGCCATGTTTCCAACCATAGTGTCCTGCTGGATGTCGTCTCATTTTCTCCACTGACATCGACTTTCTACCCAGTTGCTGTTTTGAATCA
>NW_012134625.1:32790-34983 GCF_000956105.1 Propithecus coquereli | reverse complement strand
TTCCTGCTGGGAACGCAGGGTCTGCATCTGCTCAGGAGGAAACACTGCCCAGACCCACCTTGGAGTCATCTCTGCTCTTTAGATCGGCTAAGGCTAGGAGACCAAGGGACAGTCTCAGAAACAGTTCCAGAAAAAGAAAACTGCAAGCAAAAGGAAAGATACATTTTTCTCCCAGTTGCGGAAGGCAGTGAAGTGGGCCTAGCGGATTGGACTGTCACGGAGAAACGTGTATTTCCTGATTTGCAGGTTAATGGTGGTCACCTAGAAGAGTGTTGCTGCTGTAACACACATGGGAGTACTTACTGTGAAGTAGACAATCTCTCACAGCAATGACGCTGGGGACTCTGAAGGCAGGACAATGAGTACTCTGTGCTGCGATTGCACGTTCCCTGGAAATATGAAATCATTGGAAGGAAACTACATTCATAAACAACCACATCAACACCGTGTCAGCAAGGCAGAGAGGAGGCCAAAGTGCCTCACAGAGGCTGAGCGAGACCCACGTTCAGCTCAGCACAGCGGTGCAACCAAGCGCCAGGGTGAGAGTCTGATACCACATCAGCGTGGAGAGGCCACCACGTCCTGGACTGGGGGACCTCGGTGTGGTGGCAATTGTGGATTCCCCATTTCCAAATTTCCACACGGAGCCCCTCCTAGGTCTCTGAGGACCGGCTGCCCCTTGGCAGGTGGCTGTGGACAGGAAGGCGGTGCCCCGAGGGCTGGGACAGGAAGATCTCACTCACCCTCGGGGCCTCAGGTCTGGCTACAGGAAGGTCTCAGTCACTATAGACTCAGGTCTGGGGATGGACAGGCCTCACTCGCTCTTGGGGCCTCTGGTCAGAGAACAGGAAGGTCTGAATCACTGGCAGCGACGCGGTAGTTCCAAGTGACATGGCACCTGCACGTCTGCGTTAACGGAGCGAAGCTGCGGCCTCTGATGCAGGGAGCGGCGGCCCCGCCTCTTCTCACGCATGGCACGTGGCCTCCCTTCCTCTCACGCAGGGCACGTAGCGCCCCTCCTCTCACGCGAGGCTCCCAGTGCCCCTCCTCTCACGCAGGGCACACAGCCCCGCCTCCTCTCACGCAGGGCACGTAGCGCCCCTACTCTCACGCAGGGCACGCCGTGCCTCTCCTGTCATGCAGGCCCCTCCTCTCACGCAGGGCACGTAGCACCACCTCCTCTCACGCAGGCCACACAGTGCCCCTCCTCTCACTCAGGCCACGCAGCGTCCCTCCTCTCACGCAGGGCACACGACCCCGCCTCCTCTAAGGCAGGGCACGTAGCGCCCCTCCTCTCACGCAGGGCGCGCAGCGCCCCTCCTCTCACGCAGGGCACGCAGCGCCCTTCCTCTAACGCAGGGCATGTAGCGCCCCTCCTCTCACGCAGGACACGCAGCGCCCTTCCTCACACAAAGGGCAAGTAGCCCCGCCTCCTCCCACGCAGGGCACGCAGCCCCGCCTCCTCACACGCAGGGCACGCAGCTCCCCCTCCTTTCACGCAAGGCACGCATCCCCGCCTCCTCCCTCGAATGGCACGTAGCGCCCCGCCTCTCACGCAGGGCACGCAGCCCCGCCTCCTCTCACGCAGGGCACGCATCCCCACCTCCTCCCTCGAAGGGCACGTAGCGCCCCTGCCTCTCAGGCAGGGCACGCAGCCCCGCCTCCTCTCACGCGAGGCACGCAGCCCCGCTTCCTCCCACGCAGGGCACGTAGCACTCCTACACTCATGCAGGGCACACAGCCCCGCCTCCTCTCACTCAGGGCACGCAGCCCCGCCTCCTCTCACGCAGGCCACGCAGCGCCCCTCCTCTCACGCAGGGCACACGGCCCCGCCTCCTCCCACGCAGGCCACGCAGCGTCCATCTTCTCACGCAGGGCACGTAGCACCCCTCCTCTCACGCAGGGCACGAAGTGCCCCTCCCCTCAAGCAGGGCACACGGCCCCGCCTCCTCTCACGCAGGGCGCGCAGCGCCGCCTCCTCTGAGGCAGGGTACGCAGCGCCCCTCCTCTCACGCAGGGTACACGGCCCCGCCTCCTCTCACGCAGGGCACGTAGCTCCCCTACTCACACGCAGGGCGCAGCAGCCCCACCTTCTGCACGCAGGGGTTCTTGTCCCCGCCCGTTTTACGCAAGGCCCAGTGGCCCCGCCTCCTCTCAGGCCAGGCGTGGTTCCACAGGACATCATGCGCACTC
>NW_012134625.1:31044-31929 GCF_000956105.1 Propithecus coquereli | reverse complement strand
ATTCACTCAAAATAGTCCTCAGACTTAAAATGCAAAACTATAAAGATTCTAGAAAAAAACCTAGGGGACCTTTGATTTGGTGATGAGTATTCACATACACACCAAAAGCTGATCCATGGCAAAAAAATAATTAATTCCATGGATGTTATAACATTGAAAATGTATACTCTGTGAAAGACCATGCTGAGAGAACAAAAACACAAGCTTCAGGATGATAGCAAATATTTCAAAAGTACATATCTGGAGAAGAATTTATATTAAAAATATACTAAGAACTTTTAAAATCAACAATAAGAAGACAAAGAACCCAATTAAAAATGGGTAAAGATCTGAACAGACACCTCAACAAAGAACAAACATAGATGGCAAATGATCATACAAAAAGATGATCAACATCATATATCATTCGGGAATAGTAAAGTACAAGAACAATGAGCACGGCACGCCTTTTAAAATTGGTAAACTCTAAAAACTTGACAAACCGTTGCTGGAGGAAAACACAGGAACTCTCATTCATTGCTGGTAGAATGCATAATGCTACAGTCACTTTAGAAGACAATATAGGAGGCTGGAATATACCACCCCAAAATATACCTTTGTTTTTTTTTTTTTTTTTTTTTTTTTTTAGACAGGGTCTTGTACTGTCACCCAGGCTGGAGTGCAATGACATGATCAAAGCTCACTGGCTCTTTGAACTTTCAGGCTGGAGCAATCATCAGGCTCCTACGTAGCTGGGAGCACAGGCGTGCACTACCAAACTCAACTAATTTTTTTATTTTTTTGTACAGACAGGTTCTCCATATATTGCCCAGGATAGTCTTGAATTGCTGCCTCAAGTGAGCCTACTGTCTTGGCCTCCCAAAGTGTTGGGATTATAGCCATGAG
>NW_012134625.1:28476-28782 GCF_000956105.1 Propithecus coquereli | reverse complement strand
ATTGTACTAGGTTGTATACCTGACAACTGATTATATTTTTCATGGCTTTAAAGTAGTGTTATTATCTAGGTGAACTTATCCACTACTTTGGGTTACGTGTGTTTAGTGGAGAAACAAATATCATAAAGAATTAAACGTGTGGTGACGTGGCCCGGCTTCAGACCGAGCAATGAACACAGAGACATAAAGACGCAGACACATGGCTGTAGCCCGTCCAAAAAGACACAGACACCACAAGACAGTATGAGGCCGCAGCGAAAAGCTTTCGCTGTAGCTGTTTATAATACAGGCTGTTTGGCAACTGTC
>NW_012134625.1:27932-28426 GCF_000956105.1 Propithecus coquereli | reverse complement strand
CAGGGGCAGGGGGAGGTCGTTCCCACCTCGTAAGGGACAGTGAAGTGCTGAGATCCCGCGAGGGAGTGAGCTGCCTCTCTTGAGGGGTGGGGACGGGAGGGCTCCTGAGCAACCTGAGCGGGGGCTTCCCAACCCCACAGCCAGGGAGCCTGCGGTCAGTGCCGTGTCTGTCACTAATTCGCCTCACACCCCTACGCAAGCCATGTTTGTCCTCTTTCCCCACCCAGAGTGTGGCCGTGAGAAGTCGCCCATCCACACGTTCCATCGTAGACATGAGGATCTGATAGTTGTATCATACTAGGTGGAACTATGACCTTCTTATTGTGTTTATTTGGAGATTAAGTGTGGTTTAAGGAGATGTGTGTAGGTGCCAAGCTGACAAAGGCTGGACTTGTGACAGTTAATTTTAGGTGTTAACTGGATTAACATTAAGGGATACTCAGATAGCTGGTAAAACATTATTACTGGGTACGCCTGTGAGGCATTTCCAGAAG
>NW_012134625.1:26092-26407 GCF_000956105.1 Propithecus coquereli | reverse complement strand
CACACACAAGCAAAATTAGGAAAGCAATGTATGAACAAAATGAGAATATCAACAGACATATAAACTGTAAAAAAGAACCAAATTCTGTAACTGAAGAATACAATAACTGAATCAAAAAATACACTAGAGATTCAACAGCAGATTTAGTCAAGAATTAAGCAAACCTCAAGGCAGGTAATTTGAAACTATTGAGCCAGAGAAGCAAAAAGAAAAAAGCATGAAGAAAAGTGAAGAAAGCCTAAGGGACCATGGTGGGACTAATTCAGGACGAATATACACATTATGGGGGTCTCAAAAGGAGAATAAAGGGACAGA
>NW_012134625.1:25045-26042 GCF_000956105.1 Propithecus coquereli | reverse complement strand
CCTCGCACTACTACACAAGCCGTGCTTGTCCTCTTTCTCCACCCAGGGTGTGGCCATGAGAAGTCGCCCATCCACACGTTCCATCGCAGACATGAGGATCTGATAGTTGTATCATATTAGGTGGAACTATGACCTTGTTATTGTGTTTATTTGGAGATTAAGTGTGCTTTAAGGAGATGTGTGTAGGTGCCAAGCTGACAAAGGCTGGACTTGTGACAGTTAATTTTAGGTGTTAACTGGATTAACATAAAGGGATACCCAGATAGCTGGTAAAACATTATTACTGGGTACGCCTGTGAGGCATTTCCAGAAGAAACTGGCATTTGTCTCAGTGGACTGAGTAAAGAAGATCCACTTCACCCCATGTGGGCAGGCACCGATTCAATTGGCAAAGGGCCACAATAGAGCAAAAAGGCAGAGAAAGGTGAATTCTCTCTTCTGGAGCTTGGGCAGCCATCTTCTGCCCTTGGACATCTGAACTCTACATTCTCCAGCCCAAGAACTCCAGGACTTGCACCAATGATCCTTGAGTTTCTCATGCCTTTGGCCTCAGATAGCGATTACATCATCTGCTTCCCTGGCTTCGAGGCTCTCAAACTGAGACTGAGCCATGCTCCTGGCTTCCCTAGTTCTCAGCTTGTAGATGGCCTACCATGGAACTTCTTAGCCTCTGTAACTGCAGGGGCAAATTCCGTATAAATATTCTCTCATCTCTCTTTCTATATCCTATTGCTTTTCTAGAGAACCCTCACTAATACAATGTTTCTTATGAACAATAGCATGTTATGTCTTCTCTGGTCTGACTTGACTTTATAGACCATTTTTGTCTTGTCTGATCACACTACTGCTTTTTAACACTCTTATAGTTTCCATTGGTTTTCATCATTGTTCTTTCACATCCTTATGATACTGAAACTTAGATCATAAGATTTAAGCAACATTCTGAGGGGTACCTCAGATGATGGACTAGGAAGCCTCAGTTTTTGTTCCCTATAAG
>NW_012134625.1:13738-15605 GCF_000956105.1 Propithecus coquereli | reverse complement strand
CACAATGGCTCATGCCTATAGTCCCAGCTACCTGGGAGACTAAGGTGGGAGGATCGCTTGAGCTGAGGAGTTTGAGGCCAGCTTGGGCAATACAGCGAGAAACTCTTAAAAAAAGAATTGATTATAAAGGTTTCTCAATTTTTTCAAGAGAATATTTTAAAATGGTGAGTGTACAGCAAAAGTTCCATGTAAATGGTAGCCCATGGAGGGTCCTTAAACATTTGTTAAACACTATTCAATGAAGAGAACAGTGCAAACAACGTTTCTGAACAGTTTTATGCCAATCTCCCTAAGAGCACTTTCACACTCCCAACTTGATCTAATTCTGATGTGTGGGTGATGAGAATGGACGGATTTCTTCTTAGTCACCAAGTAGATGTCTCATAAACTTTGGAACCTTTGCTCAAGGCTGTAAATGATTTGGAAGCTGCCTTTCTTGATGCACAATCTTGCTGCTTTAAGTTTCTATGGTTGCATAACAGGGTACACTTGTATAGGCAGACACACTGTCACAAACAGAGGTGCACGCCTGGGCACATATAGATGCTACGTGGTGAGAAAGATGACAGAAACCCACCGTTGCAGAGCTTTCTCCTGCAAGGCCCCCCACCTTTGTGGAGTGCCCCCTGCAGAGCTGGGGTGGTCCTTGATCTCTCCCCACTGCTTCGTTCATTCAGGTGCCTTGCATCCTCTGTCCACTTCTCTCCGTCTCTACTGCAAGTCCGTACTACTATCATGTCTTGTTTAAACCATGTCATAAACTTACTCGCAGTATTTGCTGGTCACCTTAGAGATGAGGCGATGTTTTCAAAATTTATAACTCGTGCTCTCTTGCCATTGTTTAAAATCTTTTGAAAGCTTCCTCTATACGCTCTCAGGATCAATTAAAAATTCCTTTGTATAATTTATAAAAGTCCTACATACCCAGCTCTTACTCTTTGGCCTCACTGACTTCAGCCACAGAAGCCTGTGCTCGCTGTGCTCTGGACACACCATATGTCTTCCAACTCTTCCTCTGAGCATGCTTCCTCCTACTCTGAAGTTGTCACTGTTCCCTCTGCCTGAGATGCTTTCCCCTCCCCTCTTTGTTAAGCTAACTCATATTAGCCTTTCAGATCTCAGTCCCCTTCCTCAAGGAAGACCCTCCAATATTCCTAAAACAAATACCTACAGCATGCCTCACAGCCTTCTGCACTGCTAGAATTTCACTTTCTTTCTTTTTTTTTTTTACTATTGGATTACTGTCTGTACCTCCCATTAGACTGTAAGCTCTGAGGGTGGGGACTCCGTCTGGTTTTGCTTATCAAAGCACCATCAGAATCTGATATGTAACACATAGTAGGGCTCAAGAAATTTTGTTGATTGGACGAATAAGTAAATAAGGCAAGTCTATGATCTGCCTCGTGTAAAGTGAATATTATGCTATTAGATATACTGGCCCATCAAATTGGTGACAGACTTTTCCAGCAAAAGTTATGTTGTTTTTAGGGTAGTGTCTTCATGTCCTTGAGAGAGTTGCTTGTCTATCTTTGGAGAAAAGTGAGGGTTTAAGGGACAGAATAAGGATTTTACTTGGGGTAAAAGTGACTGAACTTCAGTGCTGCCTTAGAGAAATGTTACCTACCTGGAGAAAGGCCTAAACTTGAGTTATCAAAATAGTGAACTGACTGAGCTGCTGGTAGAGACTTTGATTGGCTATCAAAAAACCAAGATTTTGGTGACTCCTTTGGCATGGGATCTTGCAACTTCCGTTCCTGACCTTGAGAAGGTGTAATTTGTCTGTTTTTAGAAGCTGTTCCAGTTACTTTAGGAGACTTTGGAGAATTCTCACAAGCTACTTCTTTGTGAGCCTCTCTTTTAAGGGTTC
>NW_012134625.1:13040-13688 GCF_000956105.1 Propithecus coquereli | reverse complement strand
TAGTGAACTCCTATGGAAGTATGTTAGGAGAGGAAAAAAATGTCCAATGCACAGATTTTACAATAATGGATATGATGCAATTAATAATCTCTCCTTTTGAATGAATCTCCTTATCAAAGAGTCAAGAATGCCTTGAAATCACTTTAACTGTCCTGTAACGTTGTGCAACCTGCTAAATTGTTTTTCAAAGTTATATAATATAAAAGTAATAGCAAATAATCTATAAAACCATAATTTTTTAACTTTTATACAGTCACAGACTGTTCTGGGAATATGACAAAATAAAGTACGAATCCTAGTATCCTAGAAAAATAAATCCACACACAAAAGTCCACAAAAGGTTTCAAAACTTTTACAGATCTCATGAAGTTCATTCTTACACTCTTCATGTATCTGTGGGGACCTCAGGTTTAGAAAACTTTGATAGAAACTCTGGTACTGTTTCTTCACGTCTAAAATAAAGAGGTAGAACGAATGAACTGTAAGGTTCTTCCAGCTGGAAGCGAGGTGCAATGGAGAACAAAGTCAATAGTAAACCAACCAATTTGGAATGCTTACGGGGACTGGGGTGGCTGGGTTAACAGAAAAGAAAAGAACTTTTGTACTTATTACAGCAAAAGGGAGATTAGGACTAGAAAGTTAAGAGGA
>NW_012134625.1:2588-3025 GCF_000956105.1 Propithecus coquereli | reverse complement strand
TATTACTAAGTACAATAAGCCACTATAAAATCCCAACCACCTTAACCACCATGTCCCTGGAAGTCACCCTTGACTTTCTCCTTTTACCTCACCTATGCTGCGTATTCGAGCATCAATTCTAAATATCTCTAGAACCTATCTCAACCAATCGCACTACAGTATCTAGGTCACTAAGATCTTTCATCCTGACTGCACCAGTAGCAATCCTCCCCTTCAGAGTTGTCCTTCACTGATCTACCTTTCACATCAGCGCTCACTGGGAGGGCTTGTTAAGTGTGCGTGGTCTACCCCTAGTCATTCGACGCACTTTAAGTATTCAATACATACTTGTTGATAAACCTGAGTATGATATGGAAGCATATATTATTAAGTATTCTATACTATGTGTGTAAAAGTAGCATAAGAGACCGTGTTTGTAAATTGTAGGTACAGTTGCA
>NW_012134625.1:1893-2173 GCF_000956105.1 Propithecus coquereli | reverse complement strand
TTTGATTTTCTTTTGTCCTATTTTTTGGGGGAAAAAAGGCATGCTCGGTAAATAATAGTATGTATTTTAGTCATCTTTGGAAAACTTTGAGTCTTTAAAAAGCACTTCAGCTGCATCTATTTATAATAACACTTTAAAATTATTCTATTTATAAAAGTAAATAAATCTAGCATAACTGGTCCTGGCGACTGTCTTAATTTGTGGAGGTATTTTAGAATAACTTTTATAATTAAAAGTAAAAACTGACATTAACTATTTTTTAGACTAATATTACTAATTC
>NW_012134625.1:1566-1843 GCF_000956105.1 Propithecus coquereli | reverse complement strand
AAAGTCTATAGTAAACCAACCAATTTGGAGTACTTACGGGGACTGGGGTGGCTTGGTTAACAGAAAAGAAAAGAACTTTTGTACTTATTACAGCAAAAGGTAGATTAGGACTAGAAAGTTAAGAGGATATAGGCTCTGCAATCCTTTAATAATTTAAATCTAGAAAGCATATGTATACTTTCACTGCAAAATTCTGAAAAAGTCAACAAGAGAGTAGAGTACCCCACCAAGAAAACATTAATATCACATGGAGTTGTGATTAAGAACTACTAAACCT
>NW_012134625.1:0-279 GCF_000956105.1 Propithecus coquereli | reverse complement strand
GATATTGAACAAAATTATATTTGGAGGTACCATAAAACAAATAATTGACCTGTTACCATGGGGTCCTGGAAACGTCTTAAAGGTACAATTAATAAAACGTGAAACAGAAAAAGCAGTTTCGTTTCTACATTGTCGGGCAGGCAAACCCTGACTGGAGCTCTGCTCTAAAGTGCTACAGTCAAAGGTCAAATTCTGATCATTGTGCCCCGTTAGAGAAATTTTATGAATTGCTGGTCTAAGCATGAATTATCAATGATAAGTTGTAAGACTTTCTGCCTT
>NW_012134624.1:5175-5590 GCF_000956105.1 Propithecus coquereli | reverse complement strand
GCATTGCACTCCTTGTGTATACAAATACCCGTCCCCTCCTCCCTCCTCCCCCCTCCTCCCGCCGCCCTTCCCGTGGTACAGATGATTAGGTTAGGCAAAACTTTTTAAATTGTGACAATACTAAGTTTTGGAAAGGATGTGAAATGATGACAACACATAAACTACTAGTGGGAGTTTAAATTGATTTAGCTACTTAGAAGAGCAATTTCAGTAAGTATCTAATAAAATTAACAATACACATAGTCTATAAACCACGATTGTACTTCTATGTATAAACTCTAGAGAAACATGTACCCATGGAGACATGATCAAGAATGTTCCCGACAACATAGTAAGTACAAAAATAAATTGGAAGTTATTGAAATGTCCATGAGCAAGAGGATGGATAAATGTCACATATCTATAAAAAAGAATT
>NW_012134624.1:1858-3055 GCF_000956105.1 Propithecus coquereli | reverse complement strand
TGACAAAGCCAACATTCCTTTTTGCAAACAGCACTACTTATTTATGAACAGTAACAGACATAAAGATAACAGTTTGTTCCTTTTACCTTATAAAATGTGTGTGTGTGTGACAGCCCTTAGGATATAGTGAAGTCCCAGGTCACAATTATGGGCCCTTCTAACAACTGATTTTTGTTTAGCTGTTTTGTTTATTTTAAGGAAACCTGACTGAAGTAAACACAAATAAATTTCTTAAAAGAAAAAAAAAAAATAGAAGACTTGTTCCAGATGCTGATTCTAGCCTAACTGGTATATCCCTAGGCAGTGTACTCCACAGCTGAATGTGAATTGTACATGAGATAATCTTATGTCCCTTCTAGCACCAGTTGCCAGCATGGCTTCCCTCTCTCCTCTATGTATTTCCAACCTCCCAGCCTTTATCTAACAGTAGCCCAGGCTCCACTAAATTCCTAAATCCACAGACTCAAGTGATCATCCCCACTGGTCATCTTTTTTTTATTTTTTATTGTTTTTTAGAGACAGGGTCACCCAGCGAGGAGTAGTGTGGTGCAATTATATCTCGCTGTAGCCTCAAACTCTTGGGCTCAAGTGATCCTCCTGCTTCAGCCTTCCAGGTAGCTGGGGCTACAGGTGCACACCACCATGCCTGGCTAATTTTTTAAATTTTTATTTTGTAAAGATGAGGTTTTGCTATGTTGCCTAGGCTGATCTCAAACTTTTGGTCTCAAGCGATCCTCCCACCTTGGCTTCTCAAAATGCTGGGGGCTGGGCGCAGTGGCTCACGCCTGTAATCCTAGCACTCTGGGAGGCTGAGACGGGAGGATTTCTCAAGGTCAGGAGTTCGAGACCAGCCTGAACAAGAGCGAGACCCCATCTCTACTAAAAATAGAAAAAAATTAGCTGGACGACTAAAAATATATATAGAAAAAATTAGCCGGGCATGGTGGCGCATGCCTGTAGTCCCAACTACTTGGGAGGCTGAGGCAGAAGGACGCTTGAGCCCAGGAGTTTGAGGTTGCTGTGAGCTAGGCTGAGGCCACAGCACTCTAGCCAGGGAAACAAGGCAAGACTCTGTTTCAAAATAAAAAAAAAAAAAAAGAAAAGAAAAAAAATGGCTAGTTTTAGTAAGTTTTTTTTCAAATTACAAATGCCATACTAGTTGAGAATCTTTAATCTAGATAATCTCTAACGTTCTTG
>NW_012134624.1:0-328 GCF_000956105.1 Propithecus coquereli | reverse complement strand
CTATGTTGAAGAAAAGCAATACATTTGTTTTAAAGGCAGTATGATCTAGACATTTTCATTCTAGTCATATACAGAATAGCTGATGCTTTATAAAAGGAAAAATAAGCTATTTTATTGGAGTAATAAGAAATTTTATAGACGTGATGACTAAAATAAGAAAAAGTTCATCTATTTTTCAGTGTGCCTTATAATTTTATAAGCCATTAATTTTATTTCTGAACATATTGTTTGAATTAAGGTTGAGTTCTGGTCTTTGCTGACCCTTAAACATCCAATTAATATTTCCTATTTTACTATTTACCAGACTTGCCTGCACTTTGATATATTA
>NW_012134623.1:13006-13821 GCF_000956105.1 Propithecus coquereli | reverse complement strand
TTTTTGAGACAGGGTCAGTATAGTGGCATCATCATAGCTCACTGCCACTTTAAACTCCTGAGCTCAAGTGATGCTTTGCCTCAGCCTCCCAAGTAGCTAGGACTATAGGCACGTGTCACCACTCCTGCTATTTTTTTCTTTTTGTAGAGATGGAGTCTCCCTATGTTGCCAGGCAGGTCTCAAACTCCTGGCCTCAAATGATCCTCCTGCCTTGGCTTCCTTCCTGAGCTACCACACCTGTCCCTTATCCTTAACAATGCATTTAAAATTCAATCAGCCACTGTGATTACTGGAACTTATCCCTGGGATACAACAACATTTCAGCATACACAAATTAATAAATGTGATACACCACAATAAAATAAAGGATAAAAATCATATGATCATCTCACTGATGCACAAAAAGCATTTGACAACATTCAACATCTTTTCATGATAAGAACTTTCAACAAATAAGGTACAGAAGAATGTTCTTGAACATAATAAAGTGTATGTGACAAGCCCACAGTTAACATCATAACAGCTTACTCAATGGTAATAAGCTGAAAGCATTTCTTCTAAGATCAAACAAAAAAAAAACAAAAACAAAAATACAAGAACGCCCACTCCTGCTGCTTCTATTCAACAGAGTATTGGAAGTCCTAGCCAGAGCAATTAGGAAGAAAAAGGAATAAAAAAAGGCAACCAAATTGGAAAGGAGAAGTAAAATAGTCTCCTTTTGCAGATGATGTAATCTTATATAGAAAAACCTTAAAGACTCCACCAAAAACAACAACAAAAAACTTTTAGAATTAATAAATGAGTTTAGTAAAATG
>NW_012134623.1:10155-11255 GCF_000956105.1 Propithecus coquereli | reverse complement strand
GTGGTTCCTCTTCTAATTAAAGAAAAAAAATTTTCTAGGCTTTACTCTTTGCCCATTTATCATCATAAAATAATAAGCAATTAAAATAAAAGAAAGCACTAAATGAAAAAGAGCATGGTACCAAAAAAAGGGTAATGTGAGATCAAACCACTCACTTTTTACAATGGTATATACCAAGCTCTATTGAGATAACTTGCACTGGCATTGAATATAGGTTGAAACCGCATTAAAATAACTTTTCTTTTTTTTTTCTTTTTTTTTGAGACAGGGTCAGTACAGTGGCATCATCATAGCTCACTGCCACTTTAAACTCCTGAGCTCAAGTGATCCTTTGCCTCAGCCTCCCAAGTAGCTAGGACTATAGGCACGTGTCACCACTCCTGCTATTTTTTTCTTTTTGTAGAGATGGAGTCTCCCTATGTCGCCAGGCAGGTCTCAAACTCCTGGCCTCAAATGATCCTCCTGCCTTGGCTTCCTTCCTGAGCCACCACACCTATCCCTTATCCTTAACAATGCATTTAAAATTCAATCAGCCACTGTGATTACTGGAACTTATCCCTGGGATACAACAACATTTCAGCATACACAAATTAATAAATGTGATACACCACAATAAAATAAAGGATAAAAATCATATGATCATCTCACTGATGTACAAAAAGCATTTGACAACATTCAACATCTTTTCATGATAAGAACTTTCAACAAATAAGGTACAGAAGAATGTTCTTGAACATAATAAAGTCTGTATGTGACAAGCCCACAGTTAACATCATAACAGCTTACTCAATGGTAATAAGCTGAAAGTATTTCTTCTAAGATCAAGGAAAAAAAAACAAAAACAAAAATACAAGAATGCCCACTCCTGCTGCTTCTATTCAACAGAGTGTTGGAAGTTCTAGCCAGAGCAATTAGGAAGAAAAAGGAATAAAAAAAGGCAACCAAATTGGAAAGGAAGAAGTAAAATAGTCTCCTTTTGCAGATGATGTAATCTTATATAGAAACACCTTAAAGACTCCACCAAAAACAACAACAAAAAACTTTTAGAATTAATAAATGAGTTTAGTAAAATGATAGGATACAAAATCAATACAGAAAAA
>NW_012134623.1:0-650 GCF_000956105.1 Propithecus coquereli | reverse complement strand
AGACCAGAGAATGAAATAACATACTTCATCGGGATCCACCTCCCTGCCCAACCTGGAAGTTTTGACCAGATAATAGGAAGCAAAGGAGGAAAGTATACTTTGAAAGTGGGGGAGCAGGAGAATGAGGATGCATTGATAGAAATAAGTCACTTTGAAAAGAGGAACTAATGGAAGTGAAAATCAGATCAGATAAGCCACTCAGCATTCTAAAGAGAGGAGTTACTGAGACGGTAGAAACATAGTCTCTTGGTGTTTATCCAATTACTCCTCCCTTGAGCAAAGGAGCTGAAATTTCCTCTCCTTTATGGAAAACAAACAAAAACAAAACATGGTGAGAGAATAAACATTCTCAGATCAAACATTTCAGATGGGGTTTTATTATTTAAATCAGATATAGTAGAGGACCCTGTTTAGAATCTCAGAAGATAAAATTTTGTGGAAAACAAACAAAAACAAAACATGGTGAGAGAATAAACATTCTCAGATCAAACATTTCAGATGGGTTTTTATTATTTAAATCAGATATAGTAGAGGACCCTGTTTAGAATCTCAGAAGATAAAATTCTGTGCTCTACAATGTGTAGGTAATAATGTCCCCCAAATATATCATAGTGCTTAGCACAAGCTTTATTTATTTATTTATTTATTTA
>NW_012134622.1:6253-6605 GCF_000956105.1 Propithecus coquereli | reverse complement strand
TATTACATTAAGTGAAATAAGCCAAGCACAGAAAGACAAATCTTGCATTTTCTCACTCATATGGGGGAACTAAATATTAAAAACTGTTGATCTCATGGGGAGACAGAGAGTAGAATGGTAATTATCAGGGGCTGGGAAGGGTAGCAGGGAGGGATAAAGTGAAGATGGTTAATGTACAAAAATATAGTTAGATAGAATGAACTATATGTGATAGCACAACAAAGTGACTATATCAACGATAAGTTAGGGTATACTTTAAAATAATTAAAAGAATGGAATTGGAATGTTCCTAACACAAAGAAATAATAAATGCCTAAGGCGATGGATACCCCAATTACTCTGATTTGATTAA
>NW_012134622.1:2313-3053 GCF_000956105.1 Propithecus coquereli | reverse complement strand
CCACGGCACTCTAGCCCGGGCAACACAGTGAGACTCTGTCTCAAAAAAATAAATAAATAAAAAATAACTTGGTTTAAACCCAGTTAGTTTGGCTCTGGAGATATGCCGTTCTGACTTGTATGCTCTGGGCCCACACGCCATGGGTTCAAATCCAGGCTGTGCTATTTGCCAGGCATGTGATCTTGAGCAAGTTAATTTTTTTTATTCTAGCCAAAATATTTATTTGAAAAATACTTGATGCATTAATATCTTTTTAATAGAAATGTACCTTGACAATCTGAATTTTTATTTTTTTATTTTTTATGATTTTTTTTAATTTCAGAATATTATGGGGGTACAAATATTTTGGTTACATGGATTGCTTCTGTACAGCTGGAATCAACAGTATAAGTGTGCCTGTCACCTAGATAGTGTGCATTATACCCCTTAGGTATGATTTCACCCATCCGCTCCTCCCCCCTCCCACCTGCATGATTTCCATTGAGTTTTACTTCCATATGTGCACATGAGTGCGGATTGGTTAGTTCTAATTTAATACTGAGTACATGTGATGTTTGTTTTTCCATTCTTGCAATATTTCACTTAGGAGAACGGTCTCCAGTTACATCCAGAGAGTTGCAAAAGGTATTAATTCATTTTTTATGCCTGAGTAGTACTCCATAGTATACATATACAGCATTTTGTTAATCCACTCAAGAAATGATGGGCACTTGAGTTGATTCCACACCTCTGCAATTGTT
>NW_012134622.1:0-348 GCF_000956105.1 Propithecus coquereli | reverse complement strand
AAAATGGTCTTTTAGTTTAATCTCTGGTCTCTAATCCTTCTAGGTGATCCTCCTTCCCCTTTCCCCAGCGGATCCTTCAGTCTTCCCTGATCCTTCCTAGGAACTGGGCCTCCCTGCATATCTACCCAGCCTGCATTCCCTCAGCAGATTAGAGAGAAGTTCTGCATTCCAATGTGAAGTCCCCACTACAGTGACTAATTGTGCACAGATTGATCTATGAATTCCTATTTGGACAGCTATTCCACATCTATTAACCTTCAACATGTTGCTCTACTCTCCTCATTTATTTATTTTTATTTTTATTTTTTTATTTGAGCCAGAGTCTCACTCTGTTGCCCAGGCTAGAGT
>NW_012134621.1:14454-14931 GCF_000956105.1 Propithecus coquereli | reverse complement strand
ATAGAAGTGACAATTTAAAAGTTCTAAAATAATTACAGAAATAAATATGGTGCCATATTGCTCACTATAAAGTACAACTGTCAATTACAAATTCAATTGTCAGTGGCCACTTGTGAATTTAGAGAACTCCACAAATACACCATTTCAAAACTGAAAAGGAAATGTTTTTAGGGTTACCATTTGTTTCATAGTTTTAAATATTTTTAACATGATTAATACTTGTCTTACTAAAATATTTTCTTATGAACTCAAAAATGTACTAGGAACAAATACAATACCTAGTGAAAATGACTTTTATCCCCCTTGGTGTGTGGATAAATATTATGCCATGTAAATAGTGTGACTTGTTTTTACTTATTTTTAAATTATCCTTTGCAGTTTGACCTTTTCTCTGGAATGATCTATTTCCCATGCTGCTCAGTGACAGCATCTAAAACTTTTTAAGAACGGACTAAATTGGCTTTACATTTATGTTGA
>NW_012134621.1:12156-13309 GCF_000956105.1 Propithecus coquereli | reverse complement strand
CAACTCATAAAATGTCTGCCCTCATTGAGCTTATGTTTTAGTGGGAGGATACAGACAATTAACTGAACAAATAAATTATTGTGTATATTAGAGTGGGATAAGTGCTGTAAAGAGAAATAAAGCAGGGAAGGGGGATAAAATATACTGGGAAGTAGAGAATTGCAATTTTAAACAATGATCGGGAACAGCTTCACTGAGAAGACGGCAATTGAGTAATAGTACTAGGGTTGCAAGTCAGGAGGCTACAAAATGGGAAAGCAATATAGGCAGGAGGAATGACAAGTGCAAAAATTCTGAGGCAGGAAGATGCCCTGCAGGGATTAAGGAGTCCAGTGTGGTTGGATTAGAGATGATAAGGTCAAATAGGGTGGCTGGAGGCAGATGGAAAATAGCTAGACTCTTGCCAGCTAATAAAAAGAATTGTTGGCTTTTAGTCTGCGTAGTATGGGGAACATTTGAGGGTTTTGAATGGAGAAGTGACTTGTGATTTTAAAAAGGCTCATTCTAACTTCCATGTTGGAAATAGACTACAGGGAAGCAAGGTAGGTGGAAGAGGGCAGACTAGTTAGCAAACTATTGCAGATATCCAGGTGATGTCATTGGGAGGGCAGGTAGGAAGTGGCTGGATTCTGTCTGAATGGGACGTGGTAACAGAGGGATGATAGGGGAGCGTGAACGTGAGGGTCCTTAATGACACTAAGTTTTTGTCCAGAGTATTCGAAAGTTCAGAGGTGCCATACATTGGTATTGAAAAGGTGGCATACAGACCACTTTCTGGGTCAGTGTCTAGAATGTGATTTTAGATATGTTGAGTCTTAGCTGCCTACTTACTATTCCAGGGAAGATGTTGAATAGGCAATTGGATATACAAATCTGGAGTTCAGGGCAGACATATGGGCTAGGGATATAAAACTGGGAGAATCCTGAATATAGAATGATATTTGAAGTTGTGAGACTGAAGGAGAGTGCTCAGGGAATGGGTGTAGAAGAAAAAGGTGAAAGGTCTGAGAAACAGTGGATGATCCTGTAGCCCAGATGCTGTTGACTGGCCAATTATAAATAGACGATGACAGCAAATGGTGAGCATGGTAAGAACTGTCTTGGTGTGCTCATTTGGAGTAGTTTCATGTAAGAATGAATATAAAGTAGTTGA
>NW_012134621.1:0-356 GCF_000956105.1 Propithecus coquereli | reverse complement strand
TCAAATTATTGAAACTCCTTTATAAAGCAGAGCAGATGTATAAAAACTGAGTTCCCATGTATTTACTTTTCTTTCTTCTTACCATGCAAAACTGCCACCTACCCTTTATTCATTTGCATTGACTGTTTTCTTGGTTTTTCCATGGCTTCATGTTTTCCTTCATTGACTCTGTCTCCTCTTTACAATGCAATCAACTTTTTTGTTGTTTGTTCAATACCCTGCTTTTTTCCCTACTTCAACATCTTTATTTTCACCATTCACTCCTTCTTGTGAAAAAGAATGGTTCCAAAATTTTTATTACCTCTATATTTTCTCTGAATGACATGAGTTTATTAAGTAGTATTCAAAGTTTTAAC
>NW_012134620.1:6157-6502 GCF_000956105.1 Propithecus coquereli | reverse complement strand
TGGGAGGATCGCTTGAGCTCAGGAGTTCAAGACCAGCCTGAGCAACAGTGAGACCCCCATCTCTACTAAAAATAGAAAACTTAGCCTGGCGTGGTGGTGTGCACCTATAGTCCCAGCTACTCAGGAGGCTGAGGCAGGAGGATGGCTTGAGCCCAAGAGTTGAGGTTGCTGTATGTGAGGCTGACGCTGCAGCACTCTAGCCTGGGTGACAGAGCAAGGCTCTGTTTGAAAAATAAATAAATAAATAAAGCCAAGTTTACAATATGTGTAGTATTAAGTTAAAAGAGACAATACTCTAAAGTGATTAGCACATAAGAACCCAATTATATTAGTAATTAGACTCTA
>NW_012134620.1:2781-3082 GCF_000956105.1 Propithecus coquereli | reverse complement strand
TACCTTTTTCCTTGTTTGTTCATAGCCTCAAACACTTTTCCAAAGTGGTTATTTTCCACATGAAACCCTTTGATGGCTAAGAACTCAATCAGCCTGAGTCCACTTCTAGGCTGTATTCTAGCATTTTCTAGCTGTGAGATCTTGGGCAAAGTATATAAACAGCTTACATATCAATTTTCTTATTGGGAAAGTGCAAATAATAATAGTTACCTTACGGTTTTGATGTAAGAAATAAGTAAAAGTGGCCAGGCATGGTGGCTCACACCTATAATCCGAGCACTCTGGGAGGTCAAGGCAGGAT
>NW_012134620.1:0-1071 GCF_000956105.1 Propithecus coquereli | reverse complement strand
CACACCTCTCAAGATGTTCCATTGTAGTAGGGGAAAAAATTCAAACTTTTATGTAGGGTTATTTTTCTCTCTAAAAAAAGGAAAAAATAGGATTTTCTAGTATGTCATATATGGGTTCACACTGGCACCCTCATTCCTTCCGCCTGTCCTGTCCATGAAACATCTGGAGAGAGCACTGGGAGCCCAGAATTGAGAGGAATGGACAGTGGCATGTCCACTTTCATTTTCTTGCTGTCAGTGTACGGTGACAGAATGGCCTTCACAAATGCCTGTTCAGTTATGTCTGCGGATTGTATTATCTAGTGGTAACCGATGTAAACCTCCCAAATGGACAAATGGCTTTGAAAGGTACCAGTAAACAATAATAATAATAAGATAGTACGAATAATGGAAACACCAGAGAGAAAATAAGATCTATATTAGTTACATGAGGAATGAAAACCAACCAAATCTGATGAAAAATCAGCTAAGTGAAATCAGAATTACCAAGAAGATTATTTGAAATAAGGGTTTTCATGCAGTGTGATTAAGAGTGGAACTCATTAAGTATCTATCATATTTAAGATATTAGGAAATGAAGTTATGAAGCATCCTAATTAGCAAGACTTTTAAAATCTATTTTACTTCATCTGTTTCATATTAATTTGCAAATTTGCTTTCATTTATAATATATGTACTATATTAAACTGTGGTATATGCATATAATTTGAAAATAAATATATAACCAAACATATAACAGCAGGTAGATACTCAAATTTTCCTTTATCTTCCACTCAAGCAGTGCACAATAAATTAAAATTGGGCACCATTAGTCTAGGCTTCTGTATGGTGAAGCTTCTTTTGCAATGCCTGTATTTCACAGGGAAAGGATGGAAGCAAAAGTTTCTGTGGGATTTAGTGGCATGGAGTTCCTGATGGCATTATCGAGAGTTGTTTTGGTGAAAGTGGTGTTGGAAAGTAAATAAATGATGAAAAATTGGAGTAAAAGTTCAGTTTAAAGGGAGAGGGAAAACGGGGCAGTTTACGTGGGTGGTAGTGAGATAGAAATGGAGTCAAAGGAGTTTTTTTTTT
>NW_012134619.1:1158-2925 GCF_000956105.1 Propithecus coquereli | reverse complement strand
CATGGTGTCTTTACTCATTTCGTTGCTGAGTTAGTCAACGTATTTTAGAAAGCAGAAGAGCAGCCCTTTGGGGTGTCAGTGTTAGGTGATTTGTGAAATGAGCATTTCACAAACTGCCTTATGAGGGTATTTTGAAGTGAACGTCAGTCACCTTTGGTGTCCAGATTGCTTCTTTACAGTCAGGGCCACCCCATGTAACGCCACTGATATCCAAGTGGCCGGAAAGTGTCACCTCCTTAGACTCCTTGTTATCACCAGCCCTGCAGGGGCAAATCTGCTTGACGGAGGAAGTGACCGCACATACCAGTGCGCAACAGCACAGAGGCCTGCAGGGGACGGGCGGCCCTGGGTGTGCTGACCTCCCCTCCGCAGCGACTAGATCCCAGAGACGCTTCGGTGGATGCTGACAGCCCGGCAAAGTTCTAAATCAAGGCTTATCATTTCCATGACTTTCCCATTTCGAGATAGTCTATACAATCTAATGAGCAACTGTCGTTTCTTCTTAGTTCTTCAAATGTTTCATGTGAGAAAACCAGCGGGCCGTGGCTTCCTGACCCTAAGTGGGCTATGCTCAGTCCTCCTGCATTTCATTACTTAACCAGTTCACTTATAGATAATTCACAGAACTATCACATACATATGTGTGTAGATGGAATATAATACGTGGTTTTGTGTGTTTAGTTTTCTTTAGATGAATTAATCACGGGGTTAGTGTTGCGGGATAGCCAGGCGTCCTGGTGGGAACAGACTGTCTCCCTGATTTATGACGCCAGCAACACGGAGCAGGTAGCCCTGCGACTAGGGGGATTGAACGTTACTGGTTCAAAGGCTTGTTACGTTATCCCGGATGACAGAGTATGGTCTCCTACACACCGTTAATTGCGGAATATTTACATAAATGTCATGTATAGGAATATGTGATATCTGTGAATATGAAATGTACATGCGAGTTAGCTTCTTGGTGTCCTTCATAGGAAAAACTGTTTTCACTTGTGTAGGGGCCACATTTTTGGTGAAATGTGGTTCCTTTAAGTTCAGCATAAACCAGAAATGGCGAATGGGAAGCCCAGTGGGGAGTTCGTGTGGATTGTGTTTTAAATTCTGGACTGGATCCAGAACATCTAATTCCTCACATAGGCCGCCCCGGCTGATTTGCTGATGCCTTTAGTTTGCCCGAACCATGGCTGAATCCTCTCTTTGATCTAGGCTTGGGATAACGACCAAGTTGTACATCCTGAACCCCAAAGCCGTGAGCGTCATAGAGCTCTATGGCATCCTGGACCCCACCACCCGCGACTGGACGGATGGGGTGTTGTCAAACATCTTCAGGGAAATCAACAGGCCGACGGATAAGAAGGAGCGAAAGTGAGTATTTTTGTGAGTAGGAAAGAGCCGGGGTTAACTGATATTAATTAGCTGAACGTGACAAATCGTGGCAAGACTAAGTGCGCGAGTATATCGTAGTTTCATGTTTGGACTCCAGTAGGCTTGGAGTCCCGTCCCGGGCTCTCCGCTTACGAAGTGCCAGGTTCCAACTTAGTGCTTTTTATGTATGATCTTAATTTGTCCTCCTTGACAATGCGATGTGGTAGGTACCAGGCTTGTCCCCTGCTCCCACTGGGGAAACCGAGGCCTAGAGGAGGCAAGAAACTTGCCCCAAGGCCAGGGATTTGGACCTGAGCTGTGTGACTCTGAGCCCTCAAGTGCAGCCAGACTGTCTGGTCCCCACGGCCTACGGCAGGCAAGCCAAGCAAAGGCAGCCAGTGC
>NW_012134619.1:842-1108 GCF_000956105.1 Propithecus coquereli | reverse complement strand
TCCTCCCCATTATTTCGTTTACTTTTAATTAGACCTTAGTACCTTCAGGTTAGATTTAATGTCGTTTTTCCAGTACCAAAGTTTATGATGCTTCAATAGTAATAGTCAGTCTGTAATCTCAGGACGGTGGGCTGGAGGATGGGGCCAAACAGAATTCTCGTGAAAGCATAGATACGAGTTTTCATTTTTTCTTTGCAATAAAAGTGAGAGGGATGATTGTGCTGTTTTTACTCCGAAGTTCAGGCCCAGTCGGTGCCATTCTGTGC
>NW_012134619.1:0-477 GCF_000956105.1 Propithecus coquereli | reverse complement strand
GGACCTGAGCTGTGTGACTCTGAGCCCTCAAGTGCAGCCAGACTGTCTGGTCCCCACGGCCTACGGCAGGCAAGCCAAGCAAAGGCAGCCAGTGCAGCGAGAGTGCTGGGGCCTGTCAGACTTTCCCGCCTGCAGGCGTGGGCGGCGACGCGCTGCTCACTCTGTCACCTGCCGCACAGGGCAGTGAGGCCCAGCGTGGAAACGCTCTGTGGGCACAGCAGTGAAGAGCTTTCAGTTGTTCCTGTGATACCTCCTGGTAAACTCGGAAACAGTCCTGATTTTATGCTCTAGTCAAATACCATTAATAATAAAAACCTTAAATAACAAGAGTCTAAAGTCCCAACTACCGGCTTCTGGAACAACCTCTTTGTAGCACCTCCCTGATTCCGGATCAGCCCAGGGTCTCACGTGGAGTTCAGTTGTCGTCTCCTTGGGATCCTTCAGGAAATCCTCAGGATTTCTTTGTCCTCTATGATC
>NW_012134618.1:7873-8388 GCF_000956105.1 Propithecus coquereli | reverse complement strand
ATTCTCTTTCTTATGTTCTTGTGGTAATGTTTATTTTTTTCTGTTTATAAAAATGACAAATTATTAAGGAAAATTTGAAAAACACTGCAAAGTTTGAAGAAAAAATATTACCCATAATCCTTATCCAGAGGTAACCATTCATCATTTTATATATTTCTGTTTTTCTGAATGAAGTGTGTGTTATTATATACATATATTTCATATGTAATCTATGAAATACATGTAACAGAGTAGAGATTATAATATAAACACATTTTGTGCTTTATTTTTCCTGTGAAAATTTCATTTGGGGCATTTCTCAGTCATTGAATGTTTAAAAACCTTGATGATTAACCTCTATATAATATTCCATTTATTAATGAACCATTACTTATTTAATAATTCTATTGTGGGACTTTTAAGTTGTTTACATTTTTGTGATTATAAATAATTTCATAATGGACATCTTTGTATACTAATGTACATCTCTGCGTTAGTGATTATTTTCTTTGTATAGGTTTCTTGACGGATTAATG
>NW_012134618.1:4124-5528 GCF_000956105.1 Propithecus coquereli | reverse complement strand
GTTATCTATTTCTTCTTGAGTGAGCTTTGGTAGTTTGTATCTTTTAAGAAGACCATTTTATCTAAGTTGTTGGATTTTTTGAGATAAAGTTGTTGATAAAATACCCTTATTATTATTTTACTTTCTGTGGAATCTGTGATGCTACTTCTTTCATTATATTGGTAATTTGTGTCTTCACCCTGTTTTTCCTCATCAATCTGGCTAGCAGTTTATCAATTTTACTGGTTTTCTCAAGGAACTACCTTTTGTATTTATTGATTTTTTAAATTGCTGTTCTGTTTTTTCTTTTGTTGATTTCTGCACTATTTATTTTGCTTACTTTAGATTTGTTATTGTTTTTATTCTATGATTGCCAATTAGATTAAGTTGCTTGATAGTTTTAAGTGTCTTGTATCCTTATTGATTTTTTATCTTTTTCTATCAATTATTGACGGAGGGATATTGAAGTTTCCAACTATAGTTGTAAATTTGTCTACTTCTTTTTGCATTTCTGTCAGTTTTTTACTTTGTGTTAGTTTGAAGCTCTGTTATTGGGTACGTAAACCTTTAGGATTGCTATATCCTTTTATAGAATTGATCCCTTTATCATTTTGAAGTGACAGTTTTATGCTTTTTAATATTCTTTGCTCTGAAATATACTTTATCTAATATTGATATAGCCACTCTGTTTTTTTTTTTGATTAATGTAGGATAGTCTATCTTTTCCATCCTTTTACTTTTAACTTCTTTTAGCTATAGAGCACCACATATTTTGGGGCTCTAGATTTTATGTGGGTAGGTCTCTGATGTCACTTTGCACTTTTGAAGGACTGGGACTATATCTTCTCTCCCCCATATGTGTCTCATTAAAATGCTGGGGCAAAACAGCTGGTAGTCTTATTTGTGAAGCTATGGAGAAGGGCTCATTCTGGATATACAAGGTCATGGATTTTTATCTGATCAAGCTGAATTTGCAATTCCTGATGGGCTGCCTTGGGGGTTATGCCCAGCGGGCTGTCAAATACATGTTTCTGAAACTCAGTAGATACTTGAATTCATGGGTTTAGATGAATTTCCCTAAAAATACTGTTCAGGACAAGAGGACCAAGGATGAAAACCTGGCAAACATGGATATTTAAAGAATCTGTAGTTTAGGAAAATTCTAATGCAGTAATATTTATGGTAATAACTATATTTTACATCTGTGAATTGTTAAATGCAAAAAGCAGTGTATCCTATATAATGGGGGATTATTTGGATGTTTCATTCTATGATCTGCAGAGTATTTAATATTTCTTCTGAAGTACTTGATCTAAATGTAATACTTCAGATAGCTTAAACTATCCATAAATATTTTTTTTCTAAATTTAGTCTCAGATGTTACAAGGAATTCAATTGTCATGGTGAACAAGTTACATAAAGTGT
>NW_012134618.1:0-309 GCF_000956105.1 Propithecus coquereli | reverse complement strand
AAATTATGTGCAATGAATTTCTTAACTTGGAAACCTGACAACCAAATGCTTTAACTATGGGAATCCACCTCAATTTTCTATTTTCATCAGCCACCTTTGTTACATTAAGATTTCTTCATAGTAATTCTGACAGTTATAAGGTAATGATTTGCAAAATAGTAAATCATTTTTTAGCAAATCATAGAAATACAATAATAGCAATAAACATAAAGCTCCTCATCTTTTTTCTTTTTGTCTTCAAAATTACTTCATCTTTGATTTATCTCTTGCATTCTCACATATATCTTGATCAATATCTATCTCCTTCCT
>NW_012134617.1:4261-6127 GCF_000956105.1 Propithecus coquereli | reverse complement strand
TCAGGCTGGTCTCGAACTCCTGAGCTCAAGCAATCCTCCCGCCTCGGCCTCCCAGAGTGCTAGGATTACAGGCGTGAGCCACTGCGCCCGGCCTCTACTTTGATTCTTAAAATTAGTCCCCCAAAACACCATGATGTATAACATATATAGATGTTATTGATTACTCAGCAATTGTAATAAAAATTTTGATATTAATCAGACAAAATAAACTTTAACTCAAAAAACATAAAAAGAGACATAAAAGGTCAGTATATAGTGACAAAGGGATCAGTTAAGCAAGAGGACATATATATAACAAGTATAAATATATATGTACCCAATATTAGAGTACCCAGATATATAAAGCAAATATAATTAAAGCTAAAAAGATAGATCCCAATACAGTTATCACAGGGGACTCAACACTCCACTTTCAGTATTGGACAGATCATCTAGACAGAAAATCAACAAAGAAAATCTGACTTAATCTGCACTGTAGACCAAATGGACCTGTTGGACGTTTACAGAACTTTTTATTCAATACCTGCAGAACACATTCTTCTCATCAGCACATGGAACATTCTACAGGATATACCATATGGCAGGCCACAAAACAACTTTCAAAAAATTCCAGAAAATCAAAATCGTATCACAGATTGCAATGGAATGAAACTAGAAATAAGTAATGAGGAATTTTGGAAACTGTACAAATACATAAAAATTAAACATCATGCTCCTGAATGACCATTGGTGAATGAAGAAATTAAGAAGGAAATGGAAAACTTTCTTGAAACAAATGAAAATGGAAACACAACATACCAAAACCTATGAGATAAAACAAAAGCAATCTTGAGGGAATTTTATAGCAATAAATGCCTACATCAAAAGCAGAAAGATTTTAAATAAATAATCTAAAGTTACACCTCAGGAAACTAGATAAGCAAAACAAAACAAACCCATAATTAGTAGAAGAAAGCAGAACTATTAAAAATGAAATAGAGACTAAAAAGACAAAGGATCAATAAAATGAAAAGTGGCTCTTTTGAAAAGATTAACAAAGCTAGCTGATCACCTGCCAGCTAGACTAACCAAGAAGGAAAAAAGTGGAGAATACCCAAATAACAAAATCAGAAACAGAAAAGGAGATATTACTACTGACACCACAAAAATACAGTGAATTTTCAGATACTATTATGAACAACTGTACACTAACAAATTGTAAAAAAGAATGAAGCAGATAAATTCAGTTTGTTGGTATAGGATGATTTACTAGGGGAGCTTACAGAGGTGTGGTCTTGGATAGCTGCAAGACAGGTAGATCTCTGCACCCCACCCCCCCAAACCCAGGGCTTATATCTTGGGGAAAAAGTATACATGCTTTGGAAGGAATATGTAGGTTACTGTGTCACAGTCTATGATGTATGCAGCAACATCAAGGGTTGTTCTGGAGAAGAGACAAAACTTGCAATAGGTGTTTCTATATAAAGAGTAACACATAAACTAGACATTTTGGAGACATTCCCATACTTGGAATTAATCAGGTAATTAGCATTTAAAATAAAGTCTCTTGGCCGGGCGCGGTGGCTCACGGCTGTAATCCTAGCTCTCTGGGAGGCCGAGGCGGGCGGATTGTTTGGGCTCAGGAATTCGAAACCAGCCTGAGCAAGAGCGACACCCCGTCTCTACTAAAAATAGAAAGAAATTAATTAGACAACTAAAAATATGTAGAAAAAATTAGCCGGGCATGGTGGCGCATTCCTGTAGTCCCAGCTACTCAGGAGGCTGAGGCAGGAGGATCGCTTGAGCCCAGGAGTTTGAGGTTGCTGTGAGCTAGGATGATGCCACGACACTCTAGCCTGGGCAACACAGACTCTGTCTCAAAAAAAA
>NW_012134617.1:2250-4211 GCF_000956105.1 Propithecus coquereli | reverse complement strand
GGAGGCTGAGGCAGGAGGATCGCTTGAGCCCAGGAGTTTGAGGTTGCTGTGAGCTAGGATGACGCCACTGCACTCTAGCCTGGGCAACACAGTGAGACTCTGTCTCAAAAAAAAAAGAAACCCTGTATCTCTTTAGTGGTGTGTGGGCTTCATTTTTCTGATTAAGCTGCTACTTATATGTAAGTTTGATACTTTATGAAATGCTTTTTTAGGTCATTATAGTTAACTTATTTATTATAAACATTTATATGTTTTATTTATATCATTTCCTCATAACCATATCAGTATTAAAATCATTAACAAATATAACTTATTTTTAAAATGTTCCTATTCCTCACCCTTTTAAATATTTTTTAAAATGAAAATTTATTCTAACCAAAGGGCTTTACAAACTTTATCTTGCTCAATATGAACTAAATATTAGGTTCATACTTAAAGACGTAACAAGACTATAAAGATTCAATAAATCTTTTACAACAGAAAACATATCTACTTGTTATACTTGTCATGACGTGTCCAATAAGGAGGCTTAATTTTGCTTTTTTACAAGATTAATACTCATAACAACTAGTTTTTCTGTTTACAATTATCACTATATTATTTTCTTTCTGTTTTCCAAAAGCAGTAGCTTTTGTTATGGAATTAAATGTGATAATTAATGAAGGATTTGCCAAATTTTTAAAGAAGAAAACATATTTTGTAACAGCTTAGATATTTATATCATACTGCTTGTTATTCTGGTTCCATAACTGACAGTATGAGCTAACAACATAAAGGAGAAAAAAATAATATAGCATGTACCTATATGCCTTAATATGGCTGCGAGATAGTGCTGTTAAGAAGTAGCCTTTGAAAATGGATGGTTAGACTTTTCAAGGTCATAAAGTTGCTGATAAAGCACCTTTATCAAGAAACATGAACATGCTGTTGGCCTGAGAATTTTCCTTAAAGGAGATTTTATTTGTGGGAATTATTTTCAAAGAATGCCTTGCTCTATATTTTTTTGAAATATGAATTACACAATTATATCTGAAATTAATTTAAAGATTTTAAATGATAATAGTCTGGAAAACTAATAGCATTAACATCAGTTTGACTTTTTAATATTTTCCTTCTCTAAAAATGAAAACTAATGCAAAGTCATTATTATAGTACTCTTCATTTCTTTATTGTCTATATAACTATATTTTTAATTTGTAGGAATACAGATTTTCTTTAAATCCTATAAGTAAAAAATGTGTTTCAAAAGAAATTACCATGATTTTCTATCATTTATTATAAAATAATTTGTAGTGAACAAGATAAATTAAAATATAGTTTTACTGTTTCTCCAAGCCAACCTATTATTAAAGAATTAACTATAACAATTAATTGCATTTTACTGAACGTACTATTTATTTTTTTAGCTTTAGGATCCTTTTCTACTGTATTTGGAGATGAATGGAAAGAGAAGACTGATAGAGATTTTGTTAAGGTAATTCACATAAATTAAAATGTTGACCTATTGAGTTAAATATAGCCAAGCCTATAATTGATCAGTGCTTGCTCATTTTCTATATATGATACTACCCATACTTTTATCTTTACCTAATATATACATACCTATTTAGGAGTTGTGATTAAGTAATCTTTTAGTATATCTAACAAACATAAAGAAAATTTGACTTTATTATATATTGATTTCTGAGAATGATAAATCTACAGTAATAGTAATAAACATTTAAATTGACCCTCTTCCCAACTGGGACTCTGGAGAATGGGTTTCAGGAAGTTTTATTTTTATGCGTGTTCTGAAATTATACAATTCAGGATGGAATGAAGGCCCAGACCTATCATCAAATCCTTAGAAAGACATATGACTAAAAGATTACTAGGTATCAATCTAGAGGAAAATATCTGGGAATAAGGCCGGGCGCGGTGGCTCACGCCTGTAATCCTAGCTCTCTGGGAGGCCGAGGCGG
>NW_012134617.1:0-2200 GCF_000956105.1 Propithecus coquereli | reverse complement strand
TGATTAGTAAACCTGAGAGGTTTAGAACATCGAACTTTTTGAACTGATCATCAGTTTATCTTTTATTTAAAAAAAATAATAAATTCTGTCCTACATTCAAAAGATATTAACCACAAGGGTATCCAATCGTTGATGTATTTAAGGTGTTTTTGTTTTTCTTTGTTAGATTATCTGCGTCAAAGTTATGGGCTATCTATGGACTTTAATTCGCCAAATGATTACAATAAATTGGTGCTTTCACTGTTATCTGGACTCCCAAATGAAGTGGACTTTGCTATTAATGTATGCACTCTCCTGTCAAATGAAAGCAAGCACGTCATGCAACTTGAAAAAGACCCTAAAATCATCACTTTATTACTTGCTAATGCCGGGGTGTTTGATGACAGTAAGTTTAAAGCTGGATATATTGTATAATTATTCTACAAAGATGTTAAAGGTTTTTTTTTTTTTTTTAGGTTTTTAAGGAGAAAAGTACTTTTTATTTGTCAATATAATAGCATTCTTTATTTGCTTTTATTATATTAAATGCACTATTTAAGATAATGTTTGGGATATTTTAACATTAAATATTTGAATAGTAATTTTATCTCATTAGAGCTTCTGAAGTAGAAATCCTGTTTTTTTCTTGGAGTAATATATAGGTTTCTTGAGTTGGAAAGATTGCTTGTTACAAAATTCTGATAAAGAAAAGTAGGATCTGGAACAAATTATTTTCTGAAGTCTGTTTCTGCTAGTGTGTGACTATAATTTTTAGCTAAAACACTTGAAAATTTGCTTCCCTAAATGATCAAAATAAAGTTTATCAAATACTTTATCTTTTTTACTTGTAGAGTTGGCTAGTTGTAGGTTTTTATAAATCAAATTCTTTATTTTTTCTGAAATTACCTCTTATTAAGACTAGGTTACTATTCAGACAAAATTATTCAGTTTTCTGATGGTAGTTGAATAGAGATTTAGAAAACCCACTTTGAAATGTTTTCTTGCTCATAGGTCTTCTTTTGCAAAATATCTATGTTAGCTGATTGTTAATTTGATACAAAATTGTTTCTTGCTTTCCAACTCTTCCCCTTAAGCTGACACCATTGTTTTTACTTTTTTTGCCAGAAGCATATCTTTTTAGCTTTTTTTTTATCCTTTCAAAGCATAAGATATCGACATATATTGAAATTATTTTACCTTATAGGAAACTATATATATAGCATAGTAGGCAGAGTCTGTGAGAGAATGTGATGGAACATTTTACAGAGTCATGACTTTTTGTTTTTATCTTTAAACAGAAAGATGTTGCAAAAGAGTTCATTTTTCTGCAATTTGATTTGAGTCAAGTGGTATACTTTTTGGTTTTATTTGGGATTATCTAAGTAGGATTCCTTGAAATTTGACATATGCTTATTTTATATGAAAACAATTTTGAAATTAGTTTAAACAAAAGTGAATATTAGTTTCTTAACCTGCCTGAAACTATTCTTGCTTACAATGGGGAAGAACAAAGACCTTTACTTCTCAGTTTCTATCGTAACTTTGAAGATATAAATTTGTTGAATTTCCATCTCACTTTCATTTTCTTTGATTCCTGATAATTTATTTTGGTCTTTCCAATGCAACTTTCAGCATTTAGTATAGACTGGTGTTGGAAATTCTTTCACGTTTTTTAGAAACCTTAAAATGAAGCTTTCAGAAAGAATATATATCCTCATGTTAGAATACTTTTAGTGAGGTTTTAGCATTTAATTGTTGAATATAATTACATGAAACTTAATAACTTAAGATGTGCATATGATAGAAGTAATCTTAATCACTTTTGGTGAACCAAGGCATGAATTCTTTAGATCCAATTTTTCTTCATGCATTCTTTAGGCATTTTTATTTGTCTAAAATAAAATTATTTTATTTTAGACAATTATATTATTTAGTACAGCAATCTAAAAAATCAATAATTTGGCAAATCCTATTTAAGGATTGTTTCTGTTATTCGAACAGTCTTAGAAAGCTTGGTTCCAGAGTACATAGTGGACTTTATGAAGACTCTATACTTAAAATAGTGGTTTTACATGATAAAAAATAATTCTCTTTGGAGTTTAAAGGTTATAGATACATTTGATTTGTTTACTCTTTTGAGAAATTTTGGTTTGTTTTCTAGGGAATGTGATTTTAATTGAGAGGTAAATATAGATACCACTTCCTTTAGAAAGTGTGGAAT
>NW_012134616.1:4446-5301 GCF_000956105.1 Propithecus coquereli | reverse complement strand
CACCCAGATTCACAAAGTAAATATTACTAGACCTAAAGAAAGAGATAGACAGCAACACAATAATAATGAGGGATTTCAATACCCCACTTATAGCACTAAATAAATCATTGAGAAAGAAAATCAACAAGAAACATTGGACTTAAATTGAACTTTAGAACAAATGAACTTAACAGACATTTACAGAACATTCCACCCAACAACTACAGAATGTACATTCTTTTTACCAGCACATGGAACATTCTCCAAGATAGACCACATATTTAGGGCACAAAACAAGTTTTAACAAATTTAAAATGATTGAAATCATATCAATTATCTTCTCAGACCATAATGCAATAAAGCTAGAAATCAATATGAAGAGGAACTTTAGAAACTACATAAACACATGGAAATTAAACAACATGCTCCTGAATTGTCACTGAGTCAACAAAGAAATAAAGACAGAAATTTAAAAAATTTTTGAAATGAATGAAAATGAAACACAGCATACAAAAACCTGTGGGATACAATAAAAGCAGTGCTGAGAGGGAAGTTTATAGCATTATGCCTGCATCAAAAAAGTAGAAAGATCACAAATTAACATTACAATATCACGCCTCAAGGAACTAGAGAAACAAGAATAAACCAAACCCAAAGTTAGGAGAGGAAAAGATATAACAAAGATGAGAGCAGAACTAAATGACATAGAGACCAAAAAAAAAAAAAAAATACAAAGAAACAATGACAAAAAGTTGTTTCTTAAAAAAGATAAACAAGTTGATAAACCACTAGCTAGACTAACCAAGAAGAGAGAAGATCCAAATAAACAAAATCAGAAATGAAAAAGGAGGCATTTCAACTGATACCACACAAATA
>NW_012134616.1:2448-3281 GCF_000956105.1 Propithecus coquereli | reverse complement strand
ACAAAAACCAGGGCTCTTGTTATGACAAGGGGTCCATTCGTTGTCTGTGGCAAATGTACCTTGCTCTTGCTCTGTAAACCTATCTTGCCCTTCCTCAATAAACTTTGTTTCACGCTTTAAGAAAAAAAATCAATAATATTTCTATACACAAACAACGACCAAGCTGAGAACCAAATCAAGAACTCAATCACATTTATAATAGCTGCAAAAAATAAAATAAAATACCCAGGAATAAATTTAACCAAGGAAGTGAAAGATCTCTACAAGGAGAACTACGAATCATTGATGAAAGAAATTGTAGACGACAACAAATGGAAAAACATCCCATGCTCATGGATCAGAAGAATCAATATTGTTAAAATGACCACACTGCCCGAAGCAACCTATAGATTCAATGCGATCCCTATCAAAATACCAATGTCATCTTTCAGAGAATTAGAAAAAACAATTCTGAAATTCATATGGAACCAAACAAACAGCCTAAATAGCAAAAGCAGTCCTAAGCAAAAAGAACAAAACTGGAGGCATCATATTATCTGACTTCAAATTTTACTATAAGGCTATAGTAGCCCATAGAGTATAAAAGCAGACACATAAATTGGTGGAACAGACTAGAGAACTCAGAAATAAAACCATATACCTATAACCAACTGATCTTGACAAAGCAGACAAAAACACACTCTGGGGAAAGGACACCCTTTTCAATAAAAGGTGATGGGAAATTTGGATAGCCATATGCAGAAGAATGAACCTGGATCCCTACCTCTCACCATATACAAAAATTAACTCAGATGTATTAAAGACTTAAATGTAAGACTTAAAACCAAAAAAAT
>NW_012134616.1:0-383 GCF_000956105.1 Propithecus coquereli | reverse complement strand
TAAAAGAATTTCGAGTAACATATTTAAGATATTCAAGGAAAGAAAACAGGAGCCAAAATTATGTGTCTGACTGTGACTCAGGCCATAAAAAAACCAACCTGTCATTGATATGCAGAAACTCAGGAATCTTGCTCAGAATTGTGGCTGAGCGATTGAGGTAGGGATGGCTGCGCTCGAGATGACGGGCGTGTGCAGCTTCTGAGGCAGGTGGCGATCCTCTGTCTCCGTCCTGAGCGGTAGGTAGAAAGGTGTGCACCTTAGGGTAGTCCACTACATGTACATTTGGTGTAGTTTTTTATATCTGTGTTTTACTCGATAATGAAAAGTTTAAAAACAACAATAATGAAATGAAATATACAATAATTACATTCTGGGAAAATTGA
>NW_012134615.1:5956-6348 GCF_000956105.1 Propithecus coquereli | reverse complement strand
TCTATTATTATCATTATAGTTTGGTGGTACACAGTAGCGGTAACATTGGAGTTTTTTTCTTTTTCTTATTTGTGTGTTTGCTGTGCCCATTGTTTCTATATTTTCATGTGTTTTCAGGACTGTAATTCTTATATTTTCACTTCCAGCTATGATACTCCCTTAAGTCCTTTCTTGTAGGGCCAGCCTATTAATAGTGGTGACGAATTCTCCCAGCTTTTGCTTATCTAGGAAAGACTTTATTTTTCCTTCATTTATGAAGGATAATTTTCCTGGGTATAGTATCTTTGATTGAGAGTATTTTTTTTCTTTAGTATTTTATATATATCATCCCGTTCTCTCCTGGCCTGTAAGATTTCTGCTGAGAAGTCTGCTGTTAGTCTTATGAAGTTTCC
>NW_012134615.1:3402-4056 GCF_000956105.1 Propithecus coquereli | reverse complement strand
GAATCTACTAATTAGGAACACTCTTGTTAATATCTTAGGTTGTATGCTTTAGAAGCAGAAATATTACAAGGACTTATGTGCACATGATTTACTGAAGGAATTATCTTCAAGAAAACCTATAAAGGAGTAAAATATTTTTAGAAAAGCAAGAATGAGGTCTCCAGTAACATCTAGCCTTTTCTTAATTCACATAGTGCTCCAGAACATAAATCACACTATAGTATTATTCCTCTTTGAGAAAGGAGAGTACAACTCTATCCTCACATCTGTCAGTCATTACTTGTGGATCATCACAGGTGAAGAAGCTATTATTGGCTAAGAGCAATTCACCCTAGAAGGAAGTAAATATGAGTCATTAGCAAAAAATACTCATAGTATCTGTGTGACGAGGGATCTGAACAGGACACCAACAGTGTCAATTGCACTGGCACATAGAAAATATTCAATGTTAATTGAACTAAAAATAATATATACCAACATCTATTAATTGTACATAATTGATGTCATCATCATTATAATATTATCAGAGTTACTTGAGAAGCTTTTTCAAAGCTTACACACCACAAAACTATCAGAATTATTTTGAGGATTTGAATGAAGAACATAAATGTATTTTTAACATAAGTACCAGTTGTTACTAATATTCACCTTACA
>NW_012134615.1:0-1262 GCF_000956105.1 Propithecus coquereli | reverse complement strand
GTCATCATACTTTCTTTTACTTCTTTAAGTATAGTTATCTTTAGTTTTGTGAATATAATTATGATATCTGTTTTGAAGTCTTTGTCTCACATCTGAATTCTCTCAAAGGCAGTTCTGTTGTCTTTTTTCTTATGTAAACATAATACTTTGCTATCTTTTTATATGTCTTATAATTTTGTTTTGAAGCAAACATAGAATATTGATCTGTCCCTCCCCCATTAGCCAAGTCTCCTTGTGGTTTATTTGTTTAGTGACTTGAGTAGAATATTTCAGTGATATTTATTTCCCTTAAGGTGTACAGCCTCTGATGTCCTTCTCAGAGGCCATAGCCTTGGGCATGTGCACAATCACAGACACTGTGATGACACTGTCTCTGTGATCTCTCTATTAAGTTATCTGTCTCTGTTCATTTTATTCCAAGCTGTTAGCTTCTGGTAATCACCAGTTGATTGTCGTATTGCTTTCAACAATGCCTTGGGGCATAAAATGCTCCTGAGTCTGTTCCAATTAAATACCCTTTGCAAGGGTAGCCTCTGTAATAAGTCTTTGAGGCTTTTTCTGATTCCATGAAGGCTTATCTTATCTGTCTCCTTTTCTGAGTATTCTTTTTAAACATCAAGCTGATCTATAGGTTAACCAGCTTGTTGCTCTCATAAAGCTACTACGTACTTTTTATTTGCTTGATACCAAAACCTCCTTGCTTTCAACAATGCCCTGAAGTTTGAACTTTCTGATGTCCCTTTACAAATAAATCCAGTTCCCTTGGACAGTGTGTCTGATACGTCTGTCAAAAATTTCTCGTCATCTTTTCAATCTTTCAATTATTGTTTATAGATTTGGCAACTGCCTCTATGGTAAGAAGAGCCTCAAATACCAGGTTTATAGCCTAGATTTCTTTCTCCTCAGATATTAGTCCCATTGTTCTTAACTACTTTATTAGCTCTCTGATGCCATTAAGAATATTTTTTAAATGTTTCATCCAGATAGTCTAGGCATCCACAGCAGGAAGGTTTATTCAATATCCTATTTTTTCCCTCATCATTGGGTCTTATTCATCTTTCTACCTGAATAACAAGCCCAGAATACAGCAGCAAAGATATGGTCAATCAAAAATAATTTTTTCTGAATGATTATAATTAGCATTAATATTTAGCGCATCTTGTCTAGACAATTATCTCTTTCAGAGGAACGGCAAAAATATTTCTAATTATGTTTCAACATGACATTTTACACTTTCATTGATAAACTATACTAGTGCACTT
>NW_012134614.1:52477-52810 GCF_000956105.1 Propithecus coquereli | reverse complement strand
TTTTTAACTAGTCTGAGATCCGGATACATACCCTAGCTCATCTGTGTACTTGGTGAGTGTCCATGAACTTGCAGGATAATGATAAAGAATAATGGGACCATATAATAAATAAGTATATATGTACTTTGTAGCACATGTAAAATATTTTACTTATATCTCAGTTCACCTTCTTTTCCTTTCAAACATTCTGCATAGCTCACATGAAGCCAATTTATACTGTGTGTTCATCTCACCAAAAGGAAAAAGAATTATCTATCATATGTACCCCAATGTTAATATTATTCAGTTTCCTATTGCCCAATTATTTTGATTTTAGTCTAATGGAAATATTGC
>NW_012134614.1:51315-52427 GCF_000956105.1 Propithecus coquereli | reverse complement strand
CTCTTGAATCCACAATATTATTAAAAACCTGGATCTTTAAATGTTCTTAGGATTCTCTCTGGGTGCTAGTATTTTCACAGTTGCCATCAAACAGCATTCTTAGTCCCAATTTTGAGATCGAGCTATGGAACATTTCAAGACAAATAAACTTTGCATGGATATACCACTGTGGATCCCATGCATTAATCAGGCAGGGTTTCTGAGCACCTTGCATAGCATACTTTTTTCCTTGCCTAGTATCCATACCAGACCATCAGCTAAGTTTAAATTCAGGTTCTCACTGAAATATGTGCAACTTCATTAAAAGACTTAGAACTTGTGAGATACAAGCATGAATCAATTTTATTTTTCCTTTTCAGTAGGACTTTCACCCATTCTGAGGGTTGATCATTTTACTCCTGAGTGAAATCAGTCGAGTCCACAGCTTTTCTGCATACTGCTTCCCTTATTTGCTCATTTTCAAATAAACGCCCCACTTTTGCCCTTGGCTATTGGCAGTCCACTTCACTTTTGAGATTGTATTGTGATTCTGGGTGGTCTTTCAGAATGGGCTAGACATTAGAGTTTCCAAGACTAGCTCCTTTCCCAGTACCTTGGAACTCGGAGCTGACTTCTAATTCGACCCTCTTCATGCATTGTTGCCAAAACCTACCGTACTTACCTGATGCGATATATTATTAATAACGCCCTATGCTATTTTTAACTTGAGCTTATTTCTTTCTGATACGTTTTGGATGTTTGGCCCTTCCAAATACCATGTTGAAATTTGATTTCCATTGTTGGATGTGGAGCCTGGTGGGAAGTGTTTGGGTCATGTGGTGGATCCATCATGAATGGCTCGGTACCCTCCTGGCTATAATGAGTGAGTTGTCACTTTATCAGTTCAAACGAGAGTTGATTATTTAAAGGAAGCTGGTGTCATCTTCTCCCTTTCTTGCTCCTTCTCTCCCCACGTGACACATCTGCACAAATTATTGGATGTCCCTTCTATACCCCAAACTATCAAGAGTCTTAACTTGGACTTCCATAAAATATCATAAGAAAATACTACAATTGTTTCAGTTACTCCTACACCATCAAATCTATCCCAACATTTACTAATTTGATGATGA
>NW_012134614.1:48352-48766 GCF_000956105.1 Propithecus coquereli | reverse complement strand
CATTTTAATACATATTTAGTTTCCATTTGATAGAGTTGTTTAACTATACTTTTCTTAGAACTAAATTAAGATTTTTTTTCCTTCCCTAATGTGGCCTTGACTAAAAATTATAGAGGAAAATAGATTACATGAATCTTACAGTTTGTGAGAAACATAACCTGAGATTAAGTAGTTATGAGTAGAAATTGATTTGAGTTCAGTCTCCCTGTACTGTATTCTAGAAATAGTAAGTACAATTAGATAATAATTCCAAATACCATGATAAAGTTTTCCTTGAATTTTTTTACTGAATTTGTAACTGCAGTAATTAATGATCACATTGCATTTATATATGATCAGCCTATTAAAAATAGTTTCCTCTCTTTAATCATAGACCATAGTTTAAATGCCTGGGTTCTGTATTGAAAATGTAGG
>NW_012134614.1:45442-46036 GCF_000956105.1 Propithecus coquereli | reverse complement strand
ATCTGTTAGGTACATTGTGTTATTATAACTTTCGTAAAATTTATGTGTCAGGTGGATTATTTTCCCAAAACCTCAAAACCTGCCCTCTCTTAACCTATAAATTTTACCTGGCCTTAGTATATAGAAATGAATTTATATATACACACATCCAAAAATGGAAAACAAAACTATTTCTGAAAATATACATGTTTAGTAGCAACTAAGAATAGTAAATCTCATGAATTTTCTGTACTTTAAGTAGTAAAAATAATCTACACTGGACAATACTAGTAAGAGTCACTAACGGATGCCATATGGGACTCTAGGTCTTCCAAAGTCTTCTGCAAATCTGTGAATTATACAGGCCACAACAGTGTTTTATAGAACTGTAAGATGACTATAGTTAACAATAATATATTATATAGTTTCGAATAGCTAGAAGGAGAATATTGAATATTTTCATTACTAAGAAATGATAAATGTTTGAGATGATGGCTAGGCTAATTATCCATATTTGACCACTATACATTATATATATCACATCACTATGTATCCCATAATTATGTACAACTAGTATATGTCAATTAAGTTAAAAAATGAAAATTAAAAAGTATG
>NW_012134614.1:43465-43915 GCF_000956105.1 Propithecus coquereli | reverse complement strand
ATTGCATTTCTATTATACAATTGTAGAACTGATGCATATAAAATATAAAAATGGATTCCACAATTTTGTAAGCCAAAGCAAGAGGAACCTCAAAGAAACTGACATAAAATATATTAGATTTTAGCCAATCGATGCATGAAGAAATCACTGAAGTTCTATATCTTATTGTTCACTTTCAAACATTGTTCTTTATTGTTCTTACCTATCATATTGTATAAGTAGAGTTTACTAAATTTTACTTGGTGAATAAATGCAGCTCTATTTAGAAATGAAATGATGATTCAGTAATCAGAATGAAAATGATTAAACTTTATTTAAAATAGAAACTCTCTAGCCAGTGGTTTACCATTCTTGTGGCACAATGGGAGAAAGGGCACATGGGGTCCCTCATTTAAAGAGAGTAAAAGACCAAATAAGACACTATTATGAAGACAATGGATTAACGGAACA
>NW_012134614.1:40562-41905 GCF_000956105.1 Propithecus coquereli | reverse complement strand
TACTTTAAGTGGTGAAAATAATGTACATTGGATGATATTGGTAAGAGTCATTAACTGTTGCCATCTGGGACTCCAGGTTTTCCAAAGTCTTCTGTAAATCCATGGATTATACAGGCCAAAAGAGTGTTCTGTAGCACTGTAAGAGGACTATAGTTAACAATCATATATAGTTTATATGACTACAGATTATATATAATAAGGTATTGATGATAAAAGTCTTCCTTTTTAATAATTATAGAGTGGTTTGTATGAAAAATATAAACGAATAATTTAGAAGCATAACCATAAAACACCTTGTTTTCTAAAATATTTTAGTAAAAATTGCATTGGGTGTTGTAGAGAGAGTGCACAAATTGTAAAGTAAGTGAGGCAAAATGCATGCAACTGAAGAATCTAGATAAGCAGTGTATGGGATTTTTTTGTGTGTTGTTCTTTCAACCTTTACTAAGATAAAATTATTTTCAAAATAAAATCTAAAAAGTATGTGTATGTATAAATATTTACATACTAAACTTTTATTGCATTTCTATTATACAATTGTAGAACTGATGCATATAAAATATAAAAATGGATTCCACAATTTTGTAAGCCAAAGCAAGAGGAACCTCAAAGAAACTGACATAAAATATATTAGATTTTAGCCAATCGATGCATGAAGAAATCACTGAAGTTCTATATCTTATTGTTCACTTTCAAACATTGTTCTTTATTGTTCTTACCTATCATATTGTATAAGTAGAGTTTACTAAATTTTACTTGGTGAATAAATGCAGCTCTATTTAGAAATGAAATGATGATTCAGTAATCAGAATGAAAATGATTAAACTTTATTTAAAATAGAAACTCTCTAGCCAGTGGTTTACCATTCTTGTGGCACAATGGGAGAAAGGGCACATGGGGTCCCTCATTTAAAGAGAGTAAAAGACCAAATAAGACACTATTATGAAGACAATGGATTAACGGAACAAACTTGAAGAAGTTAAAATAATTAGAACAGTTTGTGAATCTCATGTGCAAAGACTACTGCTACTTTTCTTAATGTGTGCAAATTCACATCCAGAAATTTAACACTTCCAGCAGAGTTTACCATTATTTATTTTTAAATATATTCAACTGTTTACAATTAAATTATGAGTATATGATAACCATTTTTTCACATTATTTTACACATCAATATTGTAATCCAAATAGAAAGATACAAGAGTGAATTATGCTTTCCTTTATATTTTGATATTGATAGCTTCTGAGCAATTGTGTTATTTGAACCAAGGGAAACTATATCACATAAAATATGCTGTCCCGACATGTTACATAAAATGTAACATTGTCCATTGTTTAATCAT
>NW_012134614.1:38302-38702 GCF_000956105.1 Propithecus coquereli | reverse complement strand
ATCTAGCATGAGGTATATATAGAAAAGCCTGTTCTGACTTGTAACTTCATAAGATATTTGGCATTATAAATTACAGAGCAGTTGTTTTTGTTTATATCCATATCTTAGGCCTCTAGATTTAATATCGTAGATAATTATTTACTAATTACGAAATGTCCTACCTGGGTGTGCTCCTTCACAAAATTTTGTATGGGTGTCACTTCTCCAGACAGTTTCAGTTATTAACTGAAATAAGAACAATGAGTTGATTTCAACAAGTTTTTATAAATATTTTAAAAAGACGACATGTGAAATATCTTTTAAATATGAAATGCTCTGAGTATAAAACCCAGGATATAAATCAAGAAGCAGAATTCTTCTTCAATCTTCATGAACGTCTGGGTGTCAATTTAAGGCTCAG
>NW_012134614.1:35575-35978 GCF_000956105.1 Propithecus coquereli | reverse complement strand
GAGGTCATTTCGAAAATATAATCTTGTCTTTCTCTGCCAAGAATATACCATAGTATCTGATTGATTTATTTTTTCATTCATTCTTTGTTCAAATATCTATTGAGTACCTGCTATCTGTTAGGCATTGTTTTAGGCACTGAGAATATTATAATTAACAAAACAGAAGAAACTCCTTTCCATTATGAATGTTATCTCCTGTGTAGATTCTATAGTTAACCAACAAACTGGATTGTCATTGACGTTTTTATATAGACCTAGTGGCTGGCAATATGTCAGCTGTCAACTTCTCAGAAAGACCACCCAAAAGGTTGTTGTTCAAGTAGAACTAAGGTTTTTTTTATAATATTTACTGCTATAAAATATGAAATGGTTAATTTTATGTGCAACTTTGGTTAGGCTACAG
>NW_012134614.1:25129-25835 GCF_000956105.1 Propithecus coquereli | reverse complement strand
ACACCCTGTTCTTCCCACCATGCGTAATACTCACCATACTGCTTTGTATCTGCCTATTCACTTGTCTAAATGCCCACCTGGCCTGTAATTTCTGCAAAGCCAAAGGCATTCTGTAGAAGTTGTTACCCCAGTTTCTAGAACAGGCTACTATAAATATTTTTTTAGCAAAGACATGAGCATGTCCTCTCTTGTCAACTGGTACACAATGTAATGGCTTTATTAGGCAAATTATTAAAAACATTCAAATGGTTTGCTGGTATTTTTTACTGATTCAGTTGCTTCCATAATATCATGTTCATTGTTTTGGTGTGATAATGGATGATTGCCAGGTTATTTTGGTCATCTAGATGACTAAGTCATTTTCAGTGCTTTTGACTTCAAATAGTCAATCTGGATGATTATATGTGAATTAGGCATCACAAATTTATGGACTGCTTAATAACAGACTTTCAAGTTTATAAAAAGAATATGGATGATGGTAAGCAGCTGTTCCCCTTTTCATTAATAGGGAAAAAATGAGTAAATAGGCATAATAATTGCAACAGAAGGGATTCAAGTTAGTTAATAGTTAGGGATTATTATTTCTCAGGTCTTTTGTTAACAAAATAAATTCATGTGGAATATGTGGAATATTTATAAGAACTAAGAGAGTGGTAATATTTCATAATGTTAAAAATTAGAGTACCAATAGAGAATTAACCTGGGG
>NW_012134614.1:23916-25079 GCF_000956105.1 Propithecus coquereli | reverse complement strand
GAAGAAGAAAAGATACAATGGAGGGTATTAATTCTAGGAAAGGAAGAAGGCATACTGCTTTGCTTTATAAACAGGACCCTGAACTTGTAAATATCACTTTGTGTTCGGATGCTATTGATCAGTCACTAGCGAAGTGCTGCTACTCAGCCAAATCTCTGTTACTATGGAGCACACAGAGGATGAGTACTAAGGAGCAGCTAGTTTCAACAAGGAATGCAAAAATCAAAGAAACAAAATCATGGAGTTGAAAGACTTAATCGTCAGAGTTTGCTTTATATTTCTTGCAATTTCATATTTTATGTATTTAGAATCCTTTCCAGAGTTAGATATTTGATATCGAAGATAAATCATGATTTGGATAACAAAATAAGTCATATGAAATATCCTCCTTATGTATATATTTAACAGATTTTAAGAAAATAATAATTTAGATATAAATGTAAATTAAGTAATAGGAAGAAATTAGGATTGAATAGAGAACGGATTTAACTATTATGTTTCTCTCCTCAAATATTTTTTATGTTTTAAAATTGACTGAACTGTGTCATTCCTTATAACTAAATGAAGGTTTCTAAAGGGAATTTATACCTCTGTGAAAGTTACAAATATAATGCATAATGGTGCTTTAATCAGTATTTTCTATTTTAATACATATTTATTCTTTTAACAAATATACATGGACCACCCAATATGTGTTAATATACTGTTATGGACTTTGAGCAGAACATAGCAAAATAAAACAGGTCATTTCATTTATTTGGTCTTTGAAGTAAATATCTATTACTTGCAGGTACATATAAAATGTGTAATTTATAAAGAAGAAATTTTTCAGAGGGGATTTGGAGCATCAAGTGTTATTTTTAAGAAAGTTTTTATGGAATTGTCCAGGTTAACAACTAAAAGTATAATAAAAGCAAAGGATGTAATATTACCTTATGGATATAGTGAATTCCTTTTTCACAGTTCTAAATTGCTTATCTAAATGTATAGCCTAACAATGTAGAAAAAATTAAAATAACTGGAGAGTACTATCTTCCGTGATATTGTTTGCAGCCTATATATGTACAAGTATATACCAAAAATTGAGAGTAAAAGAAGCCTTAAAATTTTAGAAATATAATCTTTCCAAATTTCCTTGCATATATTTAGGTAAGTAAAGTTTA
>NW_012134614.1:21449-21891 GCF_000956105.1 Propithecus coquereli | reverse complement strand
TTCCTTGTTTCAACACTAATTTACTACAATATACTTTTAACTGAGAGCTTACCTTCTTTGTACACTTTCTCCCATTCCATTTGTACAACATACTATGTCAAAAAGTACTCATTTTTTGTTCAAAGCAAATTAATATGTCCCCATGTTGAAAATGCCCCAGTGGCTCTGTTTTATATTTAGAATAAAATTCAAACTCCTCACCAAGGCCCACAAGGTGCTATGTCATCTGCCCTACTTCTACACGACCACCTCATCTACTGCCTCACTCAGTATATTTACTGTTTTGAACTTCATTCTGTTCCCTGAATTTATCAAGCTTGTTCATACCTGATAGCCTTTATAATTGATGTTTATTCTGCCTGAATGTGCACCCCAGATCTTAACATGCCTACTTCTTTCTCATCAGTCTGAGCTTAGCCAAAATTTCACCTTTTCAAAGAGT
>NW_012134614.1:7602-9324 GCF_000956105.1 Propithecus coquereli | reverse complement strand
TGTCTCTTATAAGAAACTGGAAGAATATTAAATTCAATTATATAAGATCCTAGTCCTGTTTTCCCAAAAGGAAATTATTTAATATTCTAATTGAAAAATGACAAAGTCCATTTGAATTTGATATCTCAAAATACATTACTCCTTGATAAAGGGGTCCAATTTGATGTTATTTATTCATCTGTACATCAAACAATGTCTACGGGCATAACATACCCCATTTTATATATTTTGAAGCTAACAGTCTAAGGAAATTGCTTAAGGTCACAGACCAAGTATCAGAATCAGATTTGGAACCTAAATGTACATGATTCCATTTTACTATTAATAGCTCCCACTAATCTTAAATATATTTTAACATGGGGCTAAAAAGAGGCTGAAAGTAGGATGGTGGTTGCCAGGTGTTGGGGTAGAGGGGGCAATGGGGAGATGATGGATAAAGGGTTCAGAGTTTCAGTTGTGCAAGGTAAATAAGTTCTGGATATTTATTATACAGCATAATGTCTATAGCCAATGATACTGTATTGTGCACTTAACATTTGCTAAGGTTAGATCTTATGTTGTGTTCTCACAAAACAGCAACAAAAAACTCAACAATGATATTAAGGGAGAGGGAGGACATATAGGTAAGTCATTGATACATTTATGGCCTTGATGGTTGTGATGCTTTCAAGAGTGTGTGCTTATGTCCTAACTCATGACATGAATACATTAAAAATGTCCACCTTTTATATGCAATCATAAAAAGGGATTTAAAAAAAGAGGTCCATTAATTTTGTTTATCTTTTCAAAGAACCAGCTTTTTGTTTTATTGATCTTTTGTATTGTCTTTTTGTTTTCCATTTCATTTAGGTCTGTTCTGATCTTTCTTATTTCTTTTCTTTTGGCTTTGGGTTTGGTTCACACTTCGTTATCTAGTTCCTTGAGATGTGTGTCACTATTTGTGACCTTTCTGTGTTTTTGATGTAGGTGTTTAAGGCTATGAATTTATGAATATTCCCCTTAGACTGCTTTTGTTGAATCCCAGAAATTTTGATAGCTTGTATCACCTTTTTTGTTTAGTTCGAGGAATCTTTTGATTTCCATCTTAATTTTGTTGTTGACCCAATAATTGTTCAGCAACAGGTTGTTAGTTTCCATGACTTTGTGTAGAATTGAATATTTCTTTTGGAGTTGATTTCTGGTTGGTTGGTTTGTTTGTTTGTTTGTTTTTTGAGACAGAGTCTCACTCTGTCACCCAGGCTAGAACGCTGTGGTGTCAGCCTAGCTCACAGCAACCTCAAACTCCTGGGCTCAAGAGATCCTCCTGCCTCAATCTCCCAGGTAGCTGGGACTACAGTCACGTGCCACCGTGCCCGGCTAATGTTTTCTATTTTTAGTTGTTTTTGGCTAATTTCTTTCTATTTGTAGTAGAGACGAGGTCTTGCTCTTGTTCAGGCTGGTCTCGAACTCCTGAGCTCAAGCAGTCCTCCCGCCTTGGCCTCCCAGAGTGCTAGGATTACAGACATGAGCCACTGTGCCTGGCCTCATTAATGTTCATTAAAAATATAAAATGAAATATGTCTGTATCCCACCCAAAGATCCAAGAGAGATTAGTTTTCTAAAGTTATTATATTTTGACCATTTAGTATCATATTTTTAAAATGCCTAGGCTTAAGATATCATCATAAGTTTTCCATTTTTTCTTAGGTTTTTTTTTTTTTTTTCCTGTAGTTATGAATCTTC
>NW_012134614.1:3719-4405 GCF_000956105.1 Propithecus coquereli | reverse complement strand
TTTTTTTATTATGATGTTGCTCTAAAACAAATGTTGGGAATCAGAAGTCAACAAATGACACCACTATCTACTATACTCAAACTCTGGACAATTGTGAAAAGAACCCAGGAGGCAATCAGGTGGCAATCAATAATAGTGACTACAGTATTCATTGCATGCCAGGCAATTTCTAAGCTTTTAATATCTATTAGCTCAATTGTATTGTACAAAATGTAGAAGAAGGAGATCATAGACTCATTTCCATTTTACGTTAGAGGAAAGTGATGCACAATGTGGTTAAAAAGATTGCCTAAATCCACACAGCTAGTCCATATAGGAGCTAGGAATCACCCCTAATTAAAGCGTCTCCAGAACCTCAACTCTGTATCTGTTGAATCTTTGGCTGGAGATTGGGGAGCCTATGCAGATGGTCTTAATGGCTGTCCCAACACTGCCCCAATCTTCACAACAGCAAGACTGGGTAGGCCTCCTCTGTGGGGTGGTCAGTGTGGAAACAAACAAACAACAGGCTGAAATAAGTTGCTTCCACTAATCTCACTAATCAGATAAATTCATCCCTGTCCAGGAAGGAACCAGTAAGGCCAGATGTATTTTGGGAAGACAATTTTCTCTGCATATAAAAAATAAGAAGTTTGGATAATTATCTCCCCTTAATAAATAGCAAGAAAACCTTATAACTTAATATT
>NW_012134614.1:2064-2699 GCF_000956105.1 Propithecus coquereli | reverse complement strand
TCAGACACTTACCTAACTGATCCATAGTCCATTTTTCCCAATAAGTTGAATTGAATCCTTTAACTGAGACGAGATAGTCAACAAGGAACAATCTTCCATAATTATAAATGAGATTACTTTTGAATTAATAACAATTCTAATCTTTACAAAACCTGCACTCATTGCTCTATTGATAAGTTTACATAATTTTTTCCTGTAAGGGTCACAACAGTGCTATGTAATAGCTGTCCTACTCTATTTCATTTTATGTTTTAGGAAACTGTGGCTTACAGTGGTTATTGTGAATAATACCACTATGAACATCCATGTGCACCCCACCTCATGATCAGTACGTGGGTGCTATAGGGGAGCAAAATTCGCCTAATTTCTGGGAGAAACATTCTTTCTCATGGTGGTGGCAGAGTGATTCCTTATCGTAACACAATGTGTTAGCAGTGTTTGGGGCAGAACTGGATATAAAGCATGCTGTAGAGTTTGAAAAAAAGTCTTCAAACCAGCCAACTCTTAAATAGAACTACCACACTCTCTAACTAAAGCCAATGTTTTGTTGCATTTAATTAGATAATGTAAATAAAAGCTGTAAGCACAGGAATTATTTTATATTTAATTTCCTTTTCTTTCTCTAGATTAGGATT
>NW_012134614.1:0-624 GCF_000956105.1 Propithecus coquereli | reverse complement strand
ATATGTTTAGATAAATCAAGACAATTAAGGGGAATTATCTCTCCTCCTAACTTCATTCTAGATTTTTTTTTTCTTGTTTATTTCCTTATTTTAAATAAACTTGTCTTTCACATGCCACCTATATCTAGTCTATAATAGCTCTTAAGGCACTGGTTCTCAAACTTGGTTATACATGAGAATCACTTGGTCAGTTAATGAAATAACTGATGATTGGGTTTATCTCTAGGGATTCTGATTAATTAATCTGTGGTGAAGCCAGGCAGAGGATTTTTTTTTTCTTGTTTATTTCCTTATTTTAAATAAACTTGTCTTTCACATGCCACCTATATCTAGTCTATAATAGCTCCTAAGGCACTGGTTCTCAAACTTGGTTATACATGAGAATCACTTGGTCAGTTAATGAAATAATTGATGATTGGGTTTATCTCTAGGGATTCTGATTAATTAATCTGTGGTGAAGCCAGGCAGAGGATTTTTAAAAAAATATATCCCAAGGATTCTGAAGTTTGACAAAGCTTAAGAACCACAGTATTAAAGGATGCTTTTGATGAAAATAAAGAAGACTAAACATATCTAGGGGAAGAAGATAATTGACTATACTTGATTTAGAAGACAATCACTTCC
>NW_012134613.1:8444-9021 GCF_000956105.1 Propithecus coquereli | reverse complement strand
AAAAGGCTTTCTTCCTAAGATGCTATTTTTCAAAATCAGATGTATTTCTGAAAGAGTCCCTCTTCTCATTGCCAATCTCACTGTAGCTAGCAAACTTCCTTCTTTTCCTTTGGGACGAAGGAGAGCTGAATTCATCTTAGGCAATATTCTGTGTATGGTAGCCCTGGGTCTTGGCAACCCTCCACACTCAGTAAATGATATAGAGCTTCCAAATAGGCCAGACTTCAGGGTTCCATGGCTAAGATGAGGGCTGAGAATTTAGAATGTCTAGGGAGACAAATCTCAAAGTGTTTAGGAACCAGATCACTTTTAAAAAGGCAAATAATAAATATATACCTTAACTCAAAGTGAAATAGGACAAAGAAGGACTTAGTTTTAATTTAACAAGTAAGTAAGGTTATATGTGTAAAGAAACCCTGGACTTTCTGCTTTAAAGCTAGAGTCCTTGCAATTTAAGGGTTTCTGCATTCTATAATAAAACATGCAATTTATCCATGGGGCATATTCTTATATTTTTGAGTGTTTTGTTTGTTTTTTGCTTTTTTCTACAAAAGACCACTTTAGAGAGTGCTTTTAA
>NW_012134613.1:1982-3034 GCF_000956105.1 Propithecus coquereli | reverse complement strand
CAAGTGATCTCAGTTGATGATATGTAGAATAGAAAATTGCCCAACTGAGCTTTGCCCAAATTTATGACCCACATAATTGTGAGATAATGACATGGCTGTTGATTAAAGAAGCCAACTTTGTGGTGGTTTGTTAATATAGCAATAAATAATTTAAAAAAAAGGGCATATAAGAACTACTGGGAGGTGTGGTAACGTATCCTTATGTTCACAGCACCGAGCTTTTATAAGTGGTTATAAGATGGTGTTGTCACTGTTTGGGGATCTTTTTTGCTCGTACACTCTTGTCTCTGGTTCTAGGTTCACTTCCTTTTTCCAAATCTCAATTCCCAATGCCAAAATTAAATTTGGAACGATGAAAAAAAATTCTGTTGTATTTCTTCTCTGGTCACATTCTGTTCCTAGGCAATACAGTGCTCAGAGAATTGAATAAAAATCTGCCATTGCTGTTGTAAAAAGGAACATTCGGCATGCACATTCACGTAGAGCATATTGTGGTACATGGTATTCTCTTGTGCGTGACAGAATTAAAGGAGAGAAGGAAACGACCCCAGCAACTCAATCGATGACAGATGACATACTGTTTTCTGAATATTCCTGATCTTTTCTACTCTTCTCCTCTGGATGCTTGACACTACCACTGTCCCTAACCCTTAGCTCAGAAAGCAGCTCAGTGGCCGCTAGCAGACCCAACAGTGTTCAATACTCACATCCTCCTCTCCTTTCTTCAGGCTGAAGTTAACACACGTGGCCTTTATTTCTATCTGCAGCTTCCTTAAGCCCAGAAGCCTGAATCTATCTGTTTTTAATTTAGAAGTGAACGATGCAGCTATACAACGTGCTACTAGAACAGCTGGTGTCTCACGATTCTTTCTCTCTCACATCCCTCTCACTCCATTTTTCTTCTTCCCCTTTTTCAGATATACTTTCACCTTACTGATGACACTTTAAGGCTCCCTCTCAAGCCTCCAAAAGGTCTAATCCAAGATATTGCTGTTAAAGCATTATCTTTATTTTAGGCCCATTTTCATTCTGTAAGAAGAGAGGAATTTTTT
>NW_012134613.1:0-265 GCF_000956105.1 Propithecus coquereli | reverse complement strand
TCCAGTGCATTCTGATTTGAATTACAAAATATTATATAAATCCATTTTTACAAAGTTTATTATGAGATTTATCTTGATAGAGGACAAATACTTTCTCCCTTTTTAAAATTGTTGCTAATACCCCTCTGACGGAAGTCTTGGGAACCACCAAAAATAATACATAGCTTTGGGCTTTTATAAAATATTTACAAAATGTTCTAACCTTCAGATAAAGGAAATCCAACCAAAGGTGAATAGTGTTTATCACTGGGAAGTGAGATTAAGG
>NW_012134612.1:13431-15827 GCF_000956105.1 Propithecus coquereli | reverse complement strand
AGCTGGTCTAGCATATATTAGGTCATTAAGTGTGAAATGTCCAATTTCCTTAAGTACTAAGTTCAACAGGTGATATCTCTGACATTTTCACTTTGACATTTCTTGTTTTATTTTTATTGTGAAGGTACATCCTCATTCTTTCAAATGCATGATTTATGGCTTGTGATTATCTTTCAAATTTTTTTTAGAGCAATTTTTGTGAAACCATGGATAAGTCAAAAATTCATGTTATTTTTTTAATATGAATTCTGTCATGGAACCGATGCTGTGCAGACAGCTGGAAATATCAGCGAAGTGTTTGGGAAGGATGTGGCTAATGACACATAGTACGTTGATGGTTCCAGAAGTTCTGTTCTGGTGATTTTGTTCTTGAAAGTGAGCCACAAGGGTGACCTGAGACCAAGGTGGATGATGATGAGCTGAAAGCTCTAGTGGAAGAGAATCCATCTCAACCTATGCGTGAATTAGCAGCAAGGTTTGACATTACTATTCCAAAAATATTGGACCATTTGAAACAAATGGGTGAGGTAAAAAAGCTGGATGGATGGGTACCACATGAATTAAATGAGTGTCAGAAGAGAAATTGTCTCCAAGCTTGCCTTTCTTTGCTGCCACAAAATAAAGGTGAACCATTCCTACTTCGTATTGTTATGTGTGATGAAAAATGGATTCTTTCTGACAATTGCAAGTATTCAGCACAATGGTTGGGTAAAGATAAAGTGCCAAAACACAGTCCAAAACAGAATATTCATCAAAAAAAACCTAATGGTGTCCGTGTGGTCCGGCACTGGTATTATCCACTACAGCTTCAGGTAACCTGGTCAGTTGATTACAGAGGATGTCTACTGCAGCTAATTGGACAACATGATGAGGATGCTTGCGATTAAGCAGCCAAGATTGGTCAATAGAGACAGGCCAATCCTCTTGCAAGACCACATGTCACAAAAAACAACTCTGCTCAAACTACAGAAGCTGGACTTGGAAACTTTCTATCACCCACCATATTCACCAGACCTTGCACCAACTGACTACCACTTCTTCCAGGCTTTGGACCACTTTTTGCAAGGAAAACTATTCAATTCCCAACAAGCTGTGGAAAACACCTTTCGCAATTTCATTGCCACTCACTCTCCACGCTTCTTTGCTGCTGGCATAAACATGGTACTGTTAAGATGACAAAACTGTTGATTGTTTAGTTACATACTTTGATTAATTTGTACTCCTTCTTGTTTGAGATATAATAAACTAAACTTTTCATTCCAAATTGGATATTTCATAGTTAGTGACCGATAGTTTACACTCCATAAATATTTGTCGAAGTAATGTTGAATAAATGACTTTCTTATGGATCATTGTTCTGTACTTTCCTCTGAAGAAGAGATGATGGTAGAAATAAGAACTTATATTACATAAGACAAGTTTTCAAAAGTGTGATCAATCATTGTGTTCAGATGGCAATATTTAGGGTCTAACTACTTAACAGTGAGAATTAAGCAGACAGTAACCAGCTCACTTCTTAGATAAAGGTGTGGTCAGCTGTGCTTCTACTTACAATTCCAGCTGTGTGCATTACCTAACCCTGTGCAAAAAAAAAGCAGTCATGCTCAGATTTTTGCTATTTTACACTCTTATTTTAACCCAGTATTGCAGTTGATGCAGATGATTAATTAAGCAACAGCACAACTTAAAGAAGAGCAGAACTTGAAACCCCTATGCTAATCTCTAGGAAATGACAGTTGCCTTCACAGTAACAAATGATCTGAACCAGAGATACAGTTGTCTTTAGCAAAACTCATATGCTCAAAGTGATGATGTATACTCGTGGTGTGAGCTATGACAAAACCTTCCCCCATCATATAAAAATATCCCATAAGCCATCCATTATTTTTGATAGGTCAAATACATCCTATTCAGAGGGGAAAAAAATTTATCCTCTAATATTAATAGTACCTTTGAAATCCATAACCCATTTATAATAATAGTAAGTCTGTATTTTTCTAGTCTTATAACACTAAGGAATTAAATTGCTAAACTAAGGTTAAAACATTTAAGATGGACTGTAAGTATAGGAAATAAGAGAGTTCATTTTTTTTTGTTTACATTAAATACATATTAATTTTTCAGGTATTTAATAACAGTATACTTTAAATTTTTATGCCACTTGATATTTTTCAAATAAATCCTTACTTATGATGCTATTTAAAATAAAGTGATACGAATGAACATTAATATTTTTCTCTGCTCATACCCAGAGTCAATATGAAGCAGCAAATAACTAGTATTTTTGGCTCTGTAAAAATCTGTACTTTGTACAATGTGTAATAACAGAAAATTTACTTAAATTTGGAGCTGAGTTTAAAACCAAGGCTTCTGAAGGCCAAAGGAATGTTTTTTCC
>NW_012134612.1:2386-3596 GCF_000956105.1 Propithecus coquereli | reverse complement strand
AAAAAAAAAAAACAGTGTTTGGACAAATTTAATATTTGAGTGATCTGCAATGTGTGTATTGTTAAATTTGCTCTGTATGGCTTAATATTTTAAGTAGTAATCAGTAATTTGTAGCCTAGTGGAAGTTAACCCAACTCTGTTAGGGTTACTCTTAATAAGAGTCGGGAGAGAGAGGATATCAATGGGGCTGTTGACATAGAAAGGATATTCTTGAAGCATGTGTTCAAAAGGAAGGGATTCGGGAGGAAGACAAAGCTTACCTCACAATATTCTCACAACTTCTGTGATTAAGATGTTCAAATAACAGAGATATGTGAATATCTCAAACAAAAAGATATGTTCATACTCCATCTCAGAACTTTGAGAAGAGAATATTAACCCACCCACCGTGGGTAGTCATTTTATTGTCAAGGCTGGAGATTGATCTATGTGACCTTTTCCAGAGACTTTTTAAAAAATTGACATTTGATATGCCACTCACTTTTCATAATGGCAAAATTATTAAAGAATCATAATCAACTTCAAGAATAAATATTTAAAGTACATGAGTTAATTTTCCAGTCTTTTTCTTCCTTTTTCCCTGTATGAATGTGTGTCTTTTAAACTCAGTTTCCATTTCCTCATCTTTAAAATGAGAAGGTTGGTCTTATCATTCGATCCTGAGGTTTGATCATTTTCTTATATGGAGATTAGTTAAAATTGGTCTTTCATGACACTGTGTGTGTGTGGGTGTGTACATACATGTGTGGGAAAAGAATCATTGTTACCATTCTCTTACATAAAAATAACTGACTGTATTGATTTTCTTTAATATAAAGAACTTTTACAAATTAGGCTTGAAGTATAGATAGATGGATACTGTCCCTGGGTGAAGCAAGTCTTCACTGTATGTTAGTATTGCACCTGAACAGCCAAGGACATAGAGCTGAACAGCCAAGGACATAGAGCAGGAGGTCAAGAAATGAGGTGGTCAAACCCTGAGGGGAATGTAGGAGAAGACAATCATGGCACTAAGACATAGATGAGATGAAAATCACCAACTCTCTGTTTTTCAAGGGCTTTTATATTTTTAGTTAGTTAATTGTTTTATTGGTTGGTTAGTTCATTAGTTATTTAGGCCTTTAGTTTAAGACTAAGGTGCTGGGAAGTGTAAGCAGGCATGATTCTGTGTATTCCTATAAGTTACGACAGCCCAGTTAGATAGACTGAC
>NW_012134612.1:0-381 GCF_000956105.1 Propithecus coquereli | reverse complement strand
AGGATTTCTGAAAATAACTAATTTTTTAAAAAAAATCTCAAGCAGTGGTTTTGATTGTAAAAATACAGTAAATTTTTGGAATGTTTGATTATAAAGCAGTGTATTATTTTAAACTCAAGAACTTAAGGAAGGAAAGCATAAATATTTCTAGAGAGATGTATGCCTGGATGACCAGGGTAAGAATCTGGAATTTTTCCAGTAGGTTCACACAATGGAATTCTTTTTTTACATGTTATTATATTTCTGTTTTTGGATTGCTGGCTTACATGTTTGTTCGTTGTAAACTATAACAGAGTGTATAGTATTTTATATTTCCTTACTTCTTCCTAAATTTGAGTAATAGACTCTATTTGACAGCAATATTGTGAAGATTAGAAATAG
>NW_012134611.1:3604-4502 GCF_000956105.1 Propithecus coquereli | reverse complement strand
AATATGTTCATATATTTCTTTTTTATTCACAAAAGCAAGATATTTTGTAATTTCAGTGAATTGAGACAACTATCTCTTTCCACTCTGACTCACCTCCTGCCACACAGGTGCAGTGGCACCATAGTGGCCACAGACATTCTGGGGATCTTATTCAGGGGAAGTCAAGTTAGAGATATATTTAGTTTGAGTTTAGTAAAATAAATTTATGGTTCACAGTCACTTCCATGAACAGTTATTTCTAGACACGTCTTCCAGGAATAGTCCCACTACTACTGGGCAAACACACCTGAGTTCTGACCGAAAGGTACAGGGCAAGAGGTCGTATCAGAACATGAACATGTCCTATAGCATCTGGGGCCAGATATATGCGGGTAGTGGAGATTTGAAAAGGTTGAAGTGCGTAGAGTCAGAGCTGGTCAGTGGAAAATTTTTCCAGTTGTCAGACATGTAAAATTTAAGCAAAGGAGATGATTCGCATCAACCTCTTAGGAAAATGCAAGCTCTCTTTTGACAAGAATATATTTAATAACACATTGCATATACAATCATGAATACACAGTACAATTTTTTCTTTTTTGATGGAAATTACTTCAATAGAACTTATCACAATCTCTATATTTATAGAGTATAAACTCGTAGTAGCACTGTAAGTAGTGTCTACATTTATGTATTTCATGACTCTCAACAACCAGTAATTAACCATGCTAGAGGAAATACAGAATTATCTTCCTATTCTCTTTGTATCAAATGTCCCTTCATAGGAAGAAGTGATCACAGGGTCAAAAATGCAAACAAAATAGTATTTGAGAAGTATCAGATAATTAATAATAATGTTATTTTATTGATTTAATAACATTTATGGGAATTGTATTTATCATGTTTTTAAAATTTGTAAATT
>NW_012134611.1:3119-3554 GCF_000956105.1 Propithecus coquereli | reverse complement strand
ATAGATTTCCCAGGTCATGAGATGAGGCTGTTTATTTGCTCCCAAGTTGTGTACCCCAAATTTTAAGCAACTTCTTCACTTCAAGAGAGAATGGGTAATAAATTTGTGATGAACCAGGTCATATTAATTAATTTCTTTATTCTCATTAAGATCTAGTATGGTGGCTACACATAGTAGGTACTCAATAAATGTTTATTAAATTAATAAGAGAAAGAAATAAATAGGTGTGTGCAAGAGCAGACTGGAGCTGGCTATTGCTGGTGCTGATTGTCAAATATTTAGGATTTTTGAGAGCCAGTCAGTATTAGCTTGAAATTCACCATGATGAATGTATTTACATCAAGGAAATCGTCAACCACTATGACATCAGGGATTTTTATTTTGGAGAGCTGGTTTACCAGCACACTATTGCCTATTGCTACTACTCTACTCCAA
>NW_012134611.1:0-878 GCF_000956105.1 Propithecus coquereli | reverse complement strand
TTAGAAGGTTAAAATTCGAAACACCACCAAAATGCTCAGTTTTTCAGAATGAATTGTATCTCCTGCCTCTGAATTTCCATAATCATTTGAAACTCGTACGATTTTTTATTGTCTGCTATGTGCTACATCTATAGAAATCAGCTTTCCCTTCTAAAGAGATGAGGACTGTGTCTTCTGCGTATTCCTCACACCGTGGTGTGCACAGTGCCTATGCAGAGATGGCTAGAAACTATACCTCCCAGCCCCCTTGCACCTACACATGGCCATGACTAGTTCTCACTAATGAAATGTGGGTGGAAGAGTCCTACTTCACGTACAAGACTTGTAAAAAGCACAGGTGCCTTCTCTATCTTTTTTTTCCCCTTTCTACCAGCTAGAGTCACCTGACTACAAGTCCTTGAGATGGTGATGTCACAAGAGGGAAGGAATCTCGCTTCCTGATTTGTTGCATGGGTGGTAAGAGCCAACTAGGAACACCTTTCTCAAATTATTATGTTTTCCAGAGATAAATTCCTGTTGTTTACAGAAAGTAGGCATTTCTGGATCTTCTTATTCTGTAGGCAAGCATTATTTATCCAGTGCCCTACAAAAAGACACCTAATACACACTTACTGAATTAAAATGACAGGCATTCAAGAGAGGCATTCAAGGCCCTGCATAGAACCCCAAACACATTCTATTTCATGCATTGGAGTTATTTGGAGGGAAGGGGGACATTATGAAATGCATAACATGTAAATTAAGACCAAGCTGGGAATATAAAGTATGAAAAGATTTAATGTCTGAGTTTTGATGAATCATGCGAGGTGGACAGCCGTAGTGTTGCCATTTAGCACTTAGTCTCAAGTCTTCAAGGAACGTCACCTCAATTACATTTG
>NW_012134610.1:3099-5128 GCF_000956105.1 Propithecus coquereli | reverse complement strand
TTATACAAGAAGTTAACTGAAGCTTGGCAATAGATTTATATAAAGCTTTAAAAATTTTTTGAAATTTTTAATTATTATGGGTACACAATAGCTGTATATCTTTATAGGGTACATGTGATGTTTTGATATAGGCATACCATGTGAATTAATCAAATCAGAGTAATTGGGGTATCCATCACCTCAGGAATTTATCATTTCTTTGTGATAGGAACATTCCAATTCTACTCTTTTAGTTATTTAAAAGTATACCCTAACTTATTGTTGATTATAGTCCCTTGGTTGTACTATCAAATATTGTTCATTCTATCTAACTGTATTTTTGCACCCATTGACCATTCCTACTTTATCCTCCCCCCCCCCACTATCTTTCTCAGCCTCTAGTAACCATCATGCTACTCTCTGTCTCCATGAGACCAATTGTTTTAGATATTTAGCTCCCACATGTGAGTGAGAACATGCTAGATTTGTCTTTCTATGCTCGGCTTATTTCACTTAATATAATGTTCTCCAGTTCCATCCATGTTGTTGCAAATGGCAGGATTTCATTCTTTTTGTGGCTATATAACATTCCATTGTGCATATGTGCCAAAATTTCTGTATCCATTCATCTGTTGATAAACACTTAGGTTGATTCCATATCTTCTCTATTGTGCATAGTGCTGCAATAAACATGGGAATGCAGGTATCTTTCAATATAGTGCGTTTCCCTCCTTTGGATATATACCCAGTAATGGGATTGCTGGGTCATATGGTAGTTCTATTTTTAGTTTTTTGAGAAACTTCCATACTGTTCTCCATAGTGTTTGCACTAATATACATTCCCACCAACAGTGTACAAAGGTTCCCCTTTCTCCACGTTCTCACTAGGATTCATTATTGCCTGTCTTTTTGATAAAAGCCATTTTAACTGGGTCGAGATGATATCTCATTATAGTTTTGATTTGCATCTCTCTGATGACTAAGGATGTTGAGCATTTTTTTCTGTTTAAATTTGTTGGCCATTTGTATGTCCTTTTAAGAAATGTCTGTTCAGATCCTTTGCCCATTTTTAAATCAGATTATTTGATTGTTTCCTACTGAGTTGTTGGAGCTCCTTATATGTTCAGGTTATTAATCCCTTGTCAGATGAGTAGTTTGCAGATATTTTCTCCAATTCTGTGAGTTGTCTCTTCACTTTGTTGATTGTTTCCTTTGCTGTGCAGAAGCATTTTAGCGTGATGTGATCCCATTTGTCCAATTTTGCTTTGGTTGCCTGTGCTTTGTGGGCATTACTCAAGAAGTCCTTGCCAAGACCAATGTCCTGAAGTGTTTCCCCAATGTTTTCTTTTAGTAGTTTCATAGTTTCAGATCTTAGATTTCAGTGTTTAATCCATTTCGATTTGATTTTTGTATATGGCATGAGATAAGGGTCCAGTTTCATTCTTCTGCATATGGATATCCAGTTTTCCCAGCACCATTTACTGAACAGACTTCCTTTTCCCACTGTATGTTCTTGGCACCTTTGCCAAAGATAAGTTCACTCTAGATATATGGATTTATTTCTGGATACTCTATTCTGTTCCATTGGTCTATGTGTCTGTTTTTATGCCAGTACCATGTTGTTTTGGTTACTACAGCTCTGTGGTATAATTTGAAGTCAGGTAATGTGATTTCCCCAGTTTTGTTCTTTTTGCCCAGGATGACTTTGGCTATTCTGGGTCTTCTGTGGTTCCATACAATTTTAGGATTATTTTTTCTGTTTCTGTGAATAATGTCATTGTTATTTTGATGGGGATTGCATTGAATCTATAGATTGTGTTGGGTAGTATAGACATTTTAACAATATTGATGCTTCCAATCCAAGAGCATGTAATATCTTTGTATTTTTTGTTCTCTTCAATTTCTTTCATCAATGTTTTGTAGTTTTTGTTGTAGAGATCTTTCACTCCTTTGGTTAAGTTTATTTCTAGGTATTTTATTTGTAGCTATTGTAAATGGGATTACTTTCTTGGTTTCTTTTTCAGGCTGTTTGCTGTCAACATATAGAAAT
>NW_012134610.1:388-1114 GCF_000956105.1 Propithecus coquereli | reverse complement strand
GTTATTAATTTCTAGTTTTATTCCATTGTGGTCAGAGAAAATACTTGGTATGATTTCAATTTTTTTGAATTTTTAAAGACTTATTATGTGGGTTAGCATATGATCTATCCTGGAGTATGATCCATGAGCTGAGAAGAAGAATGTGTATTCTGCAGCTGTTGGATGAAATAGTCTGTAAATATCTATTAGGTCCATTTAGTCAGTAGTACAGATTGAGTCCAATATTTCATTGTTGATTTTCTGTCTGGATGATCTTTCCAATGCTGAAAGTGGAGCGCTGAGGTCTCCAGTGATTATTGTATTAGGGTCTATCTCGCTCCTTAGCTCTGATAATGTGTGCTTTATATATCTGGGTGCTCCAGTGTTCGGTGCATATATATTTATATCCTCTTGCTGAATTGACTCCTCTATCATTATATAATGACCTACTTTGTCTCTTTTTTTACTGTTTTTGTCTTGAAATCTGTTTTATATGATAGAAGTATAGCTACTCCTGCTCTTTTGTGGTTTCCGTTAGCATGGAATATCTTTTTCTATCCCTTATTTTTAGTCTATTTGTGTCTTCATAGGTGAAGTGTGTTTCTTGCAAGAAAGCTTTTTTTTTTTTCTTTTTTTGAGACAGAGTCTCACTGTGTTACCCAGGCTAGAGTGCCGTGGCGTCAGCCTAGCTCACAGCAACCTCAAACTCCTGGGCTCAAGTGATCCTTCTGCCTCAGCCTCCCAGTA
>NW_012134610.1:0-338 GCF_000956105.1 Propithecus coquereli | reverse complement strand
GTTATTAATTTCTAGTTTTATTCCATTGTGGTCAGAGAAAATACTTGGTATGATTTCAATTTTTTTGAATTTTTAAAGACTTATTATGTGGGTTAACATATGGTCTATCCTGGAGTATGATCCATAAGCCGAGAAGAAGAATGTGTATTCTGCAGCTGTTGGATGAAACATTCTGTAAATATCTATTAGGTCCATTTAGTCGGTAGTGCAGATTGAGTCCAATATTTCATTGTTGATTTTCTATCTGGATGATCTTTCCAATGCTGAAAGTGGAGCGCTGAGGTCTCCAGTGATTATTGTATTAGGGTCTATCTCGCTCCTTAGCTCTGATAATGTGT
>NW_012134609.1:5834-6595 GCF_000956105.1 Propithecus coquereli | reverse complement strand
GTCCCAGCTACTCGGGAGGCTGAGGCAGAAGGATTGCTTGAGCCCAGGAGTTTGAGGTTGCTGTGAGCTAGGATGACGCCACGGCACTCACTCTAACCAGGGAACAGAGTGAGACTGTCTCAAAAAAAAAAAAAAAAAATTTTATTTTTAAGAGCACTTTTAGGTTCACAGTGGAATTGAGTGGGAGGTACAGAGAGTCCCTGTCCCCTTGCTCCATGTATGTGTAGGCTTGCCCACTATCAACATCCTGGGTGACAGCAGTACATTTGTTACAATCGATGAACCTACGCTGATACATCGTTATCACCCCAAATCCATAGTTAACATAAGGGTTCCCTCTTGGTGTCATATATTCTATGGGTTCTGGTAAATGTGTAATGACATGTGTCCACCACGATAATATCATAGAGTCATTTCACTGCCCTAAAAGTCCTTTTTACTCTGTCTAATCATTCCCCCCTCCACATTTTTCCTATCACTAAATGTATATCTATGTCATTCTTTTTAATAGTTACGTAGCATTCCATTGAATAATGTACCGCAATGTAGGCATTTTCTAACCCACTGCTGATAAGAATGTTTCATCCATGAATACTCTTGCACCTGTATCTTAGTGCAATTGTGCTATTTCTGTAGGACAGATTCTTTAATTTGGATGGCCGAGTCACACGGTATCGCATTTACAATTTTGATAGCGATTGCCCTCTAAAAGCATCCAGTCATTCAACAAATATTTATTGGATGTCTATTTTGTGTCACAC
>NW_012134609.1:3698-4134 GCF_000956105.1 Propithecus coquereli | reverse complement strand
CCGGCCCATTTACTTTTGAATAATAATTTTTAAAAACCATTTCCAAAAGATGTTCATGATATAATGAAAAACAGATTCAAGCAGTATAACCCCAGTTTTGGGGGAAAAATATGTGTATATGTATAGAAAAAGTCTATCCGTGGGTGTGGGGTGGATTAAAGGAAACCACCACTTTCTATTGCTTGGCTATTTTACAAAATGCATATATTTCTTGCACTATCAGAGATAATAATGACAGTTTAATTTCCTTGTTTAATATTTCCATATTTCTATTCATACATTCAGTAAATGTTTATTGAGCATCAGCTTGTGCCTGACATCGTGCTGCTTCTCAGGCTCACGGTCTGGTGGGAAGAGTCACAAGAAAGCAATGTGGTTTGTGAGGGTATATAATACAAAGTATCATGGGTCATCCATCTGCTAGGAGAGTTCAGGA
>NW_012134609.1:0-291 GCF_000956105.1 Propithecus coquereli | reverse complement strand
CCCACTGCCAGCGGGCCTGAGACCTGTAAATTACAACAGCTCCTGACTCTACACAGACTTGCTGAGCATAACTGTGCCTGCTTTACGTCTGCCTTCCAAATCTCTTGCAAATTTTCTTGTGGCCAACCCTAGCCCAGAACCATACAGGGAAAGGAATTTTGAAAAACAGTTTTCCTAGTTTAGCTAAATTGACATAGTACAAAACCACCATGATTCCTTTCTGTATTTGCCGAACCTTCTTCAATTACCGTATATTACTTTAATAACCAAGAGAAAAAAAAAAAACCTTTA
>NW_012134608.1:5758-7422 GCF_000956105.1 Propithecus coquereli | reverse complement strand
AATATACTTTTTTAAAGGCTACGAGATAATGTATATCAAAGTGCCTAGTATAGAGCTGTGATCAATACATTTTAGTCGAATTTCCTATTTCTTATCTGCCGTGACAGTAACATTAAGTTTTGCTGCTAGTATTGGAAGGATAATTACTGTGCCTTGATTATGGAAACACTGTGCTCCAAAAGGAAGACACCAAAGCCAGGCAACCAGTGGTGGGAGTAGAAGAGATTCTCTTCACTTGTTTTTTACTATATTTTCTCTAATCAAAGATGGTGAAGTTTCCAGAGTTGTCTTAAACTACAAATGAAATCAGCCTGATGATATGCTAAGGATACCACCTCATACCTGGTCATTAACTGAAATTTCTCTCTATAGCTTAATTATCAGACATTAAAATTCCTGATGCTTAGGCTCAGTGCCATTTACAATCAGCTTACTTTAAGAAGCTTACCCTCGATAATGTTGGTGGGCCTCATCCAATCAGTTGAAGGCCTGAAGAACAAAAACTGAGGTTTCCTGAAAACGGAATTCTGCTTCAAGATTGTCACAGAGAAACCCTGCCTGAGTTTCCAGCCTGCTGGCCTGTCCTACGAATTCCAGACTTGTCAGTCCCCACAATCCCATAAGTCAATTCTTTAAAGTCAGTCAATCAATCTCTCTTCGTGAGTGTGTGTGTGTGTGTGTGTGTGTGCGTGTGTGTGTGCGTGTGCGTGTATGTTCTATTGGTTCTGTTTCTCCAAGGAACCCTGACTGATAGATCCTAGTTTAAGGGGAAAATATTATCCCAACATTGTATAAAGTGACATAAAGAAATCCAAATAGTTAAATGACATACTCAAGCCCATGGTACTCAGTATTGCCTGTGGCAGAAGAGGGTATATACACCATGGAACTCCTTCTGAGATAATTATCACCACCTTACTATGCTTCCAAAATTCCAGGATCTTACTCCTTAAAAGTAGGGACCATATCTGTTTTTTAACAAAAATCTTTTGCCAGGCAAAGTGCTTAATAAAAATTCCTGTATATCCTAACTTCCCTCCTAAACAATACTATGGTTTCTGCCAAATGCCTCTGCTGAGTTGAAAATTCAAGACATTTTTAATTTGGCCTGAATTTAGCCATATGATACACATTTGCAGTGTTGTTCCTGTCATTTCCCTAATGGATTCCTGTCTGCCAGCCCCAGACCAAGCTCTCCCTTGGCCTGTAGAGTTTTTGAGTCTCTCTTGCTTCCTTATGCTCCCTTATAACTGACCGTTTGAGCTTCTGGAGGACAGGGGCGCTGTCGTGCCATCCAGTACCGTGCCCAGCACAGAGCAGAAGCTCAGAGGCCGACAGTTGCCAGGTACTGTGCTAGCAGGACTAGATCAGTCAATGAGTGTAACTGAAACTGAATGTTATGAACTATATACTTTTGAGCTATTCGATTTAATTTCATTAAAATTTCATCACAACCTTGAGGTATAATGAAGGATTACTGAATGAAATAGCCACACGTATTTGACTCATAGCTAAATCAGATGCAATACTTACACACCAAGCAGGCGGGCCTTGACCTAACAATTTGTGTCGATAAAAAGCTCACGGGGTCTGCATACATGGGGGTCTTTTACTGAAAATCCCTGGATGCCCCTCGTGCTAGAATACTAGTGTTTCTCTACCCC
>NW_012134608.1:2635-4018 GCF_000956105.1 Propithecus coquereli | reverse complement strand
TGGGTGGAATGTGCATTGGTCGCTGTGAACAAGCCAAGAACTGAATGGCTTTGGTGCACGAAGATGCTGGCCTGCTGATACCCAAAGCCTAAGAAGACGGTCATGAAAGGTGGAAGGGAGGCAAAATGCGGTGAGGTCAAAGTGCTGTGGAAACAGCAGGACTGGAATGGCCTAACAACCCGAGAAAGGGGCAATGCTTGCCTGCACCGCGGCTCCACTCCACAAACAAACGCACGACCTTGGAAATGGGTCACGCTGTTCAAAGTTTCAGATGGGACTTACATGTTTATTTATTATTTATCACTTTGCATCTTTGCTTATTAAGGGAGAGACTTCCCCAAAGCCAAGTGGAAAGTCATCAGGTCCCCACACAACTCGACACATAACAGAATTTGTATGTTTATTTATTAAAAAAAAATGGCACAAATATTTGGACAAAAGACGAATGAAAACTTACCCTGAATGACAATTTCCCAGAAATGATTTAATTGTTTAATTTCTACTTTCTCCTGAAGGGCTTTCAGGAAGCTGTTGAAGCGCTGCTCTTCTGAAAACTGTGGTGGCAAGTGGGGGGGAGAAGTGGCAAGTGAGAGTAAACACGAACCCAATGCAGATCCAGACCAAAGTACCATCTATTTTGAATCACCACAATATTATATAAAAAAAATGTTCTTTGGTAAATGAGAAGGTGGCATTTCAAATTAAGCTATGTTCACTAGGGACCAGAAATGTTTCCATCTGTGGAAGGCGCAGAATATTCCACACCCATATGGTTTTTTTGGTGGCCTGGCACTTTGTTTTTTAACTTTTAATATAGAAAATTCCAAACAAAATCAGAGAGAAAAATTTAGTGAGTGTACATGGACTAATCACCCAGCTTCAATAAGTATCAACTCAACCAGTCTTGGTCCATCTATAGCCCTGCCTTCTCCCAGAGCCCTAGGATTGTCTTGATGCAAATTTCAGTCGTATTATTTCATTTATAAATATTTCTGTACAAAATATCTAAAATACATACTTTGTTTTTTTTTTTTATAAAACCACACACTCACATGTCATGATATATCACACAAAAGATTAATAATTCCTACATAGGAGCAGATAATGTTTAGTATTCTCATTTTCTTAATTGTTCTGTAAAACTTTCTTCCTTTCTTTTTGAGTTTTTACAGTTCAAAAAAGGTCTCTACATGAATTTGCTCCTCTTCCATCACTGGCTCTCTTTTTTTTAAGAAACACAGTCAGGTGTGGTGGCGCACACCTGTAGTTCCAGCTACTTGGGAGGCCAAGGTGGTAGGATCACTTGAGCCCAAGAATTTGAGACCAGCCTGGGCAACACAGCAAGACACTGTCTCAAAAAAAGTTAAAAAAAGGAAAAAAAGA
>NW_012134608.1:0-1625 GCF_000956105.1 Propithecus coquereli | reverse complement strand
AAAATGTTGAGAATCATGGCTAAATACTTCTTTTGGGGATGTCATAAACTAGGTTGTGGTTATTGTTTTTTTTTTAAATTGTTTTTGTCATTTACTTTTTATTTTCCCTCCAGAATTTAGGAGCTATGTGGATAACTCAAAGAAAATAGATCCTCTCTAGTTCCTCCCCTAATTCCACTTAGGACTATTGCCAAACAGTGCCAGGCAATGAAAAATAATGAGGCAGGGACACCCATTTTCTACCAATCCCAGGTTAAATTAGAAAAGACCAGTTCTGGTCTTTACATAATATCCCTTCAGAATGAGAAATCATTATTATATATCTTATACTTGTAGCTGGACCTAAATTCTCCCTATTGCTTAGCATTTCACAAGCCATGAATACTTAATAAACACTAACTGGCAGCACTATCAATGCTACAGAAAGAAGAAGTACATTAATAATGTTATCATTTCCAAGGTGGGTTACAACTTGAGGTTGCCTGACAAACAAAAAAGTTCTTCAGTATGAAAAAAACACAGAGGAAAACAGAAATGCAAAAGTCATCAGGAAACTTAATTTGCTGAGCAGATCAAAAATGACCCTTAAAATCTGTGTAGAAGAACAAACCAAGGAGATGTGAGCATTCATGGCCTAAAAGCCCCCTCTCCTTTGTCCCCTCAAGTCACTCACTACCAGCTGGCTATTTGGCAATTTATGCTGAACGGTCAAGATATATGACTGCATGCTTCCCAAAATCACAGCCTCATTTGAGCATTCTAATAGCTATTGTGTGCACAATACTAAAGAAAACTACTTTCAAGCTTCACCAATAAAGACTCAAGGCCACTAACTCTGTGAATCACAGTAACCTGAACATTACTCAATGCCTTATGAAAGACATGAAATCAGTGCTATCTAGTTATTTCCTAAGGACCTTACAGCATGTGGAAGGGATTAAAAAAACTGCACAGAGTATTTTCTCACATGGCACTCCTGCAGCAAGGGAGAAATATCCCCAGTAACCATTTCATCTTTTCCACCAACTAGGAGATTATGATCTCCATTATAATAAAGCACTTAACAAACTTGAAGGATTAAAGAAACATTTCCTTGCAATTTCAGAAATCTTTACCAATGTATCCTAGAGCAGTGAATTAATATCCAACTGCAATTCGAAGGAGAGAAAGAATGTCCAGATGGGTCTTTTTAAACAAGGTAAATAATACAACCCTGATTAGTAGGCAGAGCAGAAAACCATCGACAAGAAGCTCAAAGCAAATAGAAGCTATCTCCCTTTTTCAGCTTGAAAGGCAAAGTAACAGAAATGTCTGATAACAAAGCAGTGTACCTTCTCAGTCTGATATAAAGTTCACCCGAAGTTACATACCAGGGCACAGACAAAAACCTTTACAGGCCAAGGGCAGTAATCCTAGAGGCTCCAAGTTCCCTACTCCTTTTGAAATGAGAATGAGAACTCTCTTGGGAAACTATTTCTCTTTCTTTGATTTTGTGATTATTTTCATTAATTTATCCTAGTACATACTTATTGTGTATAACTATTATGTATAAGGCACTATGCTGTGTTTTATGAGAGATACAATTAAGTTGAAGATAAGACCTTTGCCTTTGAGTTTACAGTCTA
>NW_012134607.1:6350-6807 GCF_000956105.1 Propithecus coquereli | reverse complement strand
AATATTAGGAACACTTTTATTCAGTATAGCAATTTAAGCCCTTGACTTTATTCCAGATGCACCAATTACCTTGATTCTAGGTGTCTAAGTGAGGCCCTAGGCTTTCAAGAAGACATAAACCTACAAATTATATTCTTTTTGATTTCTGCAATGTCACAGCAAGTGTATTATTCTGACATTAAAATCAAAAAAGGAAATACTTAAATACTGTGAATTTTTTGTTGATCTATGCTGCAAAAGTTTTCATCAGAACCCAGAAAGCATAATTATTTGTACCTTATTTTTAGCAAACATTTCTGCTACATTCACTATTGTATGAACCAAACTGCCGCTCAGTAAATTGACAACACTTTATACATTTTAAATGTTCTTTAGGCTCTATCATTTTGAATACAGAAAAACCTTCCCCAAATTTTAAAGAAAAAGTAAGCATCTAGGCATTTGACACTAAAAATTA
>NW_012134607.1:3217-4200 GCF_000956105.1 Propithecus coquereli | reverse complement strand
AAATCTGACAAAGATAAAACAAATAGGCCAATCTATAGGCCAATTGCACTTCTGAATATCAATATCAAAATCCTCAATAAAAAATTAGCAATCATGATGCATCAGCACATTAAAAAAATGACACTTTATAACCAAGTAGAATTTATTTCAGGAATGCAATTATGGCTCACTATTAGAAAATCTATTAATGTAGCAATAGATCTAAGGAGAAAAACGATATGATCTCCATTAATGCTGGAAAAAGAATCTGAAAAACTTCAAAACACATTTTTTAAAAAGCCTATAAAATAGGAACTGATAGAATTAAAGCACAGTGTAAAGTCTCAATAATTAAAAGAGCATGGTACCAGTGCATAAAGGGACAGGTCAATGGAATGGAATAAAAAGTCAAAACAGACCCAAATACACATTGGAATTTAGTATATTATAAAGGCATCTCAAATCACTGGTGTAAAGGTTAACTTTGTAACAAAAAATAAAGTTGCTGGTACAACTTCAGAGCCATATGGAAAGTATCGCTCATATCTTATACCAGAATAAATGTCAAGGGAATCAAATATTTAAATGTTCAATATGAATCCATATGTAGAACAATACAGAGGAGAATTTCTTTATAACTTTAGAGAGGGAAAAGTCTTCTAACTATGATTCAAAATCCAGATTCCTCTAAAAAATTAAGAAGCTTGATTACTTAAAAATGAAAAAGAAATTCTGTATGGCACAAAACTCCATGAACAAAGACAAAAGAAAAGACTGGGGAACATATTTATAACTCATATCTGAGACAAAGGAATTAAATATACATTTGACCCTTAAATAACATGGGGGTTAAGAGTGCTGACTCCCTGCTTCGTTGAAAATACACGTGTAAGTTTTGACTCACCCAAAACTTAACTACTAATAGCCCACTGTTGATTAGAAGCCTACTGATAACATAAATAGTTAACATATATTTTGTATGCAAATGTATCATATACTGTATT
>NW_012134607.1:0-926 GCF_000956105.1 Propithecus coquereli | reverse complement strand
GCCTCTTGCCAGTTTTGCTACTATCAATCAAGCAAAAACAAATATGAACAAAACTAACTTTACAAAAATAAATGTGTAGCTAGCTACACACGCAATACATTTCATGCTGTGTTTCAGTATTTCCAGACAACAGAGGACACTAAATAAAATATATGAGTGGAGCCATAGATTTTGCAGGGAAATAACAAGTTGATGGAAAGAACGTTTCTCATCACTTGGTCACAGCAGGGTCAAATTCACTACTGTAGTGAATAGCTGAGCCAAACTTGTTTGGAAGTGTTTTCTTTGTTCAGGAAACTTCAATTAAGCAACTTGACTGAGCTCACCCAGCCTGCCAGTGGCAATGCCCAGTGTTGTTAATCTGCACAGAAGTCAGTGTGGGACTGAAGTATGCTGGTCTCAGAGGCTCCCAAAGACCTGGATTCGAGTCCCCGCTTTACTCAGGTGTAGAGTCATTTAACATTTGTGGGCTCCAGTTTACTTATCTCTAAAATGAAGGCAGTTAAAGAAATGGCCTCTAATGTCCCTTTAAATACTAATACCTGGTGATTTTGAGAGTCTTCACTTGTTATGAATTTGTGAAAACCTCATTTCATCTCCCTAAACAGTCCCTGACAATCGAGGTGTCCTAACTTCTGCTACTCCCTATTCTAAGCTATGGAATAAAGAAAGGAAGAAAAGGAAAGTAGGCCAAGTAATGTTTCCATTGCCTCTAAAGCCAGGCTAAAACATTGGCTTCTGTTATGATAACTATGTTTTGCTTATTTTTTAATTATAATGGCACACACTTATAATTAATTATAATAATCACACAATTAAAACAAAGTTCATGCAGGTAAGTTGGCACAGATATATTCAGATATTATTAAGTAATTTCAACTGAAAAGTATCATACTCAATGACTTAAAATAGTATATCTTGGTATT
>NW_012134606.1:6728-7567 GCF_000956105.1 Propithecus coquereli | reverse complement strand
AAAAATTTGATAATTTGGAAATTAAAATCTTTTTCTGTATGACATACACTGTTAAGAGATCGAAAAGACTGAAGGATATTTCTTTAATAATATACCAAGAACTCTAAAGGTCAACACTGAGAAAACAAACAGCCCAGTTAAAAATTGGACAAAGGATCGGAATAGACCCCCACATCAAAGAAGATACACACATGATGAGTGAACACATGAAAACATGTTCAACATCACTGTTCATTAGGGAGTTTCAAACTAAAACAAAAAATGTTTTCTCCCATTCCACAGGCAACTTCATTATTCTGCTGATTGTTTCCTTTGCTTTGAAGAAGCATTTTAGTTTGATGCAATCCCACTTGCTTATGTTCACTATTGTTGCCTGTGCTTTTGGTGACATATCCAAGAAATCACTGCCAATGTCACACAGCTTTTCTCCTACATTTTCTTCTGTGGGTTTTTGAGTTTCAAGTTTTACAGTTAGGTCTTTAGTTCATTTTGAGTTGAGTATTGCGTATGGTATGAGTTCGATCTCATTCTTTTGCATATTAATATCCAGTATCCAGTTTTTCCAGCAACGTTTGTTGACGAGACTACCCTTTCCCCCTTGTGTATTCTTGTTATCCTTATTGAAGATCAGTTTCATATCTACGCTTGGGTTTATTTCTGTGCTTTTTACTCTGTTCCTTTGGTCTATGTCTGTCTTTGTGCCAATGCCATACTTTTTAAATTACTGTAGCTTTATTTTGAAATCAAGAAGCATGAAGACTTCAGCTTTGTTCTCCTTTCTCCAGATTGCTTTGGATGTTGGAGTCTTTTGTGGTTCCGTGTAATTTTAGGATTTTTCT
>NW_012134606.1:621-1431 GCF_000956105.1 Propithecus coquereli | reverse complement strand
TGATGTGCAGCTGAAGAAAGACTAATGGCCAATAAACATATGAAAAAATGCTCAACATTGTTAATTATAGAAGAAATTCATATCAAAACTGCAGTGAGACATCATCTAACTCCAGCGATAATGGCTTTTATCAAAAAGTCCCAAAACAACAGATGCTGGTGTGGACGTGGTGAGAAAGGAACAGTTATACACTGTTGGTGGGAATGCAAACTAATACAACATCTATGGAAAATAGTACGTAGATTCCTTAAAGAACTAAAAGTAGACTTACCATTTGCTCTAACAAGTTCACTACTGGGTATTTATCCAAAGGGAAAAAAAGACATTTTATCAAAAAGACACTTTAACTAGAATGTCTATTGCAGCACAATTCACATCACAAAGATGTGGAATCAACCCAAGTCCCCATCAATTCATGAGTGGATTAATAAAACATGGTATATGAATACCTTGGAATACTACTCAGCCATAAAAAAATGAAGAATTAATACCTTTGTAACAATCAGGATGGAACTGGAGACCATTCTCCTAAGTGAAGTATCACAAGAATGGAAAAACAAACACTGCATATACTCACTGTTAAATTGTAAGTAATGGATCAGCACTCACGTGCACAATAGAAAGTAAAACTCAACAGTAATCAAGCAGGTAGGAGGGGGGAGGAGGGGATGGTGCAATCATACCTAACAGGTACAGTGTGCACTATCTGGGTGATGGGCACACTTATAACTTTGATTTAAACAGTAAAAATGCAATTTATGTAACCGAAACATTTGTACCCCTATAATATTCTGAAATAAAAAAATAAAT
>NW_012134606.1:0-571 GCF_000956105.1 Propithecus coquereli | reverse complement strand
AATTCACATCACAAAGATGTGGAATCAACCCAAGTCCCCATCAATTCATGAGTGGATTAATAAAACATGGTATATGAATACCTTGGAATACTACTTAGCCATAAAAAATGAAGAATTAATAGCTTTTGTAACAATCAGGATGGAACTGGAGACCATTCTCCTAAGTGAAGTATCACAAGAATGGAAAAAAAAACACCGCATATACTCACTGTTAAATTGTAAGTAATGGATCAGCACTCACGTGCACAATAGAAAGTAAAACTCAACAGTAATCAAGCAGGTAGGAGGCGGGAGGAGAGGATGGTGCAATCATACCTAACAGGTACAGTGTGCACTATCTGGGTGATGGGCGCACTTATAACTTTGATTTAAACAGTAAAAATGCAATTTATGTAACCGAAACATTTGTACCCCTATAATATTCTGAAATAAAAAAATAAATATGAGAAAACATCAGACAAATTCCAACTGAGGAAGATACTATAAGAATACTTGACTAGACTTTCTCAAAATTGTCAAGATCATCAAAAATGAGAAAACTCTGAGAAACTGTCACAGCCAGAGTGGTCTA
>NW_012134605.1:14282-14944 GCF_000956105.1 Propithecus coquereli | reverse complement strand
CTAGAAATTGTTTATATACTGAAGGACTCTGTGTCAAAATGTGCAGATTTTTCTAAAAATTCTGAACAGAATGGCTTACAGCATTTTCCTTTATACTGCATTTATATTCTAGACTATAAAGAATGCTATACCTTTGCTTTCCCATGATTTAGTCTGTGCATTATCTCTAGGACAATTGTAGCTGAAAATTATTAAGAATTGTTTAACCACAGATATATATGACATTATAAATACTGAAGAAAATTTGGCCAAGTGTAGATACAGTCTTCCATGAAGCCACGACTTGCTTCCCACTTCAAATCTAGTCCGCCTGCAAGTAGAACTTTAAAAATGTCTGTTTTAAATAAGGTTGTGGCATAGTTTTCCCTTTACCTACATGATAAAACACATCTTTCTTTGGAGTAAAAAAACAAACAAACACAAAAAATTTCATGGCTTTATCTTCGAAGTAACGATCCTTCATTATAACATTTTGAAAATTATGTGCATTTTTTTTGTTTCCCTAAAAATGCTAGGAGACTGTCTGGGGTTAAGGATAAAGAACGCAAGCACCTTTGGCCGGGCGCAGTGGCTCACTCCTGTAATCCTAGCTCTCTGGGAGGCCGAGGCAGGCGGATTGTTTGAGCTCAGGAGTTCGAAACCAGCCTGAGCAAGAGCAAGAC
>NW_012134605.1:12229-13092 GCF_000956105.1 Propithecus coquereli | reverse complement strand
ATTATACCTTATTTTTACTGTAACTTCTCTATGTTTAGATATATTTAGATACACGAATACATTGTGTTACAATTGTCTATAGTATTCAGTATAGTAACATGTTGTACAAGGTTATAGCCTAAAGCAATATGCTCTGTCATATAGCCTAGATGTGTAGTAGGCTATACTATCTAGGTTTGTGTAAGGACATTCTATAACATTAACACAATGACAAAATCACCTAATGACACATTTCTCAGAATGTATCCTGTAGTTAAGCAACTCATACACGACTATACTTTATCTAGACGAATACTAAAATTCAGTTTTTAACATCTCTATAACATGCTAGGCAAGATGCCAAACCCTTTTCTCCTGGTATAAATCTCTAGCAAGTTGGCCTCATTGTATTAATAATATGAAACTGTTTACTAATTAACTGACCACATATAAAATTACACTCCATTTTCAGTTCTCCCTGAGAAAGACCTCAGGGTCTTTCTCATTCATCTTGTCAACTAAATGTTGCATGTCAATATCAGAAAAACACAGACTGCAGAGAGAAATTACGATCTTGGAAAAGATTAAAGATGACAGGGGGTCTTGAAACTTCTCCACTTATATACAATGCACCGGCAGAGGAAGATCTAACAAAGCTAGACCCATTCACAGTGGAAGAAAAGAAAATTAATGAGGACAATGAGATGGGTGCTTCAGAAGAGAATAGTTTTTATAGCAAAGGAGCCTCTTAAAAAATTGATGAAGCATTTGAATATTCTTACAAAAAAATCTTTTAAAAACACTCTGAAATCAACCATGGAATAAACAATATCCTATTGTTTCATCATATAATTTTGTCATAAAATGTATTACGTCTCCCCCCC
>NW_012134605.1:0-1279 GCF_000956105.1 Propithecus coquereli | reverse complement strand
TAAACACTTCAGCCTAATCCACTTAATATTTTTCCCTGAATAAATAAAGTCACCCAAAATCAAAGAGAATCCCAGCACAATTTTTCATCTGATAGTACACAAAGATGAACGTGAACACCAATATAGGTACTACCTGAGTAAATAGATTTTTCATGTTTCTTTGTAAAAATAATCTTCCAAAAGGCGGAAAGGATGTCATCTCTCCACTGCTTGAAGGGGCTCTGAACTTGACCTCCTCCTGGCTAAGCAAGGATGTGTTCACAATGCTATCTTTTGAGAGGTCAATTCAAATATCTGGGGTCAACCCTAATCAGAAAGGAGTGATTTGGAACAACCACTCTGTCATGATGTAGTCTTAATATCTCCATCCCTGTTTATTCTTAGAACAAACAAATCCTCTAAGATTCCAAAATCAGGATCAGGAATAAGTATAGTTTTGAGTACACATGCAGATTGAGGCACTGAGCCAGAGGTGTATAGGGATTCTCAGGAAGATGGGAGGCACATATGCACCAATACTCCCTAACCTCCAAAGACTGTGTCAGAGCTCTACAGAACTGGAGACCCCTGTGTTAGCCTCTCTCTACGGCTTCTTATGGCTTACCCAACCAACTTTAGACTTGTTTTTTTAAATGAGGAGCAATCCTTTTCAAACAAATTTTACAGGTATCTAATTTGTGCAATTGACAAGAGTTATAACAAAAATGTATTTTTTGCTCAAGCTCATAACATTTATTTCTTAAAAAGCAAATCTATAAAAATACCAGTCCATAGCATCTCTAAGTATTTTTAAAAATCTGGATGCCAGGTAGTAATTAATATATTAAAATAAATCATAATCAAATAGATAAGAACAGTAATGGCTCACATTTATGAAGAATATTCTATGTTAAATGATTTATATGAAATAGTCAAATTAATCATTATTATATAATCACATATATGCACATATACGTGTATTCACACATACACCCATATGTATACACACACATTTCTGTAGGTATATGCTATAATTTCATCATCATCATCTCTGTGTCATAAATGAAAAACCAAGGCATTAAGAGTTTAGATGACATGCCTCAGTCACACAGCTAGTAAGCAGAATACTTGGGATTTGAACTCAGACCTCATGTGCTTACCTGCCACCCCAAAATGCCTGATGTTTCCAAAACATGTAGTTTCAAAAATTGCTATCCTTACCTGTTTATATACCCTTGCAGTATGGGCAGTAGTTAGTATATTACAATATATTTTTCATAATAAAAATGTTGGTTACTGT
>NW_012134604.1:5633-6174 GCF_000956105.1 Propithecus coquereli | reverse complement strand
TCTCAGCATTTTTAGTATAGTAGGCAGCTTTCCTTAGGGAGCTGTGCACAGTCAGGGGCTGCTTCTGTTCACTGAGTTAGTTCTGAACTCTATTGAAGGCAGTGTAAAATAGTCTTAAAATTTATAGCCCCTCTTACCTTAGTTACTTAAAGACTTACATTAAAGATATTAATACTACTTTTACTTTATCCTTAGATTATTCTTTAAACTTCTTTTCATGGGTCCTTTTCAAAATGAGAGGACTCATTTAATTTTCCATCGTGCAGTGGATTTTTCATTTGTTGCATGTTTTTTCTTATTTGTGATAATGATATCCTACAGTGTTTCAAAAACTGGTATTTATGGACTGTGAGAAATTTGCAGGTATTTTCTCCAGGGGTTTACATGTCTTGAATGTTAAGAAATGCAACTTGTGCTGCATGTGTCAAAAATTTGAAAAGTTGGTCATAGGTCCATTTGACAACCTAATAAATATTCTTATTGTGTCAATTTTAATTAAATCTTAAATGGACATACTATACTATATATAGGGTGTATTCAA
>NW_012134604.1:3653-4098 GCF_000956105.1 Propithecus coquereli | reverse complement strand
GACATTCTCAGATAAGCAAAGACTGAGGGAATTCACCAAGACAAGACCAGCTCTCCAAGAAGTACTCAAAAGAGAATTACACAAGGATCAGCACAGTAAACACTCTCAAATGTGAAATCACTCAAAAGTTAAAGATCAAAGGCTAGATTCCACAATGGCTCAAGAGAGAAAACAAAGCAAAAAAATGCAACCCAACAGAATGAACAGTAATTCACCCCACTTATCAGTTCTCTCAATAAATGTGAATGGTTTGAACTCCCCTCTCAAGAGACATAGACTGGCTGAATGGATAGAAAAAAACAAGCCAAGCATCTGCAGTCTCCAGGAAACACATCTAACATGTAAGGATGCATTTAGACTCAAAGTAAAGGGGTGGAAATCGATATTTCAAGCAAATGGAAGCCAAAAGAAGGCTGGTGTGGCAGTTTTGATCTCAGACAACTTG
>NW_012134604.1:0-252 GCF_000956105.1 Propithecus coquereli | reverse complement strand
TCCAAGGGATGGGCACACTTGAAACTCGAACTTGGGGGGGAGTGGGGAGGCAAGGGCACCATACATAACCTAAATATCTGTATCCCCATAAAATGCTGAAATAAAAAAAAAGGTGAAACGTAGAAAATATCATAATGCAGTCTGTACATTATCTATATGTATGTATGTATATATGTGTGTGCATATACAGAGAAAGAGAGAGATAGAGAAAGATACCTAAATTATTTAATCTGTGATTCATCTTACCAGGTG
>NW_012134603.1:51574-52004 GCF_000956105.1 Propithecus coquereli | reverse complement strand
CACAAATATAATTAATCATAGGACAATGCAAATTAAAGCCATAATTGAGATATCAATATACACTGTCAGAATGCCTAATAAAAAACTGACTCATACCAAGTGTTGAAGAGAACAGGAACAGACCTCTCATAGGCAGCTTCTGGGAATGCAAAATGTTGCCACTTCTTTAGAAAATAGTTTCTTTTTTTATATATTTCAGAATATTATGGGGGTACAAACATTTTGGTTACATCAAAGGATGGGTTCAAGCTCTATCCAGGATAATATAAGAGATGCTAGTTCACCATTGTTTTTTCGTAGTTGAGTAGTATTCCACGGTATACATATACCACATTTTATTAATCCACTCATGTATTGAAGGGCACTTGGGTTGTTTCCACATCTTTGCAATTGTGAATTGTGCTGCCATAAACATTCGAGTGCAGATGTC
>NW_012134603.1:49429-50539 GCF_000956105.1 Propithecus coquereli | reverse complement strand
GACAATTCTAAAAAATCCTCCAAACTTTGGAACTCCTCATAGAGACAACTGAGCTGTCTATTGAATCTACGTTGGAGCTTAGCTTCTGCCCAATCTTTGTTTTTCCTTCCTTCTACAGATATTAATCTCACGATACTCCCTAATAAATCCTCTAATACATTAAAATCAACTCTGCAGACAGTTGAAAGTGTCCTGAATAAGCAGCCTTCGAAATGGGATTTTGTAGCTGAGTGACATGCCCCTGGCAACAAGACCCTGTGGCAGTAGGTGGAGCACAGACAGCCTCTGGCAAGGTAGCTTTGCAAAGTTTTAAACTTTCCTAGTTGAACTAGGATGATAGAAGGGAATACATTAATAGGAGTAATGTAGCAGACATTTGAGAAAAAAGGGGAAAATATTACCTGTAAATGCAATGAAACTGGGAAGTTACTACATAGTAAGGTTAACCTCTGAAAAAGGTCACTAAAAGCTAAAACTGATTAACTGAAAATCAAGGCTAAGTGTGAGAGCCAGAGGGCTTTCTTGGTGGCATATATTTCCCGTCACAGTAAGCCAGGGAGTGGTAAGGCCCAGAAAACCACACTCAGGACACAGATGGAAAATTATCTGAGCTTCCAATTAAAGCAAATCTCCTATTCAAAACCAGACCCTGGTTGGGAAAAAATGAGACTCTGCTATATTGTATAGCTTCATCTAGATTGAGGTACTCAAAAATTTTGAACTCTCAGAATTCTGTGGAACTTCTGAAGCTGAAAAAATTGCCGACTTTTCCACATTCATCTTTGTATCATATAGAAAAATAAACTGAAATGGATTGTAGACTTAAATATAAAACCTGAAATCTATACCACCTCAGGGAAAAAACGTGACAATTTTTATTGTGCTCCGGAGTAAGGTAAAGGTTCCTTAGAGGCAACATCTAAAATATGATCCATAAGGATAAAATTTATAAATTGCATAACATCAAAATTAAAACCTGAGTTCTTTGGAAAAAACTCTTAAGAGAATGAAAAGAGAGCCACAAATTTAGAGAAAGTCTTTTCAAATTAAATATCCTATAAAAGACTTGTGTCCAGAATATATAAAGTACTCCCAAAACATAGAAATAAG
>NW_012134603.1:46014-47589 GCF_000956105.1 Propithecus coquereli | reverse complement strand
ATAATATATGCAGTTTGGGAGAATACTCTATATTTGTAGTCCTGGAGACAAATTTGAATAATTTTCTTTTTATTACTATGTATACCTTGTTCTAAAAATTAATGTTTCCAACCATATTTTAAGTATATAGTATAGGGAGCACATAAGTATGTAAGAAGTATACAGATGTGTGTGTATGTGTGTGTGTGTGTGTGTGTGTGTGTGTGTGTTCCTCGACTTATGATGATGTTACCTCCTAGTAAATCTTTGGTAAATTGAAAATATCAAAGTAAAAAATGCATTTAATACACCTAACCTACCGAACATCATCGCTTAGCCTAGCATACCTTTAACATACTCAGAACACTTACGTTAGCCTACATTTGGGAAAAATCATCTAACACAAAGCCTATTTTATAATAAAATCAAGTGTTGAACTTCTCATGTAATTTATTGAATACTGTACCAAAAGTGAAAAGCAGAATGGTTGTATGAGTATTCAAAGTACACTTTCTACCAAATGCATATCACTTTTGCAACATGGTAAAGATGAAAAATCATTAAGTTGAACATCGTAAGTCAAGGGCCATCTGGAGAAAGAGGGAGATTGATTTGAGCCAGATTATATACATATGTATATATTTACACGCACACATGTTGTCATAAGTGCATAGTGACTCAGGCAGTGCATGTTACTAAAGATGCATTTCTGTCAAAAATTATAAGTATATTCATGCCTAGAAAGGGGCATGCCTTTTCTTCTGTCAGGTCATTAATGTGCGATGGTGACTCAATCTAGTTGTAGGAAAACTGACCGTGGACTTTGCTGTTTCTTTAGTTACAATCAGCACAGCCAAGCCAAGTCTTCATTACCTAGTAGTGGACTGCTCCAGCTTTTTACTGTTTTGAGGCCTGGTGCACCGGAGGGTTTTCTTCAGCTGTCCTGTTGTACTCTCAGATTTCGCCTGACTCTGCCTGCCTGCTATTAGGGGTCTCTCTCAGGCCTCCTTACCCTCCTACAATGGCACTTGGCTACTAGTTGATACAAGCAAGGGTTCAAGGCTTGGAATAGGGATGTGGCTGTGGATCCTTGATCCTCCTACTCAGTCTCTGTCTCAGACGGTCCCTGAAAGAATAGTTCCAGGCTGTAATGCAGGTAACTCTGCTTCTTGCACTATGTTATTATATTAAGAGTATGGGTATTAGTGAAAAAAAGCCATATGGGATTTATAGCAAGCTCCAACAGAAGAAACAAAATGCAGGCTTCTAATCTTCTGGAGTAAAGCCAGATCATCTGCAATCAAGAATTATAGAGCTTATGAAAATCAATTTCTGACATATTACTGGGTCCTAGTAGAAATGGAACTTCTGTCCGTCAGACAATGAAGAGACTCTGAGGCCAAAAGGGCTTAGCATGAGCTGGGCTGTCTTAGACCAACCATGTGAGAAGGCCAAGCCCAACAGCAGTCTATTGAAAGTTGGAAGTAGGCTGCGAAGAAAAATAAAGTAATTTGGGAAAGGAGTAATAATATTACATTCCTTGAATATTATGCATACTATATACATAAATGTATATAATTACTACATTAAAATAGT
>NW_012134603.1:32412-33619 GCF_000956105.1 Propithecus coquereli | reverse complement strand
GTGTTTCAAAAATTGTAAGTGAGGATTAAACAGAGCAAACCCTTTTTTAGTTTTATCTCCTTAATTGTCCAGGTTACTTCACAAAATTTTGCAAATGAGCTTTTAAAGCTTCCTAAGAGATACATCTTCAGTACTTAAGTCTTTATGTTAGTGTACCATTACATAACTACTCAGCATTTAAATATTAAAAAGAAGAATTTTTCTGCAGTATTACTGCATTCATTCATAAAGCAATTATCTGCATGTCTACTTTTATCATTTTAAACAATTTCTGACAGTTACCAAAGTTATCTACTAATAACAAAATGAAATGTATTACTATGGCAATCATATAATTTTTATACTGCAGTCATTTGGTGAATTTAAGTGACTGCTTTTCCTCTTCAATTTTTGTACATTTCCTGTACATTTTCTTTTAATGATTAATACATATTTGTGAACTATGTTACTTAAATGGCTGTAACCCAGGCCTTTTCTCCAATTTCCCAACATTTTACCTTATAATTCTTTTCTGAGATTTTCTCTGTGGGAGGGAAAATGACTTTGGGGGAGAAAAATTTAGGGATTATGAGGTAGGGTAGGGATTGTGACAAGGACCAGTAATATACTCATTCTCTTCACAGTCCTGAAAGAGCAGGAGGGAAGTTTGCCCTGCACTGCTGAATGGTAGCAGCATGTCTTTCCTTCTACATAAGCGCTGCACTTTGGTAGGTGCGTGGCCAAGGGCAAAGTAATACAAAACTTTCCTGTTCCTCAACTTCCCAATTGTAAAATGAGTGTACTCATATGATCTGACTCAGGAGGTTTCTGTCAAGACTAACTTAGTAGCTGAAAGCATTATTTCAAGTTAAAATCCCATTTGTGTTTATTTTTTATAGTTAAAATATCCTAGACCTCCAAGTAAGTTTATGAGTGTTAATAAAGATACCAAGTGTAGACATATACACACACAAACACACACACACACAGACACACACCAAGGATACACTCAAACAAGATAAAATAAAAAAGCATAAAATAAGCAAATATGCTTAGAAACTTGCTAAAGTGATTCACATAATGCAGGCCTCTACTGTGAAGGAACAGGGATATCAAGGAGATAACAGGTAGGCCCAGGCACAAAATAAAGTCCTCTGAAATTCTGTCCCATCAAGGAAATAGGATTAGACTATTTGAATGACCAGTATACCAAAAGCCCAGATTTCAC
>NW_012134603.1:30246-32362 GCF_000956105.1 Propithecus coquereli | reverse complement strand
AATTAGAAAATTCAGAAATCATCTCATAAATTTCTCTACGAGCTCTCAATATTCCAAGATAGTTCATTCACCTTTTCTCATTGATTTTCATGACACTAGTAATGATAACGTCAGTTGTGGTGAATTTTTTTAGCACTTTTTTTCAGTGGCGGGAGGTATACATATACATTTTTTTTATTCCAAAATCTCTTCTGGAAGGGTGATATACATATTAAGAGTTTTTATATTGTGCCTGTAGGATTTTCTTACGTAAATTCATTGACTTTTGTTATATCCTTTGTTGAAGTACTAAGAAACATTTTCCTTCCATGTTTGTACCTCAACAAATTTGAAGAGAGCACACACGCTTTCGTGTGTGTGTGTGTGTGTATGTATGTGTATATCTGTGTGCATGTGTTTCACAAGTTTAAAGACCAAATGTTTTAAATGCAAAGACCAAATTTAAAACAGCTTTAACATTTTCCTTATATTCCGTGACTCTAGGCTCTCTCTTAAACTTAGTTCTTTAGATAAACATAACTGCTCATAGTTCCTGAATACATGAGCCATTTTTACATCTCTGTCCATTTAAAGGCACAATCTAAAGCAAAGTTAGGATTTTTACAGGCCTCCAAATTATATTTTCATATAGACATCTACTAATTCTACCTGTGAATTATGGTATTTCTTTTCTTCAATTTTACATTTGCTTCTTTTTCTTCTTCATTACTTACATATTTCACTAGTATATTTCTCTTAGACTTTCACGCTTATTTAAAAACCTGACCCACTGAAGGACTTCAATGTTCCACAGATAATTCATGTCCTCAGGTGGATTATTGAGGGCAATATCAAAATGAAACTTACAAGTGTTTAGGCTCTGAGAAGTCAAGTTCCTTGCTCAACATTAAAAATTCAAGCAATCTTGGAAAAATGATGTAGTGTGGTCGATGCAAAAACATAAACTTTAGGAAGCCTTTGGAAAGAAAGAAAGCCAACGCAAGAGGAAATTGGAATCCATAGCATACAGTATTTGGAGAAACTAACTTGATTTGGGACGTAATGATCACCGTTCTACAGAGTCTGCAGCACCAGCTATGATCTATCAAAACAGGAAACCAGATTATTGGTGTTTTTTTTCCATTTCTTTGTTTGTTTTCAAAATATATACCATTATCATTTTTCTTCCATTTTTCCTCATAAATTTTAAATACTTGGATGGTTACCTATTATTTAATGAGAAATATCTAACAGGAATGTTTACTGTTCTCTATTTTTAGGGCACTTTAATTGTATTATTTGTATAGACTCTTGTTATTGAGAAAGTTGGATTTAAATCCTAACTTCAGCCAATTGAAGTTATCATTTAATCTTTATAAAGCTTTGTTTCTTCATTTGTAAAAATGTGCAAATGTAATAAATGATAATTAAATAAGACTTAGTGTGATATAATAGGAAAGAAATAGGTTTTGGTAGTTAACATGACATAATATTTTCCAGATTCTGATATTTACTGGTAATGTGATCTTGAACAAGGAACTAGGCTTCTTGAAGCCAAACAATAACATAACAATATTAACTTCCAGAGCTAAAGTGATGATTTAAGTAAATTTCTAAGTGTCTTACACACAGCAAGAACTCAACAAATAATAAGTGTTTTTGGTAAGGTGTTATTTGCTGTTTTTTTCTATCAATGTTTTAAATTTAGGTGCAGTGAACACTGTCTGGGGGATGGGCATACTTGTAGCTCTGACATGGGCGGTACAAAGGCAATATATGTAACCAAAGCATTTGTACTCCCATAATATTCTGAAATAAAAAAATACCCAAATACCTTAATAGTAGCTTATTCTCTGCTTCCTTGAATACTTACAAATACCTCTGTTGTTAATATCACTCTTTTTACTGAGAATTAGAAATGCTAACACATGGCAAAGAGCTTTAAAAATGGCAGGTATTCTATTGTTATAATGAGCACCAATATCTGGTGAACAAAGTAACATGAAAGGAAAGAAAATAAGTAGCAGAAAAAAGTCCTATTGACAGTCCCAAAGACAACACAAAAATATTCACATTGACTCAATAGTGCTTTAAGATCAATTTCACTAAGCAGGCCTCTGCAGATATATTTTGTATG
>NW_012134603.1:25832-26146 GCF_000956105.1 Propithecus coquereli | reverse complement strand
AACTAAAATATCTGTTTAATGACAAATACCATAGGTAATTAAAAAAAACAAGAAAATAATGAACTCTTAGTGAAACATTTTGATACATTTGAAAAAACCTAGCTCTTAATAATCAAAAAGATTGCAATATAGCAAGGAAAAGAGTGATCAGAAAAAAATAGAACAAACTAATAACCATAAAATAGTAAACTCACTTATAATTCAAGAAATGTAAATAAAAACAAGGATGATATACTATTTTAGTCACATGAAAAAATTATAAAAACTAAATGATTATCAGGAAGTGTTAGTGAGAGTAAGAAGCTGACACCTTC
>NW_012134603.1:23994-25362 GCF_000956105.1 Propithecus coquereli | reverse complement strand
TCCAAAAGCAAATACAACAAAAACAAAAATAAATGGGACTTACTTGGGCTAAAAATTTCTGTACACTAAAATAAATAACCAGCAGAGTAAATATCAACCTACAGGATAGGAGAAAATATTTGCAAATTATATATCCAACAAAGGACTAATATTCAGAATCTATATGGAACACAAACACATCAAAGAAAAAATAAATAAATAACCCCATTAAGAAGTGGGCAAAAGACATGAACAGATATTTTCAAAAGAAGATATACAAATGGCCAAGAAGCATATGAAAAAATTCTCAACATTACTAATTATCACGGAAATGGAAATTAAAACTACAGTGAGATACCATCTTACCCCTGTCAGAATGACCATTATTAAAAAGTCAAAAAACAATTGATGTTAGTGCAGATGTGGTAAAAAGGGAACACTTATACACAGTTAGTGGGAATGTAAATTAGTAGAACCTCTATGGATATTCCTCAAAGAAATAAAAGTAGACCTACCATTCAATACAGTAATCCCACTACTGGGTATATACCTGAAGGAAAAGAAGTCATTATATTAAAATGATACATGCATTCATAGGTTTATGGAAGCACAATACACAATTGCAAAGGTATGGAATAAACCTAAGTGCCCATCAGCTGATGAGTGGGTAAAGAAAATGTGGTACATATATACCATGGAGTAATACTCAGACATAAAAAAATGAAATAATGTCTTTCACAGCCACTTGGATGGAAATGGAAGTTATTATTCTAAATGAAGTATCTCAGGAATGGAAAAACAAATACCACATGTACATATAAGTGGGAGCTCAGTGATGGGTATATGCGGTCATACAGAATTGTATAATAGACTTTGGAGACTCAGAAATGGGGAGGGTGGGAGAGGGTATGAGGGATCGCAATTTACCTGTTGGGTTCAATGTATGTTATTCAGGTAACAAGTAAACTAAAAACCCTGACTTTACCACTATGCAATTCATCCACGTACCAAAAAACCACTTGTGCCTCTCAAATCTATTTAAATAAAAAAAGAAAACCAGGAATAAAGAGGAACTTCTTTAAGTTGATAAAGAGCATCTACAATTTACCTACAGGTAATATTATGCTTATTGGTGAAAGACTTAGTACTTCCCTTCTAAGATCAGAAACAAAGTAAGGGCATTCTCATCACTCTAATTCAACATGGTATAGATACTTTTAGCCAATGAAAAAAGGCAAGAAAAGAAGTAGAAGGTATACAGATCAGAAAGGAACTATAAAACTGTCCCAATTTGCAAATAGCATGATTGTCTTCATAGAAAATCCCAATTCTACAAAACAAAAACAAAATTAAAAAAGCCCCTTGAACTAACAAGTGAGTTAGCAAGGT
>NW_012134603.1:22256-22696 GCF_000956105.1 Propithecus coquereli | reverse complement strand
AAAATTAAATCATGCAGCAGAAATTATGAATTCATATTTTATAAACTTAGAACTGGAAGATCTTTCTCAACAAAACTCATTAGGTCTCAAAACCAAGAAGCCACAAAGGAAAATATTGATTTTCACTACCTCCAAAGTAAAATATCTGTTTAATGACAAATACCATAGGTAATTAAAAATAGAAGAAAACAATGAACTCTTAGTGAAACACTTTGATACGTTTGAAAAAACCTAGCTCTTAATAATCAAAAAGATTGCAATACAGCAAGGAAAAGAATAATCAGAAAAAAATAGAACAAACTAATAACCATAAAATAGTAAATTCACTTATAATTCAAGAAATGTAAATAAAAACAAGGATGATATACTATTGTAGTCACATGAAAAAATTATAAAAACTAAATGATTATCAGGAAGTGTTAGTGAGAGTAAGAAGCTGA
>NW_012134603.1:21616-22206 GCF_000956105.1 Propithecus coquereli | reverse complement strand
TAGGCAATTGCATCCTGGGCATTTGTGTAAACATATGTTCACACAAAAAAAGCTGTAGATAAATGTTAGTAGAAGCTTTATTCAAAAATATCTCCTTGAAATAAGCTATCTAGTAGTATACAGGTCTGTCCAGAAAGTATCCAGCCATTGTTAATGTAAGGAGAACAGTCCCATGGCTGGACATTTTTTGGACAGACCATGGCATATATAAATATTCTTACTTATATCAATTATATTTGATATGCTTATAACCTTAAAAATAATTCAAAACTGTCAAAATTATACTTCTCATGCATCTCTGTGGACTTGAAAATGATATAACAGAGATTATTTCTAAACAATAGCAACGAATGTTTGTCTTACATGAATTTGCTGCTATTGCTTTGTAAAATTAGAAAACTAATTAGGAAAATTGACAGATATTACCAGAAATAAAACAGAAAGAGTGTTTTGTTATTATTAAGACATGCCTTCAAGACAATGAGAATTAAACCACAAAAAAGACATCTTGGAGAAATGCTCTCCAGTGTATTTGACTCAGATGATGAAAATAAAAGAAATGAACAAATTATTTCAGTCTTGGGGAGAAT
>NW_012134603.1:16236-17869 GCF_000956105.1 Propithecus coquereli | reverse complement strand
TATATATATTTTTTCCTTATACTCAATGTTATGTAAAACAGCCTATGCATTGTAGGCTTAGTACATATTTTTCAATGAATTAATTTATTTCATTCAGCCATTAATTTTTATATCTACCTCTCTGCAGTTTAAGGTAGAATCTCATTCTTACCTTGTTAAGAACACAAAGCCTTCAGACAAACAAGTCACAAAAGTAATAAAAACAAATCCATAATTGTAATACTGATATTTATATTTTATCAAACACAATATGTCCTAGGCCCTAGGCCAATTGTGTTATATGTTTTATCTCATTTGATTGTCACACTTATTCTGTGATATATACATCAACCTCATTTGAAAATAACAAATTTTCTTAACAAATCTAAATAACTTTTCCCATTCACATTACAAATAAGTATCAGAGATAATTCTGCTTTAGAGCCCAAATTAGTGTAATTTTCAAAGCCATGCCTTTTTAATCTTCTGGGAAGCTATCATTTGTGCTCTCTCTCTCTGTCTCTGGCCAGACTGTTTTCTTTTATGTCATTTTCAAAAGTCCTTGAATTATTATTAATGATAATGAAGGACAGAAATTAAAAACACATTCAGAGTCTTAGGAGCCGTAGTCCAACATGGGATACAAAGATAAAAATAAACAATGGAGAGTCATTGTCAATACTTAAGGCAGATGGAGAAAAGTGAACCCATGAAAGAGATTGGGAAAGTTTGTTTATAGAGGTAAAAAATACATAAAGAGAGTTCTCAAAGAAGCCGAAGGTGAAGGTTTGTTAGTTGAACACATGGTCAACATTGTAATATGGCATAATATTAATAAAACCACTGTTTTTGATAGCTAGATTGTTCCTGATGCCCCCAGTGGTTTCATTGGACAGTTAGGGGTAGGGAATTTGTTTGGGAGGTTGAAGCATAAGCATAAAATGATAAAAAACATCTTGTAGGTAAAAACTTCCAGTGGCGTAACACATGGAGAGAAGCAATATAAGATGGTAGAAGGAGAAAGTTAAACCAAAGAGGTTGTGATGTTTTAAACATTTTAGCCTGTAAGACTGATTATACAAGAGACTTTATGTTCATGAGAAATAAACAAGAGAAAATGATAGGATTAAGACGTGAGAGAGAGTGTGAACCTATTTGATAAGACCTGGCCTCAGGGATAAATGAGGAAATGTGATTTTGAACATATGAGGGTGATCCTTGGATGGAAAGAAGAACGTCTCTTCTCTGATAGAGTGTGGAAGCAAGCTAAAATAGGGGGGTTGATTTCTTTGTAAATGTGTTGAAAATAATTGAAGATAATTTACTGATTTATATTTTTTTCTGAAGTAAATATCAAGATTATTTGCTGGTAACACTGAGAGAGTTGGGTTGGTCAAATCTTTGAATGTTTCAAGAGATCATTGGAAAGACTGGAAACATGTAACAGGTTTTCTTGCAGTCTTGTGGTATCAGTTGAAGTTGGATTTTATGAAAATTACTGTATACATATCTGAATATGTAGTTTTGCACTAGCAATTCACTAAAATTTAGGATATAAATGGAGAAGAATGGTGGTGTGGATTCAGAGACTAAATTTCGGAGGACAATTGTAAGAGAACATCAAAGCAAGAGAGCTGAAGATATTGGAAGACCA
>NW_012134603.1:15886-16186 GCF_000956105.1 Propithecus coquereli | reverse complement strand
AACACAATATGTCCCAGGCCCTAGGCCAATTGTGTTATATGTTTTATCTCATTTGATTGCCACACTTACTCTGTGATATATACATCAACCTCATTTTAAAATAACAAATTTGCTTAACAAATCTAAATAACTTTTCCCATTCACATTACAAATAAGTATCAGAGATAATTCTGCTTTAGAGCCCAAATTAGTGTAATTTTCAAACCCATGCCTTTTTAATCTTCTGGGAAGCTATCATTTGTGCTCTCTCTCTCTGTCTCTGGCCAGACTGTTTTCTTTTATGTCATTTTCAAAAGTCCT
>NW_012134603.1:14356-15465 GCF_000956105.1 Propithecus coquereli | reverse complement strand
AATTTTGATAGGGATAGCCCTGAATTTGTATATTGCTTTGGGTAGTATGGACATTTTAACAATTTTAATTCTTCCAATCCATGAACATGTGATATTTTTCCATTTATGTGTATCTTTTTCAGCTTGCCTAAAGAAGACATAAATATGGTCAATAGGTTTATGCAAAATAGCTCTACATCGCTAATTATTTTGGAAATGCAATGCAAAACCACAATGAGATATCACCTTACACCTTTTAGTGTAGCTAAAAGGTGTAGATAGCTATTATCAAAAAGACAAGAGATAACAAATGTTGATGAGGGTGTGGAGTAAAGAGAACCCTTAGAAACTGTTGGTGGGAATGTAAATTGTTACAGCCTATTTGGAAATTATTATAGAGATGCCTCAAAAACTGAAAAATTGAACTGCCACATGATCCAGCATTTCTGGAGCTATTTAAAGGAATTGAAATCAATACCTCATAGACATATCTGCTCTCCCATGTTAATTTAAGCATTATTCACAACAGGCATGATATGGAAACAACCTAAGTGCACATCAGTGGATGAATAAATAAATAAATTAATTATTATGCATACATTATATGTATACATATATATACACAGACACACACACAAATGGCATATTATTCAGCTTTAAAAAAGAGGATACTGACATTTGTGACTACGTGTTCCATATTGTCTCATCTTTCCTTTGTGACAACATTGAAGACTTTGGGCTAAGTGAAATAAGGCAGATATAGAAATAAAATTAGCACATTATGGTACTTTTATATGAAATCTAAAGAAAATTAATACATAAAAACAGAGAGTAGCCCATTTATTACCTTAGGCAGGTAGAGAGAAGAAATGGGGAGAATTGCCAAGGGTGTAAACTTGCAGTTGTGTAGGATGAATGAATCTTGAGATTTAGTGTACAGCATGAAGACTGTAGTTAATAATACTGTATACTGAAAATTAGCTAAAAGAGTAGATTTTTAGATGTTCTTACCACACGCACACATACACACACACACACACACACATGCAACTATGGAAGGTAATGAATGGATTAATTTACTTAAATGTAGTAATAATTTCTTTGTGCTTCTTGTATGTATATCAAAGCAC
>NW_012134603.1:9437-12461 GCF_000956105.1 Propithecus coquereli | reverse complement strand
GTGAGCTAGGCTGATGCCACGGCACTTTAGCCCCGGCGACAGACTGAGTGAGACTCTGTCCCAAAAAAAAAAAAAAAAAAAAAATACTATTCCTTTCCATCTCTTTAAATTTGTATCTGCAAAGCCCATTTTTTTGAATCCTCAAATTTTGATTACAATGCTTGATATATGGTTGATACTCATTATAAACTTATTGTGCAGAACTAAGCTAAAACAACTTAGTGTAGATTAATTTTTCAATACTCTATTAATTACATATAGGAGAACTTATTAACTTATAGATTTTTATCTTTGTCATAATCCTAATAGATTTTTCTAAACTAGTTGCTTTCCTAGGTCACAAAAAACAGTGTGTGTTATAATCTACTAGCCTGAATACCTACTGATTCTTTGTGAGATAGTTCAGGGGCTGGCCCAGCAGGTCAGCCTTCCCAACATCCTCAGCCTTCCCAACCACTGTCACCCCAGCCTGTCTTAGCACACTGACGCTTCTCATTTAACACACTTACCAATTTATGGAATAAAATTTTGCTTTACATGGCTGGATCCACAAGTAGGCAGCTATGCTCATAAGAATATTAGCACTAATGTAACTCCAGTACCTGGCAAAGAGAAGTCCGACAATAAATGTTCCTTAATAGCTAAAGGAATATAAAGAAAATAATCAGAATTAGAAGAAAAAAATAAAGAAAATATGTATATGAAAAAATAATTATGAGGACTAAATTGGGTTTGTAAGAATACTCATATCACCATAACGATGTATTTGATAATTCAAATTAGTACTCAGAAAAGTAAGATATCAAATATCTTTACAGGTAATATTAGCAGTTTGGAGCTACTTAAAAGAAACATCCTTAGAATATTCTATAATTTAATATGGGTGTATTATGTTGATGATGATGGTTAATACTATTCCTATTCTAAATGAGGAATGATTTTATGTAAACTTCATAATGATCTATTAATGATTATTTCACCCCGAGAGATGAGAAAAAGTAAACATCATTAGTATCCAGAGCCTGAGGAGTTTTGACAGTATATTATGATTTCCTTTCCTTGAGGGCTGGGAGAAGAAAATAGTACCGTGAGTTATATTAAATCTTGTGCATGGTTTTTTAAAAAGAATTACACTAGATCAGAAATAGTTTCTACTATGACTTGGCTAAAAGAATGTTCTGTTTCCTCACAATTATCAAACTTTGCATAAGGCTGACAAAATAGTTGAGCTAAGAATAATTAACCCTCAAGTTTTGTGAATTGGGCCTTAGAAGAAAAAACAACAGAAAAAACCACTGGGTTTGATGTAAGCCTGGTTTAGATGACTGAACACTAAGGAAGAAGGACCCACCAGCAGCAGGTACTGTCAGACCTGAAGGGCAGGAGAAAGGGGAGGAAATGGTATTTTAGTCCAGCGGTTTCACTCTGGATACACAGTGACATGATTTTGGAAGCTTTAAAATTATCCATGTACTGTCACCTGTAATAACTAGTGACATTGGTGATTTGATTGTTCTGGAACTGGGGCGGTCATCCATATTTTTTAACACCGGACAAGCATCTTTAAGGGGCAGCTCAGTTTGAGAACCGATGTCTTAGAGGAAGCAGAATAGAAGGGCTCTGAGCAAGGCAGTGATCAGTCTACTTCCTGCTTCGATGCTCTTTCGCTTGACCCCACTGTCTCTCGCAGAGCCATAACCAGGCAAGGACTAGAGCAAGGACTAGACATTGAGGGTAGGGTGGGACAGGCAATGTGTGGTTTTTATTTCCTCTGTAGAAGTGCACATTCAGCGTGTGTTCCCACGAGCGAGCACTCTCTCTCCGTTTCTCCCTTTTCTCCCATCCTTCTCCCCCTTTTGCTCCTGTTTGCTTAATTCGGTTGCATTATATTGACTAAGTAGAGTTTGAAATACCTATTTGCTATTTTTTGTATTTATCTAACCAATTAATAAATTATCCTGCAACATTATATCAGTAAAAACGAGGAATGACAACAGCAATTCTTTGCTGGCAATTAAAAGCATTATGGTTGTTGTTAAGTACAAGAGTAACAAAAATAGGCTATTCTGGATACACAAATATAGCACAATATTTGGGTAGAATATTAATTTCTAAATAAAGTCTATCAACCATATAAATTATACAACCCACATATTTTGAAGCATGTTTGAAGTTTTTTAGACAAAGCCAAACCTACACAAATTATATTTTCAAGCTTTTCACAGAACACACAAATCATTGAATTAATTTCCTTTCCTCAGTTAGCAAGTTATCAGTATGATGGTTTTGCAATAACAATTATAGTCTAAAACAACCTGACTTGTTAGGACTTCATACATGTTATCAAAGTCTGGTAATTACTAGCAGGTGACTTTCATACCTACTATTATTATAACACTAAATCATGTTACAGTCTGTTCTAGCTTTATATGTTTATTAGTTCCTAGTTATTGTCCGATCAGCTTAGAAGGAAAGTAATTAAACTAAGGAGAAGAAAATAAGAAATAGTCACTGAAGACTTGGAGGATGGAGGGAAATTAGTTGTATAGCTTCAGGCTAAGGGAGAAATATGAAAACTGGGTGTTTCAATAGAAGAGAGTAAACACAAACAAAGAGATAAGTGAGTCTGAGTTATTACTGTTGATACATAAATAATATGATGGCTATTAGAAAGATATAGGACATACAATTAAGCACTCTTTGTGGCGAACCGAATTTGGGGACTGTGAGAGATTTTCAAGTTATTTTCAAGTTTCTTATTCGTAAAATTGGATGAATAATAATGTTCCTACATCTTCTGTAATATTTATTCCATTTAATATTATTAGGTAGAATCAATAATAGCATGTTGAATTGTTTGCCATTAACACCTAAAATATGACTGAAAAACTAAGACCTAAATAGTATAAGGCATAAACATAACTACGTTCTGCTTCAACTAATCAACTGTAACAAAATAGTTGAAACAGCAATGGGGTATCTTAGCATAAAAATACTTCTAGTACAATTCAGTTTAGGGGTTAT
>NW_012134603.1:7633-8447 GCF_000956105.1 Propithecus coquereli | reverse complement strand
TAAAGTTTTTCACTATTTCATAATAAAGTGATTGACTTTAAATTCATTGACTGAATTTTGGATGAATTCTACATTCCTTGTATAAATCATATTTGATCATGTTGTATTACACATTTTTATAGCGTGCTAAATTTTAGCAAAATTTCTCTTCTATGTAAACTGTTGCGGAAATTAAAAGGACATTCCCTGCCTCATTTTACAAGTTCAACATTATCCTGATACAATACAAGGAATTAAACGAAAGTATAAGAGGTTAACATCCTTCATAAAGATAAGTGCAAAATCCTTAATTTGGTTTTATAGCATACAAAATCCAACAATATGCAAGATGCAAGGTTGGTTTGTCATATGGGGGGAGCGGGGAGAGCAACAACTGTTTCACTGTATGTGACAGGTGGACTAAGTTTCCACCAAAATATCCCTGTGTGAATACCTGGAACCTATGAATATGTTACTTTACATAGTAAAGGGGGAGATTTTGATACAGGATAGGTTTGTGAGAGTAACACAGCGTGAGAAAGACTTGACAAACCATGTCTGACTCTGAAGATGGAAGAAGGGGCCATGAGCAAAGACAGCCTCTAGAAGGTGGAAACAGTCTCCGTAACAAACCTTGATTTTAGTCCAGTGAAATCCAGTTCAGTCTTCTGACTTTAAGGACTGTAAGACAAGAAACTTGTGTTTTCAGCTGCTAGGTTTGTGACAATTTGTTATAGCAAAAATAGGAAACTATCACACCATATTAACAGACTAAAAAAGAAAAGATACATTTTTATCTTAAAAGATGCAGAAAAAGCATTTGAAGTATAACTCA
>NW_012134603.1:5828-7583 GCF_000956105.1 Propithecus coquereli | reverse complement strand
GAGACAATTGTTTCAAATTAAAAAGAAAAATCAATGTTCTCAAGATACAGTAAGTGCTCTGACCAGAGAAGGGCGAGGTGATGCGGGGACGCGTAGCAGAGGCGACTACAGAAGTGGTGAGTCAGGGAGGATGAGTAATATCTAAAATGAGACTTGTGGGACTGGAATAGTTTATTTAGCTAAGGAGCGGGGGGTGCCAGATTATTCTAAAAGGAGTTTAAGTTTCCAATCCCTGAATTATTAATAGCATGATGCCCAAAGAGAAAAGTTGAGTGTTGCAGGATAACATATGAAGAAGTTTAGGGAGGATTTGTGGGAAGACCGTGTCTAGGAATGTGCAGATTATCAATGTGCACATTTTGATGAACAAAGAGCAGTTAATGTCGTGGAGAAAAACAGGTTTCTAGAAGGGAAAAACCACATGTTCAAATTTACATGAGAATGAAACGTCTCCACCAGAACATCCGCACGATCTGCTCTGGCATGCTACACTTTGGGAAATGCGCAGCTTTTAGACTTCCTTGCAGCTGTTGTTAAGAGTTGTGGATTGTATTTAAAAAATGAACTTGCAAGGTTTTGAGCAGTATAGGAAAATATAAAGAAGAAATTAAAATCACCTGTCATTTCATCAATCAGTTGCTTACCTTTAGTTCTTAATAAATTTATTTCCACTAATTTTCCATGCATCTGGGGAGATACTTACATAATGAAAATCACATCTACAGTTGTATTCACTGGCCCCCAGGAGTTCTTGTTCTTCAGTTTTACCAGAGATAGTGTATCCTAATAAGCCACAGTCTGTTTTAATTTGTATGTGTGCAAATTTTATGAATCATTGACTTAAGAGAGACAGTTTCAGGTATGTACTCGCCTATTTACGCTTCCTAATTTGGTGAGGTTTATTTCAGCATGTGTGCACCCAGAAGTTATCTCCTAATGCAGTTTCCTTAGATATTTTCTTCTGGAGATGAATATCGTCTCTAGGTTGTGGTTCAATTAAGAGTTCATAACAGGGCACTTCGGCTGCTTTGGAACTTGCTATGATAATTGCCAAAATATTTGACCACTTTAAATCTCTTGATGAAATTGTACTAATCACATTTCCCACCGCCTATGTTCTCTCACTCTTCTACTCTCTGCTGCTCTGTGATTCTTGCTCTCTATTTTCTTTCAGGCCGGACCAAAGTGAAAATGAAATTTCACAGGCAATAATATAGCATCTATCCCTTTTCTACTAAGCTGAATTTAAAAGTGTAAAGTGTATAAAAGAAATATGTATCCTCAGCTGACAACTGTAGGCTACTTTGAATGTGTTTCTGCTGCTTTTGCATTCCTAGTGAATTTAGAAGTAAAAAGGAAGTAAACAAACATAAAAATAAAATTTGCTTTGCTTTGGAATCAAAAGATTTTGGTAGCACATGACGTCTAGCTGCACAAATGGTCTGCTTCTGTTTGGTTTTCCGTATTAGACTGGTGTTTTGAATATAAAAAGGTGTTATATTTAAAGTGTATGATACATACCTAGAGCTCAAAAATACTATTCCTTGGCCGGGCGCGGTGGCTCACGCCTGTAATCCTAGCACTCTGGGAGGCGGAAGCGGGCGGATCGTTTGAGCTCGGGAGTTTGAGAGCAGCCTGAGCAAGAGCGAGACCCCGTCTCTACTAAAAAAATAAAAAGAAATTAGCTGGACAACCAAAATATACATATATAAAAAAATTTGCCGGGCATGGTGGCGCATGCCTGTAGTCCCAGCT
>NW_012134603.1:0-524 GCF_000956105.1 Propithecus coquereli | reverse complement strand
TCAAGTATATTAAAATTAATATACTTTCAATTAAAATTATTTATCCTTACAAATGAATAAATGGGATTTCTTCATACTGTATAATTCTTTACAATCATTCGGTTTCTTTTACAAAAGATATTGTTTATTTCCCCCAAAATGCATTAGGCATATATTTTATAGTATTAAGATTTATATGTATAAACTCCCAATGGTTTATATTTTTCTACTATGATTTCAAATTTATATATGAAGTATGCTTGTCTTAGTTTGTTAGGGCTGTTATAACAAAATACCATAAACTAGATACCTTATAAATAACAGAAATTTACTTCTCATAGTTCTTCAGACTGTGAAGTCCAAAATCAAGACAGATTTTTTGTCTGGTGAGGGTCTTAGTGCTTGGATGGTGGTCTTTTCACTATTACCTGAAATCATATAAGTGGGTTTCTGTGGTCCATTTTATAAGAGTACTAATCCCATTCATGAAGTCTCCCATAACATAATCACCTCATAAAGGCCTTACCTCTTAATACTATCACCCC
>NW_012134602.1:7413-9754 GCF_000956105.1 Propithecus coquereli | reverse complement strand
GTTACATGTTATGTAATTCTATTTACATAACATTTTTGAAATGACAAAATTTTAGAGTGGAAAACAGATTAATGGGGCAGAGAATAGGTAGGAGGGATGTGTGGTTATGGAAAGGCAGCTTGGAGGATACTTGGGGGTGACATAATTACTTCATATCTTAACTGTGTTAGTGGGTACACGAACCTACACAGGTGATAAAATTGTACTGATCCAAATAAGCACATACGCAAATGAGTACAAGTAGAACTGGAGAAATAAAAAAAAAAAGTGTTATGTGAAAGGAAATTGAATGAGGAGAGAATGTTTTAAAAGGAAAACAAAATCCTATTTAAACATAAATAGCACTTGATTCCTGTAGTTAGAGCCCAACCCTAGTTTAGAGGCAATGGGGAATATCTTTTTTTAATAGAGACTTTTTTTTTAATTGTGGAAAATCTATTTCTGATGAGTATACTTTTTTTTTTAATTTTATTTTATTTCAGAGTATTTCGAGAGTACAAACATTTTGGTTACATAAATTGCTTTTGTGCAGTTCGAGTCAAAGTTATAAGTGTGCTCATCACCCAGATGGTATACATTGTACCCATCAGGTGTGAATTTACTCATCCTCTCCTCCCTCCTCCCACCTGCTTGATTTCTGATGAGTTTTATTTCCATATATGCATCCTTTTTGTACTCTGTAAGAATTGAGCTTGGTTTTCTTTCCTCAAACAGTTCAATGAAAGTAGAAAGAACAATGCAGTCTGAGACCTAAGCCCTAGGTTTAAATGTAAACCTGTTAAGCTCTGACATTGGCAGGTCCCAAAATTATCTTATCACACTCCTTTATATAAATGGAGCTAATAACAACTTTCTTTAAATGGTGGTTGTGAGGAATAAGTGTAATCTAAAATAGATAGACAAATGCAAGTAATTATTATAATTTTTCTCCAAAATTTATTTGTCCTTTTCCTTTTGTTTTTTATTGATCCTCCCTCCAACTCACAGCACTATACTTTTCTCTGAGAATGTTCTCAATTTATCTGCTTTTCCCCAAAGATGCCCTCCCTGGCCAAGTTTCATGTTGAATCTCTGTAATAAAAATTTCAGGAGTGCATATATGTGTGAACTCAAGAGAGACTATTTGAATAGCATTCTCTAACCCGGTTGTCCTTTCTGCTTCTGTAGGGGAAACCCAAGAAGAAGCTTATTGACAGGAAGAACACGGTAACTGAATTTTAAAAGTTGAGAAATTCTTTCCATGTGCACAATATGTGACCATGCACAGACTAAGCATAATACTTTACATAACCATTTTCAGTTTGGCTCAGCTTGAATAGTAACATAAAAAATGTTTCCTATTGAAAAAGTATTTTGTGGCAACTTTTTAAAAACTAAGTTTGGGATTTACTTTATTATAACTATGGGTATATCATTTCAACTATTAATAGTATTCTTATTTGGCTATGTGAGAGAGACCAGAGTATTAATGCGATTTTAAGACTATTGTCATGTTAGATTCAAATAAGAGTTTGTGTTTTGGCCTTGGCATTTCTGAGGCATACAACTCTGTGCCTTATGGGACAGAGCAGCACCTGCCTTCAGTTTGCCACAGAACTGGAAGTGTGCAAAATACCTGTGGCTTTTTATCTAGGCAGAGAAGAGAAAGGTCTTAGAGGAAGGGCTAGGATGGCTTTGCTTCTCTGAAGGCCACAATCACAACAAATACCCTGAACCTAAACACACACCTTTTGATTATAGAAAGTTTAAATATTACATATATCTACTTTGCACTGTACCTATTTTATAAGCAATATGATAACAATAGGAAAGAACCCTCCTATATCTAGGTTTTTGTTTTGCATTTAAGATTTAAGCTAGGGTGGGCATGGTGGCTCACACTTGTAATCCTAGCACTTTGGGAGGTCGAGGAGGGAGGATTGCTTGAGCTGAGGAGTTTGAGACCAGCCTGAGCAAGAGATCCCATCTCTACTAAAAATAGAAAAATTAGCTGGGCATCGTGGCATGTACCTGTATTCCCAGCTACTCGAGAGGCTGAGGCAGAAGGATCACTTGAGCCCAGGAGTTGGAGGTCACAATGAGCTGTGATGTTGCCATTGCACTCTACCCAGGGTGACAAAGAGAGACTCTGTCTCCAAAAAAAAAAGGAAAAGAAAAGAGTTCAGATAACCTTGGTTTCTCATCCGAGCCTTTTAAAGCATAAATCTAATTTTTCTTTAAAGAAGGAAAACATTATGATCACTGCCATTTAATTGAGGGAAAACAGAGATCAAGTTTGTAGCTTGTTTCCAAATGAAAGTCATATTTAGTTTATAATTTTTCTACAGTTTTTAGTCAAGCA
>NW_012134602.1:2274-2985 GCF_000956105.1 Propithecus coquereli | reverse complement strand
TTTTTAAAACCTTATGTACTGTTTAGAAAGGAATCTTATTCAGTGGCTATAAGATGGGCTTCATATTTCTTAGACATCCTAATAGAAGTATCCTCAAAGGCCACTTTGAGAGAGGCAAGTACACATTTGATAGGCTTACAATTCTGTCTCTTAACGGTATGTTGTTTTGGATTTCTATAGCAAAGTGCAGGCCCGAATAGCATTCTCTGCCTATCTCCAGCATGTTCAAATTCGCCTGATGAAAGACAGTGGAGGTCAGACGTTCAATGCCAGTTGGGCTGCCAAAGAGGATGAACAGATGGTGAGGCTCTTCTTATCGGAACCTTTGTAGTTTCCCTTTTTCTTTTTGTTTTTTTCCTTTTTTTTTTTTTTCCTATTAGGATAAAGAGCAATATATTCTTCCGGTGAAAGGATTGTTGCGTAATAAATAGATAATAAATAAATAATAATTTTCTCGTATTCTAATGTGAAGCAAATCTTTCATCTGGAGCTACGTTCATTGCACTATGTAGTGAGGGCATCAGTTTATTTCATTTTGGAATGGAAATTGATTTCTAATTGATGTTAAGCCCTGTGCAAAGCCCTCAGAAAGAATAACAATTTACAGTCCTTCCTGAAGTAAACTCACATTTTATTAACTCTTTGAGGTAGGCTTTATCTATTTTAGAGATGTGGAAACAAAGACCTAGAGAAGCCAAGTCTGTTGTTCCA
>NW_012134602.1:0-2224 GCF_000956105.1 Propithecus coquereli | reverse complement strand
AAAAAAAAAAAAATTTATAGAGACAAGTTCTTGCTGTGTTGTTCAGGCTTATCTCAAATTTCTGACCTCAAGCAATCCTCCTACTTTGCCCTCCCAAAGTGCTAGGATTACAGTTGTGAGCCCCTACACCTGTCCTCTAGGTGATTTTTAAGCAGATGAATGATACAGTGACATCTTGTTTTAGAAAGTAAATTCTGGTTGCACTGTGGGATAATGATGGATGCGTGTAGAAACTACAGGCAGGGAGGTGAGTTAGAGAATGTTAGACTTGTCCAGAGCCAGGAAGATGGAGGCCTTGATCAGAACAATGGTTATAGGCATGGAGAGAATTGGATGGACTTAGTCAAATTTATAAGGTAAAATTGATGAGACTCAGTTTTCCACATTTGGCAACTTGGTGATGCCATCAGTCAATGCAAGGAACATGGGAGTTGGTTTCATAATAGAAATAATGTGTTTCATTTGAGACTCAGTGTGGGGGAAATGGTCTGGGCTGAAGTCCAGGAGACAGGTGAAAAGACAGCCTTGTAGGTCAAGGTGGAACAGGATTCTACAGTTGATAGTTAAGGCCTTCAGAGTAAATGAGATTATTCAGTTCCATTTAGTTCAGCAAGGAGAAGAGAAAGAGAATTGAGCCCTGGGAATACCACTGTTCAATGGTTAAATCAATAAAAAGACCAAGAAGTAGCAGTTAGAGATAAGCATTAAAACTGGGAGGGAGCAGTGTGGCAAAAGCTACAAGATGAGAGTTTAAAGTCTGTAGAGTGTTTTGGACAGCCCAAGTTAAGACAGACAGTGAAAAGAGACTCCTGGATTTGTGACCTAGAGCCAATGTTGTAGATGGAAGAGCAGTTGTGAGCTGAGAAAATAAGAAAGCAAGTTGTGTACTAACTGTCAAAGAGTTGGCAATGAAAGGAAGATGAGAATGCATCAGGGAGAGAGCCCACTAAAGATAGGGATTCTGGAGCTTGTTTATAGACCGAGGGGAAGGATTTGATGAGAAGAGGATTAGAGATGCAGATATGGATATATTGGTGGAGAAGGGTCCTAAAGGAAGGTGGAAAGAGGTTAGTGGAGGTGTATCACTTTACTGTAAGTCAGAAAGAAAGGACTATGAGATGAATGCAGTAGGTAGAAGTTGAAGAGCAAGCAAGTTCAGGTATTTATGCATGGTGGCCTTTATTTTCTAACTTAGAGGCCACTTCTTATACTGAAAGGCTGGAGAGTGACATTAGGGTCTTCAGAGACAGAGTTAAGGTTTGGAACAGTGTTGTGGAGAATGAGAATAGTTCCATTAGTGGAGAACACACAAAACTCATTCAGAAGATCTGGGCTTTGACTTTTTTAGTGCTACCAACTGGCTATGTGGTTATAGGCAAGTTAAAGAGCTTCTCTAGGCCTCAGTTTCCTTTTCTGTCAAGCCAAGATGTGGAGTTAGACAAGTGTTTTTCAGAGTACTTTCAGGAGGGAGAAAAGATTCCACTGAATTGAAAACAGCATTTGAAAACCACTGGACTGTATTCTGATATCCTTTCCAGCAATAACATTCTCCTTAGTTGTTGCAGAAATAAATTATTTCTTCATAAATCTTATGGGTTTCACTTTGAATGAGTAAACTGTTATTAATTGCAGGATGTGTTAGTATAAATCAGTGGTTTTTAGATTGTGTTCCCTGAAGCTGCCCATTGTCCTGTGGGGTGTCTCAGGGGTTACTGAGGGGCTTGGGGAAGGTCCATGGCAAGGGTTCAAGACTCTAGGCACAGACTCCTTGTTGTTTATTTTATATACTGAGGATCTACATAACCTTTTGTTTTTTAAAAATAGGTTTCTTTGGTAGAAATCATTCTGGTTGTCATTAGTCAATGTGTCTGGGACCTTGAAGACAATCTCAGAATTAACATTCCAGGGGTCTCCTTAATAAGGTTTATAGAAATAGAAAACTCAGTACTCGTTCATTTGAGTTGCAACAAAATAATGGTTAAAGTCTCAACTTATGAGCAATAATTCCCTTATCCAAAAGACCTTCATGTTTTATAATAGTATAAGGGGATCGGTGAGTGAGTTTGGATATTCTGCTACATTTGGAGATATCCAAAACATGCTATTTCTACCTCATTATATTGCAAGTGAATTCACTGAACAAAGTTGAGGATCTTTTAAATTTATTTTGACTTGAAAATAATTTGTTGTGGAGGTAAAACGTATGGGAATGGTTGAGGGAAAA
>NW_012134601.1:4229-4566 GCF_000956105.1 Propithecus coquereli | reverse complement strand
TTTCTTTGTATGCCTTATGATTTGTTAAAAACTGGACATTCAAATATTATAATGTATTAAGTCAGATTCTCCCCCTTCCTTAATACTTGCTTATCTTGATTGTTGAATGCTTGGCTTGTGTTCAGCCAGTGTTTTGATAGAGATTTCCTTGAATGCCAGGAGCTAAGTAAATCAAAACAAGCAAAAACCCCACCTCTCCTAGTCTTTGTGGATTGTCTCTGTTCTGAGGCACTCCTTTAACACTTAGCTTGGCCATTAAAAAAATAAAAAAAAAATGTGAGGTTTAAGTGTGGCTATGGAAAAAAATAACAAAGTTGCTGGAAGCTATATTGATTTA
>NW_012134601.1:1757-2102 GCF_000956105.1 Propithecus coquereli | reverse complement strand
TGGTTTATAGTTTTCTTTTTTCGTTGTGTCCTTGTATGGTTTTGGTATCAGGATGACACTGGCCTCATAAAATGAGTTAGGGAGAATTTAATTTTTTGGAACAGTTTCAGGAGGATTGGTATTATTTCTTATTTGTATGTTTGGTAGAATCTGGCTGTGAATCCATCTGGTCCTGGGCTTTCGTTTGTTTATTACTGATTCAATCTTGCTGCTTGTTATGGGTCTATTCAGGTTTTTTATTTCATCCTGGTTCACACTTGAGAGGTTCTATTTTTCCAGGAATTTATACATTTTCTCTAGGTTTTCTAGTTTGTGAATATATAGTTGTTCATAAGTCTTTGATGA
>NW_012134601.1:0-465 GCF_000956105.1 Propithecus coquereli | reverse complement strand
ATGCTTGCATTCCTGGTATAAAACACACTTGATCATGATGTATTATCTTTCTGATGTGCTGTTGGATTCAGTTTGTTAGTATTTTCTTGAGGATTTTTTAGTCTATGTTCATCAGGGATATTGGTTTATAGTTTTCTTTTTTCGTTGTGTCCTTGTATGGTTTTGGTATCAGGATGACACTGGCCTCATAAAATGAGTTAGGGAGAATTAATTTTTTGGAACAGTTTCAGGAGGATTGGTATTATTTCTTATTTGTATGTTTGGTAGAATCTGGCTGTGAATCCATCTGGTCCTGGGCTTTTGTTTGTTTATTACTGATTCAATCTTGCTGCTTGTTATGGGTCTATTCAGGTTTTTTATTTCATCCTGCTTCACACTTGAGAGGTTCTATTTTTCCAGGAATTTATACATTTTCTCTAGGTTTTCTAGTTTGTGAATATATAGTTGTTCATAAGTCTTTGATGA
>NW_012134600.1:8750-10021 GCF_000956105.1 Propithecus coquereli | reverse complement strand
CCTGTAGTCCCAGCTACTCGGGAGGCTGAGGCAGGAGGATCACTTGAGCCCAGGAGTTTGAGGTTGCTGTGAGCTAGGCTAATGTCACGGCACTCACTCTGTTAGCAAAATTTTTGCTAACAGAGGTTCCTTTGTTTTGGTTCGTTTTATGTTTATATCTGGATTCAAAGCTAGAGGCTCAGTTAAAAGGGAAATAAGACATTACTACATCAAAGAGCACCTTACGTGAATACACTTATATATTTCTCCCTTATAAATGATATCTAGAACCTGTGATTCCCCTCTTTAGTTTTACCTGCAAAAAGGCAAGATGTCCAGTTCAATGGCTGAGTCAACAAATCTATGTTTATCATATTTTACATGCTTTAATTTCTTTTGCAATCACTCATGGGGCAGAGAAGGACAAGAGGTCTGCCGAAATCAGATAATTCCAGCCAGGGGCAACAGAGTGAGACTCTGTCTCAAAAAAAAAAAAAAAAAAACAAAAAACTATATATGTATATACCTTCATGCCTTTTACAATAAAACAAGCTGCATGTAACTTCAGCATTTCTTGATGGCCCAAATTATTCCGAGAAACAATTATGCTGTTCCAGAGGAACAGGTGTAGGCGATCTGGGATATAGGCTCCAGCAGTGGCCCCCAAACCTGCCATCATTTTAAAAAGAACTTTCACTTGTATTTTGGTAGATTACCTCTTCTTTATATAAATATAATGATTGTTGAACAAATGCATACACACAGTGTTGACCTATGGTGGAACTGCCTTTAGCAGGTTGCAGGACTCCTCTTATGAGTTCAAGTCCTTAAGATAACGTTTTATTCCCTAAGGGCATGAGGGAACCATAGAGAAGACATGGAACAGAACCAGTATTTGGCGGGTTGTTCATATGTGCCAAAAACTTTCACTCCTTTCATTTTCTAACTATCCTGTGAAGGAAGAAATATTTTTCTCAATTGGTGGAGAAGAAGACTGAGGCTCAGAGAGATTAAGTAACTCACCCAAGGCCACAGAGCTAAAAATGACAAAGTGAGGTTTTGAACCAAGCTTGCTGTGGTCACAAGCCTTCATCGTCAGTCTACAACCAAACTGTCCCAGAGTGTAGAGTCACTGGGTCTTGATCCCTGACTTACCTCCTCCATTACCATATTGACAGTTATCTTTCACTGTATTACAAGACCATCCCAAAACTTAGTGACTTAAAACAGTGATCATTTTATTTGCTCACAATTTTACAGTCTGGGCTGGGCTTAGCTGGGTGATTTCTTCC
>NW_012134600.1:6621-6959 GCF_000956105.1 Propithecus coquereli | reverse complement strand
AAGTCATACACACACACACACACACACACACATGTATACACACACACACACACACACACAAATTTCCCAATTTCCCATCGGGTAGGAGATTTCCCAAAATCTCCTATTGGTTCTATTTTTCTGGAGAACTCTAATATGATTCCTCTAATGATTTATATAAAATCTAATTAAATTTCCATGAAAATTTTTGAGAATATGACTAGAGTCTGATGGTCTCAGAAAGAAAAATTAGATAAGATTATCAAAGAAAATCCTAAATGAAAAATATGAATAATGAGATAGGACTGGCCAAACTAGATATTTAAATATATTATAAAGATACGATAATTAAAATAAGA
>NW_012134600.1:0-913 GCF_000956105.1 Propithecus coquereli | reverse complement strand
GTGGGATACAGCTGCTACTGCCTTTCAGAGACGCCTTTCTGAGTGTAACAACATTCGAAATGCAAACCAACACGTTCACATATTCTTTCAGGGCAAAGCTCTGTAAAACTCTTAAGACAAATCCTGTCGCAAGACACGTTTAATACTAATTCATGGAGCGACACTATGGCAATTTGGGGGGGATGGGAGTGACCATGTACAATTGAGAGGCTTCTATTACCATGTAGCAGATAGATACAATTAGGATACAAGAAAGACTATGATAACTGTTTCTTGTAGGTATCAGAAAAGTGAGAATGGGAAACTTCACTGTAGGATGGGTTAGGCTAGGACCATCCTTCTGTAGATTGTTCAATCAAGAGCTTTCTTAACAGCTTCCACTTGGGTCACAATATCCTCACATCCTGATAACTGCATAAAAGTTCATAATCTATTTGCATCAAGACACACTAAAGAGGATGGCCAACTAAACACAGGTAGTATGTGTCTCCTCCGTGGAGAGGAACCAGAATAGTGAGCAGATTCTCACAGAATGTGAAAAGATGCTTTTATATACATAAATTATGAAATGAAGGGATGTTCCTGCCGATGATAATTACCAGAGCAGAACTCTAGTTAGCATTTTACTAAGATATCTGAGTCAACTAAAATTCCTTCACTCTGTCCATTATGATCCTCCCTGCCCCATGGGGACTGTGAGGCACCACAGTGGCATTATCACGTGTGTACTCTTGCTGCTTTCCTGTGCAAGTGATTTTAGTGCTAGATTTGCATTATGAAAGTCACTGAGCCCTCCAACAAGAGCTGAATCTTTGAATTTTTCCACCCTACCGTGAAGTAGATTCCAGAGAAGCCTGGCCACATATCCAGAGATGTGGAGGATAGAGCTAGGACTGAGGCACAGGTATTGCCT
>NW_012134599.1:5277-6257 GCF_000956105.1 Propithecus coquereli | reverse complement strand
AAATTCAAAAATTTCTAAAAAAGTTATAGAAATAGTATATAGAAATTCAAGGAAAGAGACATGGAGGATATATATCTAATATGCATATAATAAGAAATCCAATATAGTATGAGAGAACAGGGGAAATGAGGTAGAAATCACCAAAGAAATTTATTTAAAAGCAATCTACAATGTCAGAGACTCAAGTATAAAGCAAAATGATGAAAGGTGACCTACATTTAGATAAAGACTGTTGACATTTTTGGGTTTTATGATAAATATGAAATCCCTTGGTACTTAGGCAGAATAATCAGGTTGTCTATGAGGTAGAATCACAAAAGCAAAATTCCTTTGTAATTCTCACTGGCTGAGGGTCCTTCACTACTCTCTTGAAGGCTACTGGCTTTTCCTATGGGTAAATGCACCCCTAACATCCCCGTTTGCTCAATTTACAATTTTGCTCATGGCAGGTGGAAGCCAGGAATACTTAAGCTAAATCTGTGTGGGTTTTGGAATCTGGCCATTTTCTGAGGCTTTAGTGTGACAATTATTACTACCTTGTCTGAGCTAATAACCTGCTTCCCCTTCTGTTTAGAGTTGCAGGTGTGGACAAGGGGGCTAATTAAGTCATGTTGGGACAATTTTCCCTTTGTTCCCTGCATAGGCTTTTTTGTCACCTTGAGTGGTTTTGATTTGGTAGGTCTTCGCTGCAGCCTGGTTTAATTTGCGTTGTACCTTATGAAAATTCCTTAAAGCTTCTGGAATGTGATTGACACTCTTGCCTAATTCCTGTTGATGATTGCTGATTTCTTTATTTCTTTAGCCGTTTAAATGGGAATCTGTAGAGGGATTGGAGCTAAGCATGTGAACTCAGACTGCTGTCTTGGGCCAAAAGCCTTCAAGATGACTTCATGGAGGCATTTGGTCCTGATGGTCAGTTTCCCAGTGTCCTACCTGGGGAAGGTTGGAGGGTATCTTTTGATTTAAGTGTGTGTCCCTGA
>NW_012134599.1:781-1602 GCF_000956105.1 Propithecus coquereli | reverse complement strand
TCCATTTTTTTCTGGTGGAGTTTTAAATCATAATTCTCCACTCTTCTATCCAAAAATAGTTTTTATTAACTTCTAAAATGGAATTTATCATGTACTCTTTTATTCCTTGGGTTTTACTCAAGGGATTGGTACCTTTACTTAGGGTCTTCATATTGTGACCAGTGAAATATGAACCACCAAGGCCAATCATCCTCAGAGTTTCACAGCTTTTGGGAGCACAGACTGAATTCTCCACAGAGATCTTCATGTAGAGATGATACCAATTCAGCCCTTGATGTAGGCAGGTTTATTCTTGGCCTTAAAGTCAATGAAACCAAGTTTTTCTTTCCTTGAGTTCATCCTCCTGAATTTCAGCTTAAGTATTTCCAGAAAAAAGAGAAGACTGTCAATGCTATGCTGCCTTTTTGACAATATTAATCCAAACCAAGGAGAGAGGCATTAGATCCTTCCCACCAAATTTACACTGAAACATTCTTTCTTTCCTTTGTAAACTGAAAATCATAATAGATCGAGTATCCCTAATCCAAAAATCCAACATCCAAAATGTTCCAAAATTGGAAACTATTTGAGCACCAACATGATGTTCATTGGAGCATTTCAGATTTTGGATTAGGGGTGCTCAACTGATAAATATAATGCAAATATTCCCAAATCCAAAAATATCCAAAATCTGAAAACACTTCAGATCCCAAGCATTTTTGATAAGGGACAGTCAACTTGCAGTTAAAAAACCTGGCTAAGCTTCCCAAACCTTGAAATGAGTTTTGCAGAGTTAAATCCTGGTTGATTTCCATGGGTACTCAGTGAATTATTTTCTTACT
>NW_012134599.1:0-731 GCF_000956105.1 Propithecus coquereli | reverse complement strand
TCCATTTTTTTCTGGTGGAGTTTTAAATCATAATTCTCCACTCTTCTATCCAAAAATAGTTTTTATTAACTTCTAAAATGGAATTTATCATGTACCCTTTTATTCCTTGGGTTTTACTCAAGGGATCGGTACCTTTACTTAGGGTCTTCATATTGTGACCAGTGAAATACGAACCACCAAGGCCAATCATCCTCAGAGTTTCACAGCTTTTGGGAGCACAGACTGAATTCTCCACAGAGATCTTCATCTAGAGATGATACCAATTCAGCCCTTGATGTAGGCAGGTTTATTCTTGGCCTTAAAGTCAATGAAACCAAGTTTTTCTTTCCTTGAGTTCGTCCTCCTGAATTTCAGCTTAAGTATTTCTAGAAAAAAGAGAAGACTGTCAATGCTATGCTGCCTTTTATGAAAATATTAATCCAAACCAAGGAGAGAGGCATTAGATCCTTCCCACCAAATTTACACTGAAACATTCTTTCTTTCCTTTGTAAACTGAAAACCATAATAGGTCGAGTATCCCTAATCCAAAAATCCAACATCCAAAATGTTCCAAAATTGGAAACTATTTGAGCACCAACATGATGCTTGAATGTTCATTGGAGCATTTCAGATTTTGGATTAGGGGTGCTCAACTGATAAGTATAATGCAAATATTCACAAATCCAAAAATATCCAAAATCTGAAAACACTTCAGATCCCAAGCATTTTGGATAAGGGACAGTCAACTTGCA
>NW_012134598.1:16896-18746 GCF_000956105.1 Propithecus coquereli | reverse complement strand
CTCTCCCCTCTAAAAGGCATGTATAAAAGTATCTGGATCCCATTGGGATATCGAGTAATCACTCTGTGATTCTACCCATGTGCATGGTAAATAAAGCTTTCTCTTATTAATCTGTCTTAATTGTGAGTTGATCTTTCAGCAAACTTTCAGGAGAAAGGGCAAGTTTCCCCTCAACCCTACAAACTGAAAGATAAAAATCTGCTTTCCTATTTATAACTGAAGGAACATATTTGAGAAATCCTTGTTGTTAATATTGTACATTATTTAGCTCATAAGCAACCATCTGAAGCAATGGTAGCTTTTAGTTATTATTTAATATACTTATGCTAATGAGATAAAGCAAATATATCTGTGGTTGTTTGTTGGTCTAATCTGAAAGATTGCATGCCTTCTCCATTTCATTGTTTACAGTGACTCTGCAAAGAAAAGGAGAGAGGAAAGGTGAAAGAAAAGATCCATTTTCACATGTTGTCACCAGGTTCAGTGGGAAAGAGTGTTAAAAATTTCAGCAAAAGTATAATCTGGGATGCACAGCAGATTCAATTTAATCATGCTTTCACTTTCCCTGATAGCAAAGATAATGAAGGGTTGGCTGTTTGACATTAGTCAATAGATAGCAGTTATTATTACTGTGCAGTGAAGTGTTTCATGGGGAAATACTGAACAGGTAAACAAAGGAAATGAAATGTCCTTTGATGAAAAATCTAACACAATCCAATCAATGGTAGGAATGGATAAGTTTAAGATCAATCTTCCCACTAAAATCAATACAAAAAGAACTGTATAATATTTTCTTTTATACTTTGTTTAGATCATCTGGTTAAGTCTGGAGTTATGGAAACACTATACCTAGGAAGTTAATTTTTTTGGTTAGAAATGGTGGCAGTACTGTGGTTGTATTGGCTGTGGGAATTTTGTGGAAGGCTAGAAAGGGACCACTATTAGTTCCATGAATTGTAGAACTTGTTGAAAGCGTGCAATTTCTCTTTACAAAATTTTTTTTTTCAATGAAATCCATACAAAACTCATAAGATGTGACAAATTGAAAAGTTTTTTTGTCAGATTGGTTTTAGATGGCAGACTTAACAGTAAATTGAAAAAGAATCTTGTTAATTGTACTCCATTTGACCAAACAGACAAAAGCAAACTATAAGTCATAATGTAACTGAGGCTTCATTTCTTTTATCCAGTAAGTTTGGGCTTTCATTTTTTCATGTCAAAATTGAAATGACTTTCATCAGTTAATTTTGTTGTGTGCCTTACAGTCACACCCTCCTTCCCCTACTTAGAAACTGAGGCACTTCCAAACTTAATAGCAATATCTAGACAAATGGGTGAGCAACATTTCCTGCGACTCAAGAATTTCAAAGTACCTTGTCACAATTCTTCAGTGTCTCCGTCCGGTAGTAAACATGAAGCTAATTTCCTGTTCTCTCCTGAGTGTGAAATATTAGTCACTCACTTAGCTGTTCCCTTTGGGCCAGGGAACCCAGTCTCATTTATATGAGTTATTTTGTGAAGCTCTGAAGCAAGGTGCTGGTGAAAGAAACTATTTTAAAAGGGATTTTGTCAGCATGGTTTGCACAGCTAATTGACGATGGCAAGTCTTAGTGCCTTAGGAGGAGAATACTTCAGTTAAAGGGAGCAAAAGGGAGCTTTCAACCCCACTGTTTTCATAATAATTTTCCAAAATGTTTTCTGTAATAACTAATTTTTTTAAAGACACCATGAAGATCCTATTTAAAACCAAAATGCTTTCTGATTTTTGACTTGACTCTTTGATATAATCTGAAATATCCAGACTACCATGGTAAGTTTAATTTAAGTAGGTCCTGCTGGACCTATGACTA
>NW_012134598.1:13893-15420 GCF_000956105.1 Propithecus coquereli | reverse complement strand
CTATTCACAACAGCTAAGTCATGGAATCAACCTAAGTGTCCATTAGTGGATGACTGATTAAAGAAAAATGTGGTGTATACACACACACATACACACACACACACACACACACATTATGGAATACAACCCAGCCACAAAAAAGGAATGAAATCACGTCTTTTGCAGCAGCATGGTTGGAAGTGGAGGCCATTATCCTAAGTGAAATAACTGAAAAACAGAAAGGCAAATACTACACGTTCCCACATACAGAATAGAATAATAGTCACTGGAAACTCCAAAATATAGGAGACTGGGAGAGGAGTGAGGGATGAAAAATTATCTATTGAGTACAATGTGCACTATTTGGGTAATGGGTGCACCAAAAGCCTAGACTTCACCACTATGCAATATATCCATGTAACAAGACTGCACTTGTACCCCCAAGTCTGTAAAAAACAGAACAAAAAACCAACTTACATTCACTAAAAAAAAAGATCATTTATTCTGTGCATTGTCTCAAAGTCTTGGTGGGTGACTGAATAAGAGATATGCTTGATAAATGCTTGATGCTAAGATTTTAAAAGACAATTATGTCATAGTGTGTTTCCGTATCTCTAATTTAAAAGGCTAGTTTGAGTTAATATTTTTTAATCCAAAGGATGGATTCCACTGGTGAAAAGTGGATTTGACAGGCTCGTGGTAGAGGGATTTGTAGGCTGATGGGTCTTTGTTCCCTTAAAACATGCCTTTGTGTCAGGCAGGCCACCCCTCCTCCTACCTAATCCTGTAGCTCACTGGAGACTGTGCTACCACGTTTGGAACAGGTCTTCAGTGCAGCAGGATGGACTGCCCACGGGTTCTCTATAGCGGAAGCTCTGTTCTGGGCTCCTCAACAAGCATGACTCAGTGCTAACTCTAATCAGGGGCCATCACTGACTTTGTAAAATTTGCAGACACTTGACAGCTGCAGTTTCCCCCTATGTCTCAACTTCTTTACTCTTCCTTTTGTGTTGTTTCACAGTGAACGCACCATTAGAAGCTGCTAAAGTGACAAATAAACAAATATTGAATTAGTTAGCCAGACAGTTTCATGTTAAAACCTCTACTTTTCCTTCTTTTTACTAGACACCTTTCAGGGTGTGAAGTTGCCATCCATGGGACAGATGATCTTTTAAAGTCTTTCTTGGAGAGAAACATCTTTCAACTGCTTTGAGGGGGAATAAACATGACACAGAAAAAAAAAATCTGGGAATCCCTTCTTTCTCATGCATTTGGCTGTCTGGCTGTCTGACTTCCAAAACAGTTGGAGTTATAACTGTTAAATTTGACTTAAAGAAGTCCTCAGTGAGAAATTCTACCCCAAGTTTTGAAAAGGGGGAAAAAAAAGTCAACAAAACAGAAGATTCTTTAGCAGATAATAGTGGCAACAGGAGATAAACCACATGATTTCTAACTTCTTTCTCATGCATTTGGCTGTCTGGCTGTCTGACTTCCAAAACAGTTGGAGTTGTAACTGTTAAATTTGACTTAAGGAAGTCCTCAGTGAGA
>NW_012134598.1:0-338 GCF_000956105.1 Propithecus coquereli | reverse complement strand
ATAATATAAAAGAATCAGTTCGTCAGTCACACCGGCTATATTCTAACTGTTAAAAGCGACGTGTGTCTGGTAGCTACCTTATCAGATAGCACAGATATATTAGAATATTTCCATTGTTTCAGAAAATTCTACTAAACAGCATTGGTCTAAAGTTTTAAGGGATGGACTTTCAGTTTCCTTGAATAAAGTACTATATACAAAAACCTTTCCTAACTAGCAGCCTGTACCTGTGCATTCAAGGGGATTCAAATTCCTTTTCCTAAGTTAGAAACTCAGCCATGGCCCATGGAAGAGCAACCAAGAGCTATACAACTATTTTTTTAAAAAGGTGAGTTTTC
>NW_012134597.1:5001-5323 GCF_000956105.1 Propithecus coquereli | reverse complement strand
CGTCAGCCTAGCTCACAGCAACCTCAAACTCCTGGGCTCACGTGATCCTCCTGCCTCAGCCTCCTGAGTAGCTGGGACTACAGGTGCCACCATGCCTGGTTAATTTTTTTTCTAATTTTAGTAGAGACGGGGTCTCACTCTTGCTCAGGCTGATCTCGAGCTCCTGACCTCAAGCCATCCTCCTGCCTCAGCCTCCCAGAGTGTTAGGATTACAGGCATGAGCCACTGCGCCTGGCCTGCCTAGGTGGTTTAAAAGACCCCCTTTTCACCACCACCAAGAAATATTTGAGGGTTAACAGAAATTAACTAGGCAAGAGAGAGG
>NW_012134597.1:1606-2756 GCF_000956105.1 Propithecus coquereli | reverse complement strand
ATGTTGTTGAAAAAATTATAAAGCACTCTTCTACCTCAATTATCTGGTGACCTTTGTGGCATCCCACTGGGAGGGTAGCTGCTGGTGTCTACTCATTAAAGTTGGTAACACCTCAAATGTTTACTACAGCTGGCTAGAGCAGATCTAATTCAGGGCTTTACCTTGGCAATTTGGTGCCATGGAGCTAGCTCAGCTTTGAGAAGCAAAAACACCTGGGCTGAAATCCCTGCTCTAAATATAATACTACAGATGTCTGACCCCCAGTAAAGGCACAAACTTCTTTGCATCTCATTACCTCATTTGTAAAAAATATGATGAGTAATGCCAACTTTGCAAATATATTCACAGAATTACAGACAATGTCCATAAATTTTATTCAATGTTTTCAAAGAAGCTATTTGAACACGTCCCAACTGAAATGTATGAGCATCTCTGAACAAGCAGTAAATAAATACTTTATGGCCAGTTGATAAAATAAAGCCGTTTTGCTGCTTCTCAAAGGAAAGGAAATCATTACCTTGAAAGCATTTTAGTAGCACTCAGGAGTGGGGAGGACAAAGCTAGAATATTTAGGAGTTGGAGGAAATCTGATTTTTTTTGCAGGGGGGATCTGATTTAAGGTGGGTCTTTCAATGTAGTATAGGCGACACTTAATTAGAACTGTGCAAAGTTTCTTATATCACGTTGAAAAAATAGAGGACACAGAGTGGGAAAGTTTTCAAAGTAAAAGGTTCAAACTGCCTATTGTTTTAGGAAGGGGTGAGAAATAGAGACAGGACAAACGGATTTGGGGGAAGTCCTTGAAACAAACAATAATATTATCTTCAACTTCTGCTTCCTGGGCAAGAGTTTCCTGGAAAAGTAAAGTTAGGTTAGTGTAAGTCACATGGTAATGTTGTGTTAATGTAAACAGGAAGCTGAGTGGTTATAGATGGGTTTTGTTCTCATTTGTGTAGGGGGTTTTAAGAAAATTTTTTATCTTTTTTTTTACTTTTACTTTTCAGCTTCGATGTGAACAGGGATTATATAACAATGCATTTCAGCAATGTCTAGGATTTGCCTGAAAATTTTTGTAAGAAAAACTTGTTTAAAGTATGTAGATGGGCCGGGTGTGGTGGCTCACACCTGTAATCCCAGTATTCTGGGAGGC
>NW_012134597.1:0-1556 GCF_000956105.1 Propithecus coquereli | reverse complement strand
GCGCCTGGCCTGCCTAGGTGGTTTAAAAGACCCCCTTTTCACCACCACCAAGAAATATTTGAGGGTTAACAGAAATTAACTAGGCAAGAGAGAGGGCTACCACCTGGTCAAATGCTTGAACAATTTGAAATCATTCAAAACTCTTGGGCATACTAATTTCACCAAGACAAGCAGAATTAGCATACTTCTCTTTTGCAGATTGTCTGCATCTAAATAACAGAATAATCTTCTCAAAGGCTCAATATTCCATAATTCCTTATTAATATGTTTTCCCATATGACAAGTCAGAGATAACTTTATAACTGCATTATTGTGTCGACATTGCTTCTAAGGAGCCCTAAATGACAACTTATATTTGGACTGGGATGTACCTTTCCACAAATAGCAACATGAGTCTCAGTATTTACACTACTTATATATGTGTACAATATGTGCAATATATGTTGTATTTTATTCACCTAAAAATTTAGGCCTATTCTCAAAAGAAGTGGACAGTAATTATAGAGCAAAGGAGTGGTTTAACCATATCTAATGAGAATGTACCCTATCCCTAACATGTAATTATTAGATAATTTCTATTTTCATGAGGCAATATTACTCTCAATTATTTACAGAGAAATAAATGACTAAACTAATAATGATGCTGAGGTCTTAGCCTTGCTTTCGTAATGGATGCCTCAGAAGAGAGCCTTTGTAATTCCGTCTCCATACCATATGTCTCTGTTGACATTAAAGTGCTTAGTTCCAAATGAGTTGGCTTCATTCAAGCATCTTAATTCAAGAGTAGATGATTAGATCTTAAGCTAAAAACCTATTAGGATGTAAGTACTTGTATTTTTGAAAGGTATTAAGGGAACATCATAGTGTGGTTGTAGATAAATCCTCCATATCTAGTAGTGGGTTGGCAAAAATCTCATTTGATCTTTAAACATTACAGACTAGCTTCCTGTCAAAGTTAAACACAGAAGAAGAAACCTGCCAAGAGTTTTTTTATACGATACACACAATGGATAGCGTCTGTTTTTATCCTTTACTAGTGGTAGTTTCAGAGATCCTATCTCTGAACAGGAACAGTCAGAGAGGACCAAGTATCTTCTACATGCAAGAAAATACCCCGAGCAAGATTCCACGATCAGAGCAGGACACCACCTTAACAGGAGTCCTAAAGAAAATGCCACACTGTGGTGGGCGTGTGCACCGGTGAGGTTTCCTGACAGGCACCATGCTACAAAGCAGTGAGTGTGGACAGAAAAGGACAAATCACACAAATATTTTCAATTCCTTTGAGGAGGCCATACTGATCTAAATAAAACCCACTGCTATGATTGTTCCTACTTTTATTTAACCACACGTGTGGTCCAAACAAATAGGATTCTGCCCCTTGCCCTCCCATCTTCCGGTTAATTTGCTTTAGTCTCTCTGTAAGCCTGTCATGAGCAGGGCATGGTGATCTTCATATAGGGAATGGGAAAATCATTTGATAACCATCTGCCTAATGTTTCGGCAGATACTTGTTTAGCTTACAGAGCTACTACCATGTTGGACTCCTCATCAGG
>NW_012134596.1:8044-8377 GCF_000956105.1 Propithecus coquereli | reverse complement strand
GTGGTGGCTTAGGGAGTTTCCTGGCTGCACAATATATTTTTTCCATTAAAAACCTGTAATTCTGGCCAGGAGTGGTGGCTCACACCTGTAATCCTAGCACTCTGGGAGGCCTAAGCGGGTGGATCGCTCAAGGTCAGGAGTTCAAGACCAGCCTGAGCAAGAGTGAGACCCTGTCTCTATCAAAAAATAGAAAGAAATGATCTGGACAACTAAAAATATATATAGAGAGAAAAAATTAACCAGGCATGGTGGCGCATGCCTGTAGTCCCAGCTACTCAGGAGGCTGAGGCAATAGGATTGCTTGAGCCCAGGAGTTTGAGGTTGCTGTGAGCT
>NW_012134596.1:2957-3593 GCF_000956105.1 Propithecus coquereli | reverse complement strand
AAGAAACTCTTGGGCCATGTGAAGGCCTTCGATAGGCACTGCAACATGGTGCTGGAGAATGTGAAGGAGATGTGTGGACTGAGGTCCCCAAGAGCAGCAAGGGGAAGAAGAAGTCCAAGCCAGTCAACAAGGACCGCTACATCTCCAAGATGTTCCCGCATGGGGACTCGGTCATTGTGGTCCTGCGGAACCCGCTTATCACTGGCAAGTAGGGCTGCCTTCCTGCCGACAACTTGGTCCCCTGTCCTGTGAACAACTGCTCTTCATGATGGCAATAATAAAGCTGTGTTTTTTTTCTAGTGAAAAAAAAAAAAAACAACAGAGCAAATAGACAATCTACAGGATGGGAGAAAATATTTGCAAGCTGTACATCCAATAAAGGGCTAATAACCAGAATCTACAAAGAACTCAAGCAAATCAGCAAGAAAAATAACAGCCCCATTAAAAAGTCGGCAAAAGTTGAACAGAAGCTTTTCAAAAGAAGATAGACAAATGCTCAATGTCTAATTATCAGGAAAATGCAAATTAAATCCACAACGAGATATAACCTTACCCCAGTTAGAAGGGCTTTCATTTTTTTTTTTTATTTTTTTTGAGACACAGTCTCACTCTGCTGCCCGGGCTAGAGTGCCGTGG
>NW_012134596.1:0-306 GCF_000956105.1 Propithecus coquereli | reverse complement strand
TATCTTTGTGCATAAATCGTTGTCTTATGGTGACTGAACAACTTATTATGTCATTAGAATATATGCCTAGATGTGAAATTTCAGGGTCAAAATAACAGCTATAGCTATAATTTAATGGAGTCACTGAAAATGAGTTATAAAGTTTATTTTGGCCAGGGGCAGTGGCTCAAGCTTATAATCCTAGAACTTTGGGAGGTGGGTTGGGAGGATTGCTTGAGGCCAGGAGTTGGAGACCAGCCTGGGCAGTAGTGAGACCCCCATCTCTACAAAAAATAGAAAAATTAGCCGGGTGTGGTAGCATGGGCC
>NW_012134595.1:14016-14467 GCF_000956105.1 Propithecus coquereli | reverse complement strand
ATGGTTTTTTATCTACAAATAGTGATATAAAACAGTTCAAAGTTACTTCCTAGGGTTTTCACTAGAAATTAGGATTACTAAAAGTTAGAATTATAGTTAATATATGTAATTGAAACTACTGGACATAAGAGAAACAATTCTATATATAGAACATATAAATAAGAGCAAGATATGCTTTTGCTGAGGAAAGTTGTAAAGGCATGAAAATGTGTTTTTGTTAAACTAATTTTGTCTGTCTTAAAAGTTACTTAAGGGTTGTTTCAAATTGAAGGAATAAAAAATGTACTGATAAAACTAAATAAATATAGAAAGTTGGGAAGAGAAAAAATTAAAAAATAGGAGATTATAAAAGTTTATGGAAATCTAGTATGTTCAGAAGCTGAGATTGCATGAATTTGTTTATAAGGTTTTATTAAAATTAGCTTTAGTATTCATAATAAAAAGTAAAATT
>NW_012134595.1:1465-3176 GCF_000956105.1 Propithecus coquereli | reverse complement strand
TAGTTGAAAACGGCTGAACAAATTAATAGCAAAGATTTTCTTAATCATAAACTTATTATTAGGAGCCTAGTAATAGTGAATTAAATCCATGAATGGAGTATCATGTTGGAGTAAAAAAGAAATGAATAATTTTTTAAATAATATAAGCAAACAACATGATGATATAAAAATGGCATATGAAAGCATTATAATAAATCTTCTTAACTAAAAAATGAACATGCTTATTCAAATGATTCACACAAATGACAGTAAGTAGCAATAATGTGATGAAAATCATTAGTATTTTAATTCACCTGCACTTTCCATTAAGAGAAAATACCAAAATATCAAACATTTCTTGAACTCTTTGGGAAATGATTTATTTCAAAATTTTAAAACAGTATGACACTATGACAACTATAAAGTATTATTTCTATCACAACCTCACCCTACCCCAGATACTACCTGTTTGCCAAGCCTCTCCTAATCTCATAAGCCTGCCATGATCTATCTGTCTTCTGGAGAAATGGTGTATATCTTGCCTGTCCTGATTATATGCAGTTGTCATCTTGTATATATCTTTCATTAAATTATAAGGTCCTTAAAGGCAAAGATTATAGCTTGTACTATTTCTTTCTTTTTTGGAATTCCCCGTAATGATTGGTTGGTGATAATCAGTGCAAATTTAGTGAAATTAGCATTAGAGTGCGAGTTGTCAGATGGGTGTTAGCCCTAGTTCTGTCACTATGCGATTTGGGAAAACTATTTTATCTTTCAGAATTTCAATCTTCCCTTTTGTAAAACAATGACATTGGACTACTTACTCCAGGTGTCTTTCAACTTAGTGATTCTATGACTAAAACTGAATAAATATATGATGATTTTTTTTCTTTCCTATGCATTTTCCCCCCTGCTATATGCTACCTTAAAATTAAAGAAATACACAGAATATTAATTATAATTTAAGGAAATTTATTTCCATCAAGTGAAATAAAATTTTTGTTTTGAGACTAGTAGATACAGTTTATATGAACAGTTTCTAATAGAGGGCAACTACATTTTCATGAAAAAAATCCTTTCTTATTAGTAACTAAAAGCATTAAGGTAGGATATGAAATTTCTAGGCAGATAGTTTTTTTATTGTTATTACTCTAAAACTCATGTGTCTTGGGAAAATATATGCTTAGAAAGTAGTTGAAGCAAGGAGAATTTTTTTTTTAATTTACTCTTAAGTGATTCAAATCCAGCTCACAAAGTTTAAGGCTAATATAAAGCTTACTTTCATATCCTGCAAGCCTACAGAGAATGCTAGTAATAAAATATCACTGATGCAGATTAAACTAAGTCAGACTCATAATAATCTTTCTTTTGCAAATAAGTCTAAGGATTTAGAAGCTCTCTCCAGGTGAAAATATTTGCTGTTTATAGAGCTACCAAAGGCCCAGAATATCCCAAATCTTGGCTGGATTTACAGATCAACCTACCTTAAAAAGGTTATCTACATACTCTGGTTCGCCTTAGAAAAACAAAGGCAAACATGATAGGGATATTTGGAGCTGCCAGGAATATGGTGTCTTCCGAAATTCAAATTTTTCTCTGCAGTATTTTAGATACCTGGTCTATGCAGCATTTGTACTGTGAAATCTTAATCTAGTATTTTTTTCTCTTTCTTTGAAAGATCCTAAGATTTACTTATCCCAACTGAATTACTTAGGCTATATGAAAAAAAAAA
>NW_012134595.1:0-535 GCF_000956105.1 Propithecus coquereli | reverse complement strand
AAATAGAATACTTTATATCTCTTAGTTTAGCTACCATACTCCCCCTTCTCCTAAAAATTCTATTTTTTTTGTTTCAGCATATTATGGGGGCACAAATGTGCCCAGTCAGAGCTTCAAGCGTGCACATCCCCCAGATTGTGTGCATCACACTCATTATGTGTGTATGTAACCATCCCCTACTCCCGCCTCCCATCTGCCCGACACCCGATGAATGTTATTCCTATATATGCACTTAGGTGTTGATCAGTTAAAACCAATTTGATGGTGAGTACATGTGGTGCCTATAAAAATTCTATTTTTTTTATTTCAGCATATTATGGGGGCACAAATGTGCCCAGTCAGAGCTTCAAGCGTGCACATCCCCCAGATTGCGTGCATCACACTCATTATGTGTGTATGTATCCATCCCCTCCTCCCGCCTCCCATCTGCCCGATACCCGATGAATGTTATTCCTATATATGCACTTAGGTGTTGATCAGTTAAAACCAATTTGATGGTGAGTACATGTGGTGCCTATAAAAATTCTATTTTTTA
>NW_012134594.1:8931-9306 GCF_000956105.1 Propithecus coquereli | reverse complement strand
TTCTTTTATTATCTGAATGTGACTTTATTTTAAGATTATCAAATGATCTTCTAAGATTACCAGGTGAATTTTAAAAAGTCTTTGTAATACACAATTTATAAAAAATATCACCTTTCAAAATTTGTTGGCATTTTCTCATTGTTACACAATTGTTAGGCTTCAGAAAGATCGTTCTTTTTTGGATTTTCATCTTGGTTAGGTTATTTTCTCATTTTTAAATAAGGAATGAAAATTATTGCATAGAAAACTTTAAAAATGACATATCTGTTATTAAAACATCTATGCTGGTTATCAAGGTAGTGTTCCTTAATTACAATTATTCATATTTTTTGGTTTTAATTTTCAGCAACTGGTCTTCTTGATCTGTGGCACACA
>NW_012134594.1:6229-6811 GCF_000956105.1 Propithecus coquereli | reverse complement strand
AGTGCCTTCCTTCTATTTCTCTGTTTTATTTTATATCTTCCATGGTAGATATAAAATTTCTGGGAAATTTATCTGCCCAATCATATCTAGCTGAGACACTGAAATTATTAGATCTATGGGTTTCTGAAAAACATGTTAACTTAAGCATGAATAAGTGGTCCTTTCATTAGGAGACTCCCAAATACCTTATCTGTATACTGTTTTTATGAACAGGTATTTTCCAATCTTTTTCTACCAGCATTTCTACTGGGAGTGAAGTAGGGTTAAGGATTAGAACCATCATACTATTCAATATGCAGATTTTTACTTTTTTTGTTTTTACTATGGAACTCTATACTATCCCTTTCCTCCACTGCATGGAGACTGGAGATGTTCTGATTCAATTTCTGTAGAGAATAAATCCCCTGTGTCCTGCGAAGTCAGCAATGGGGTAGTAATTAGACTTTATGCAGTTAGTAAGGGGACCTGGGTACCTAACTAAGACAGATTTTGCAGCCTTAACACTTACTCCTGCCTTATATGTTTTTGGTACCTGAAAATCACAGACTATGTGGGATTTAGCAGCTCAAACTTTCTTGCTGT
>NW_012134594.1:0-361 GCF_000956105.1 Propithecus coquereli | reverse complement strand
ATTTGCCAGACATTTAAAAACTATCCCTGCTCAAAAGTGTAAGGGAATCCTTACTAATCAGGTGCACAGGGTTGCATGGGCTCCCAGGAGGAAAACACCAGTTTATGCATCAAGCCCTTAACCACTCCATTCTCTCCCTTGGGAAGCACAGAGTTTACTGTTCAGTGGGTGATGAAAATTCGAGTCTGAACTCTACATCTTACATTATTTGTAAGTTACTCAATCTCTAAAAAACATAAGATTCCCAGCCCAGGTCCGTCCATGGTTGCTCAAGGATAAGTTCCCAGATCTAGTGCCTGCATTATTTTCCTCCAGCCCAAACTGTGAGGACTAATTTTGCTCCTTAAAGATTTGCATTAAA
>NW_012134593.1:5743-6080 GCF_000956105.1 Propithecus coquereli | reverse complement strand
ATTTATTCATTCACTCAATCAGCTGAGCATTCTAGAGTCTAATTCATTCATGTGAAAAAAGGATGCTCACTGCTGTTCTGATGCAAGGAATGAAAATAAAAAATACATTTATGTAGGATAAAATAATCTAGCTCAGATCAAACTCTGAGAATATAATCATCCCTTGGTATCCCTGGGGGATTGGTTCCAGGACCTTTGGTAGATACCACAGATACTAGATACCTGTATCCCTAGATTAGGACATTCTGGTTCCTAATTTACAATGACATCGTTTGGGGTATAACCTATGCACATCATCCTCTGTACTTTAGATCATCCCTAGATTACTTTCAATATT
>NW_012134593.1:3779-4098 GCF_000956105.1 Propithecus coquereli | reverse complement strand
GAAGCAAATAAAAATTATGATATTTCTGATACACACATAAGTAATAGACATAAATGGGCTAAACTTAGGAACAGATAGATTAATAGAGTGGAAATTATTCAAATATTTTGAGAATTAGAGACATAACCATTCTATATGGGATGTCTATTTTATGTAGGGTACCAGTATGATGCGTAATAACTATGTTTATACACAAACTGACAACATGATAGTGTTGAGGTATCAAACAATTATGTTATAGATAATTTATTTATTTATTCATTCACTCAATCAGCTGAGCATTCTAGAGTCTAATTCATTCATGTGAAAAAAGGATGCT
>NW_012134593.1:0-440 GCF_000956105.1 Propithecus coquereli | reverse complement strand
TACTGTTCATAATTGTTCCTGCTTTAATCATTGAGAGCTTTCATTTGGCTCCTGCGCCCCTTTGATATACCCCTATCATTGTATGTTTGTGTATTTTGTTTTGATTTTGTTTTCTGAAAACTTTCTTACTTTATGGCATTACAAGATGCTCCTGGCTCATTTTATACATTTCTTACTCCAGTCTTAGAGTCAGCCATTTTTACACCAAGTCCTATGTTCCTTTATTGGAAAATGGTATTAAAAATCAAAATCCGGGCACTAGATGTGCTAGTTCCTACCAGGTTGCCATTGTTTCTAGCCTTTCTCATTTGACAGAGCAAGGGATAGATTTTCACATACACTATGTATTTATATATACACACTTATACACATACATACACATAAATAGGTATTCATGTATGTATTAACTCATGTATATACACAAAGTTATACATGCAAGT
>NW_012134592.1:52219-57165 GCF_000956105.1 Propithecus coquereli | reverse complement strand
TAGTATAGCTGCCCCTGCTTTCTTTTGACTTCCATTTGCCTGGATGATAGTTTTCCATCACTTGACCTTTAGTCTCAAGGCATCTTTGTGGATTAGATGCATTTCCTGTAGACATCAGATACTAGGCTTGTGGATTTTTATCCACTCTGCCAGCCTGGATGTCTTTGGAGGACAGTTGAGGCCATTCACATTTATTGACAGGATTGAGATTTGTGGTAGATTTCCATTTATATTGTTGGGTGAAACACAAAGGGCAAACTTGTCAGTAAACACATACTGAGTTTTTGAAATTTGAGTAACCATGCTTTATCTATAGTACACTTTGGCCTAAAGGGTACTTAGGGACGCAGGGTAGGAACACAAACAAAACCCGTCACTTTAGTATTGATTAATTCCTAAGTTTCTGTGGATATTCCAGATAAAAAAATAACTTCACTTCTTGAGAGACAGGGGTCTTAGCGGCATATTAGTAATAGTGAAAACTGTCAGATTTTCAAAGTGGTAGCTGGAGTTCATCATCTTGACAAATAATTAAAAAGAATGTCTAACATGACAAAATCTATCATCATATGAGCAAAACAAAGAAGTGCTCTTTTTCTTAGTGCCTTTTCTCAAAAGATGTCAGGAAAAAGCCCAGAATCAGAAGTATTAGGGTAGAGGAAGCCAGTTTTATCTTAGACAATAGTAGAGATATCCCAACTCTCCTGCCACACCCCTATTCCACAAGGCATAAATAAAAATACTACCAAAGGATATGGAAGGTAAATAAAACAGTAGACAGGAATCCACCAAGTCAAGAAAAGAAACTGCTCACACAAAACAGAGGAAAGTCTCTTGGCCGCATATCAGCTGTTTCCTTCCTGGGACATCCATTCCCCATGAGGGGCTGGTAGCCAGAGCCTTCTTTGCCCGTTCTCACTTAGGTGAGGAAATGATCCAGCATCTAACACTATGAACATTCAAAAATGTCTAAAAATTCACAGATATGAACAAAACTTGAAGACTCAAAAGATCTCTGAGGAAATCCAACAGCATAACAAACATCAAACTTAAAATCAGAAAACTTAACCCTGAAGAACTTAACTTAGAGAAAACAGGAAAAAAAATCTTAAAATAATTATGAAAGCATCAGGTTAATTTAGCTATATGAAAAGAACACTTTATTAGAAAAAAAAGGAAATATTCTTAGTAATTAAAAATAGGATTGGGGGAGGAGCCAAGATGGTGGATGAGACAAACGACCAGTCAGAAGGTCTCTGCAAAAAAGACGAATTTTAGAAGAAAGAGAAAAAAAAAATAAGCGAGCAGAGAAACATAGATCTGGCGAGGGTGAGAAGGAAGGGTGCCTGAAACTACAGGACACTCCACGGGAAGATGTTGCAGAGGAGAACTGGAAGGAGAAAGGTCCTGAGAGGCTTGGAGACCAGCGACAAGAGTAGGTGGAGCGGTTAACTTCCTGCTCCCTTGCATCTGGGACTGCTGGTGGGCTCCTGAGCGGCTGGAGAGACCTGCCGACACCAGCCCAGAGACGGCTGCCGCCAGTGAGCAGTGGCCTCTTGCGGACTCAGCGTCGGGCTCCCAGCCCCTTTGGGGCACCTTCCTGGGCGCAGACCCGAGTCTATCGGCAGACGCCATAGTGCTGCATTCTCTCCTTCCCCCTCCCTATCCGTGCGTGCCCACAAGGACAATTTAGCCATCACACGGAGGCATCTCCAAGGAACGGGACCTTTCCTTTTGGGGCCCTACAACAGACTGAGGGGTACTCAGACTGCGAGTTCCCTACCCGCCAGCCCTCCCAGGTGCTACTTGCCTGGGGACTCTAGGAGAGTGGGGCAAATCCCGAGGTGGAGTGAAATCGATCCAGCTTGGGTGCCCTGTAGCTGATTTTGGACCAGCGCCTCTCTCCTTGGCAGGGTCAGGGATTGATCTCCAGGTGCCAGGGGTCAGGCCTACAGGCCAGACCCTTGCACCCGGGTCGCGATCGCGTTGCCCTTGGGCACGGAGGAGGGAACTGTGAAGAAGCCTACTGAGGAGTGTGTGCCTTCAGGGGCAGATCAGCATGCCTGACCGGCGGCCCTCCTCCTAGAGGAGGGCTGTGCACCCAGCTCGGGCTACGATCCTGGGTGTGGAACCTCCCAGCCCCTATCACAGCCAGGGGGGATCCATTGGACTGAGGCCCTGCTTGCTGGCGGAGGCCTGGGGGAGGATATGGAGAGGGGGAGACTGGAGGGGAGCGAGACCTGCTCCAGAGTCCGGGTCTTGGACAGCCCCACCACCCAAGCCCAGCTTTTAGCTGAGTGGAGCCATCTCAGCCCGTCCCGGGAGCTCTGCACAAAAACAAAGAGCAGAACTTTGACCCCTTCTAACAGCAGCTGTAGAGCCTGAGGGCAGGCTTATTGAACCCAGCCCCACCCAGACTCACTCACGGTTCTGCCCCCACTGAGGGGGGAAATAAGGACAGCTCAGGCTATGATCCTGAGTAGGGAACCTCCTGTCCACGGCCCACATCACAGCCAGGGGAGATCCATAGGCCTGAGGTTCTGCTTGCTGGCAGAGGCCTGGGAGAGGCCACGGAGTGGGGGAGAGTGGAGGGGAGCGAGACCTGCTCCAGAGTGTGGGCCTTAGGCAGCCATAGCCCCGAAGCCTAGACTTTCAGCTGAGTGGAGCCATTTCAGCCCCTCCCAGCAGCTCTGCACAGAAACAAAGAGCAGAAGTTGATCCCTGCTAACAGCAGTGGTGGAGCCTGAGGGCAGCCTTGCCCAACCCAGCCCCACCCAGACTCACTCCCCCCACTGAGGGGGAGAATAAGGACACAGCTGGAAATCCCAGGGCCCCACCCACCACCCAAGGCACAAGAGGGCCTCTCTAGAGGAATAAGAGCGAGTTACAGGACCCAAAAACAGCACTGCAGCTCACTCCTCCCTGCAAGTGCCACCTACTAACAGGGAGGTCATCCTGCACACCCTTTAACTGCATCTACTGATTGATCATAAAGGGTGTGGTTGAATCTTACCCACAAACACCACCTGCTGGCTCAGAGACTAAACAGGTCATGCCATTATCTAAACGAAAATTTAAAGGCAAGAAGAAACATCTGATCCACATGGGAAGGAACCAGCAAAAGAACTCTGGAAGTATGAAGACTCAAACGGAAAGCACACCCCCAAAGAGGAACAACAGCTCCCCAGCAATGGACATTAACCAAACTCAGAACACTAAAATGACAGAAGAATTTCAAATATGGATTGCAAGAAAACTGAATGACATCCAAGCAAAAATGGATCACCAACACAAAGAAACCACAAAAAAAAATCCAGGACTTGGAAGAAAAATTCACTAAAGAAATTGAAATAGTAAAGAAAAATCAAACCGATCTCCTGGAAATAAAGGACTTATACAGGGAACTACAAAACACCGTGGAAAGCCTCAAGAACAGGGTAGATCAAACAGAAGAAAGAATCTCAGAGATTGAAGACAACTCCTTCCAATTAAATAAGTCAGTCACAGAAATCGAGCAGAAAATTAAGAGAAAAGAAATAAGCCTACAAGAAATGTGGGATTATGTGAAAAAACCAAACCTGAGGGTGATACGGGTTCCGGAAGGTGAAGAAGAAAACACTAAAGAGCTGGATAAGCTATTTGAAGAATTAATAGAGGAGCATTTTCCAGGCCTTGCTAAAAATCTAGATGTACAGGTACAAGAAGGTGAATGGACCCCAGGGAGATTCAATGCAAATAGGAAGACACCACGTCACGCAGTCATCAGATTGACAAAAATAGCCACTAAAGAGGCCCTTCTTCCAGCTGTAAGGAGAAAGAAACAAGTAACATACAAAGGAAAGCCCATCAGAACAACTCCAGATTTCTCAACTGAAACCCTACAAGCAAGAAGTGACTGGGACCCCATTCTCACTCTTCTGAAACAGAATAATATCCAGCCTAGAATCCTGTATCCTGCAAAACTAAGTTTCATACATGAAGTAGAAATAAAGGTATTCTCAGAGAAGCAAAGACTGAGGGAATTCACGAAGACAAGACCAGCTCTCCAAGAAGTACTCAAAACAGAATTACACAAGGATCAGCACAATAAACATTCTAGAATGTGAAACGACTCAAAAGTTAAAGATCAAAGTCTAGATTCCACAATGGCTCAAGACAGAAAACAAAGCAACAAAATGCAACCCAACAGAATGAACAGTAATTCACCCCATTTATCATTTCTCTCAATAAATGTGAATGGTTTGAACTCCCCTCTCAAGAGAGATAGGATGCAGAATGTATTTAAAAAACAAGCCAAGCATCTGCTGTCTCCAAGAAATGCATCTAACATTCAAGGATGCATTTAGACTCAAACTAAAGGGGTGGAAATCAATATTTCAAGCCAATGGAAGCCAAAAGAAAGCTGATGTGGCAGTTTTGATCTCAGCTTGGTTTTTAAATCAACAAGGGTAATGAAAGACAGAGGGTGTCACTATATAATGGTGAAGGGTACAGTTCAACAAAAAGACATAACAATTCTAAATATGTATTCACCCAACTCGGTGCACCCAGATTCATAAAGCAAACTCTACTTGATCTAAACAAATTGATAGACACCAACACCATAATTGTCGGAGACTTCAACACCCTACTGACAGCACAGGAGAGATCCTCCAAACAGAAACTTAACAAAGAAATAATGGACTTAAACAGAACTCTAGAACAAATGGGCTTGACTGATATTTCCAGGACATTCTACCCAAAAACCACTGAATACACGTTCTTCTCATGAGCTCATGTGACATTCTCTAAGATTGATCATATTCTAGGACACAAAGCATGTCTCAAAACATTTAAAAAAATAGAAATCACACCACACATCTTCTCAGATCACAATAGAATAAAAATAGAAATGGACTCCAACAGAAACACCCATCTCCACACAAAGTCATGGAAAGTAAACAACC
>NW_012134592.1:47014-48109 GCF_000956105.1 Propithecus coquereli | reverse complement strand
GGGATTTATTTTAGGTATGCAAGACTGGTTCAATATTTGAAAATCCCCTAATGTATTCCATTACTTTAACTTGCTAAAGAAGAGAATATCACTTGATGATATTAATCGATGTGGAAATGTATTTCACAAAATTCAGCACATCTTCATGATAACAACTCTCAGCAAACTAGAATTGAAGGAGAATTCTCTCAATTTGATACGGAGCATCTACAACAACCTTATAGCTAACATCATCATTAATGGTAAGAAATCAAAAATTTCTGGCTAATCACAGGAACAATGCAATCTGCTTCCTCTCACCACTCCTATTTGACAATATACTGGAAATCCTACCTAATGCAGTGAGAAGAAAAGGAAATAAAAGCTATAGTGATTGAGAAGGAAGAAATAAAACTGTCATTTGCAGATCACATAATTGTGTATATACTAAATCCCAAAGAATCAAAGAACTCCCTGAAACACAAAAAGGAAAATATAAAACTAAATGAGAACAGGGAAAAATCTCGTAGAATTTATAAGGGATTATATTAATACTAATGTTGCAGGATACAAGGCTAACGTAAACCAGCAAATTACTTTCCTATATAGTAGCGATGAACAATTGAAATTTGAAATTCAAAACACAATATCACTTATATTAGTACAAAAATTCTGAAATGCTTAGGTACAAGCGTGAGAAAATATGTATGAGGTAATCTGAAGAAAACTACAAAAGTCTGATGAAAGAAACCAAAGATCTAAACAGATGAAAAGAAATTCGATGTTCATACATGAAGACTCACTATTGTCATCAGTCTTCTTAGTTTGTCCTGTGAATAAAATGCAATCCCAACTAAATTTGAAACAAGTTATTTTTTCTTTTTTAGTTAACAGCAATCTGATTGTAAAATTTATATGGAGATGCCAAAAACCCAGAATAGCCCATATTCAAGGAGAAGAACAAAGTTGGGAGACTGACCCTGCCTTACCTGACTTCAAGACTTATTGTAAAGCTACAGTATTCAAGACTGTGTGGTAGTGATAAAATATTAGACAAATAGATTACTAGAATAGAAATTAAGGCCTGAAATAAATACTACACATATTAGAAATATA
>NW_012134592.1:45806-46964 GCF_000956105.1 Propithecus coquereli | reverse complement strand
CAATCTGTGTTTCTACCACTCCCTGTTGAAAAAGAAAAATAATGTCTTTTTCTTTCCTAACCTTGTTAAATTAAAAATTATGACAAAATATAAAAGCATAAATAAATCCTCAAATTATATTTAAAAAAACAAAAACAAACAACCACATTGAAAAGTGGAAAAATAGATGAACAGAAGTTTTTCAAAAGAGGATAGACAAATGGCCAACAAACAAATGAAGAAATACTCAATATCACTAATATCAGGGAAATACAAATTGAAATCACCCTGAGATATAAACTTTTGCCTGTCAGAATGGCCATTACTGAAAAGTCAAATAACAATAGATGTTGGCATGGATACAGAGAGAAAGGAATGTTTACACAGTGTTGCTGGGACTGCAAAGAAGTGAAACCTCAATGTAAAACAATATGAATATTCCTGAAAGGAATAAATGCAGATTTATCATTCGATCCAGCAATCCCACTGCTGGGTATCTATCCAATGGAAAATAAGTCATTTAATCAAAAAGAACCAGCACTTGATTGTTTATTGCAGTATAATTCACAATCACAAAGAGTGTGCCCAACCTAAATGCTCATCAGTTCACAAGTGCACTCACAACATGTGTTTTATATATACCATGGAATACTACTCAGCCATGAAAAGAAATGAAATAATGTCTTTTGTAGCAACTTGGATGAAATTGGAGACCATTATCCTAAGTGAAGTATCTAAGGAAAGGAAAAACAAACACCATAGGTACTCTTTAATAATTGGGAACTAATCGATGGGTACACACAGGCACAGAGAGATGTAAAGATAATTGGAAATCAAGAAGGAAGGAGAGGGGAAGAGGGAAGGGATAAAAACCTATCTATGGGGTATAATGAACAGTTCTTAGGTGATGGGCATGCTAAAAGCCCTGACTTAAGCATTATGCAAGGTATCCATGTAACAAAAAGTTTTGTACCCACTGAATATTTTCATATTAAAAAATAGAACTTTTCAAAATTTCTGAAATACAGTGAAGGCAATTCTTGCAGGGAAATTTATTGCATCGATTGTAAATATTAAAAAAGAAGGAAGACATAAAATCAGTATTGTAACAATCCACCTTAGGAAACTAGAAAAAGAAGAACCAATTATATACAAATAAACCAAATAAAAAAACAATAA
>NW_012134592.1:44854-45135 GCF_000956105.1 Propithecus coquereli | reverse complement strand
TGACATAACTTAATTTTTCTTAATAAAACCGGAGGAAATAACTGCACTAGTTAATTTAGAAAGCTATGATGATGTCTTTACAGAACATGCCTTTGTACAAGCACTATCATTAGTGATCTGTAGTATACATCATTCTGATTGTATTGAGATCCTCATGGCCACTGAATGTCAGTCAGCTCCCGTTCAGGTCTGCACATTGTGGTGCTTCTGTGCTGTGGGTCTGTTTAGTGATTTCCCTGCCTCCTATCCTCTATTGCATCTACAACTGTTATTTGGTGTAC
>NW_012134592.1:38876-39128 GCF_000956105.1 Propithecus coquereli | reverse complement strand
AGCCTAGGGAGGCTGTGTGTTTCTAAAAATTTGTCCATTTCCTCCACATTTGCCAGTTTGTGTGCATAAAGGTTTTCGTAATATTCATAAATTATATCTTGAACTCCACAGCATCAATTGTAACTTCTCCTTTTTTATTCCCGATGGAGCTTATTAGGGATTTTTCTTTTCTGATTTTCGTTAGTTTAGCCAAAGGTGTGTCAATGTTGTTTATTTTTTCAAAGAACCAACTTTTTGTTTTATTAATCTTCC
>NW_012134592.1:36711-37126 GCF_000956105.1 Propithecus coquereli | reverse complement strand
TGACTTATTTAATTGGAAGGAGTTGTCTTCAATCTCTGAGATTCTTTCTTCTGTTTGATCTACCCTGTTCTTGAGGCTCTCCATGGTGTTTTGTAGTTCCCTGTATAAGTCCTTTATTTCCAGGAGATTGGTTTGATTTTTCTTCAATATTTCAATTTCTTTAGTGAATTTTTCTTCCAAGTCCTGGATTTTTTTTGTGGTTTCTTTGTGTTGCTTATCCATTTTTTCTTCCATATCATTCAGTCTTCTTATAATCCATGTTGGAAATTCTTCTTCTGTCATTTTAGTGTTCTGAGTTTGGTTAATGTCCATTGCTGGTTAGCTGTTGTTCCTTTTTGGGGGTGTGCTTCCCGTTTGAGTCTTCATACTTCCAGAGTTCTTTCGCTGGTTCCTTCCTATCTGGATCAGCTGTTTC
>NW_012134592.1:31295-33546 GCF_000956105.1 Propithecus coquereli | reverse complement strand
GAAACACTCACTACTTCACAAAGTCATAGAAATTAAACAATCCATTGCTCAATGACTATTGAGTCAAGGAGGAGACCCAGATGGAAATCAAAAGACTCTTAGAACTAAGTGATAAGGGGGACAAAAGTTATCAAAATCTGTGGGATACAGCAAAAGCGTTCCTGAGAGGAAAAATAATAGCATTAAATGTTCACATCCAAAAAACTGAAATCTCACAAATCAACAAACTAATAAACCATCTCGAGGAACTGGAAAAGGAAGAGCAAATTAATCCTAAACCTAGCAGAAGAAAATAAATAACTAAGATTAGAAAAGAACTAAAGGACATTTCCAAGAAAAGAGTTAATGGCATGCCCTGCTTAGTCTCTGAGCCAGTAGGTGGTGTTTGTGGTTCAGATTAGACCATTCCCTTTGTGATGAATCTGTAGATGCAGTAAAAGGGTGTGCAGGATGACCTCCCTGTCAGTAGGTGGCACTTTCAGGGAGGAGCAAGCTGGAGTGCTGCTTTCGGGTCTTGTAGCTAGCTGTTATTCCTCTAGAGAGGGACTCTTGTCCCTCAGGTGGTGGATGGGGCCCTGGGATTTCTGGGTTTGCCCTTATTCTCCACCTCAGTGTGGGGAGCGAATCTGGATGGGTGTGGGTTGGGTAAACCTGTCCTCGGGTTCCACAACTGCTGTTAGCAGGGTCAAAGATCTACTCTTTGTTCCTGCGCAAAGCTTCCAGGAGAGGCTGAAATGGCTCCCCTCTGCTGAAAGTCTGGCCTTGGGGGCTCGGGCTGTCCAAACCCGAACTCTGGAGCAGGTCTCCCTTCCCTCCACTATTCCTCTCTCCGTGGCCTCTCCTAGGCCTCTACAGCAAGCAGGAACTCAGGTTGATTGATCTCCCCTGGCCGTGAGGTGGGCAGGGATGTTCCCTACCCAGGATCGTAAGCTGAACTGTCCTTATTCTTGACCTCACTGCAGGCAGGACCGGGAGTGAGTCTGGGTGGGGCTGGGGGAGGTAAGCCTCCCGTCGTGCTCCACAACTGCAGTTAGAATGCGTCAAAGGTCTGCTCTTTGTTTTTGTGCAAAGCTGCCGGCAGGGGCTGAAATTTCTCCACTCAGCTGAAAGCCTGGGCTTGGGGGCTGGGGCCATCCAAGTACCACACTCTGGAGCAGGTCTGGCTCCCCTCGAATCTCCCCCTCTCCGTGTCCTCTCCCAGGCTTCTGCCAGCAAGCAGAACCTCAGTCTGATGGATCTCCCCTGGCTACAACTTGGGCCGGGAGGCTCCCCACCCAGGATCGCAGCCTGAGCTGGGTGCACAGCCCTCTTTTAGGAGGAGGGTTGCTGCTCCAGCACGCTGATCTGCTCCTGAAGGCACACACTCCTCAGCAGGCTCCCTCACAGATCTCTCTTCTGCGTCCCAGGGCAGTGTGATCGTCACCTGGGTGTACGGAGTCTGGTCTGCAGACCTGTCCCCTGGACCCTGGAGATCAATCCCTGACCCTGCCAGGGGGAGGGTTTCTGGTCTTGAATCACCTACAGGGTGCCCAAGCTGGATCGATTTTACTCCACCTCGGGATTTGCCCCACTCTCCTGGAGTCCCCACGCAAGTAGCACCTGGAAGGGCTGGCGGGTAGGGAACTCGCAGTCTGAGTACCCCTCAGTCTGCTGTAGGGCCCCAAAAGGAAAGGTCACGTTTCTTGGAGATGCCTCCGTGTGATGGCTAAATTGTCTCTCTGGGCACCCACAGGTAGGGAGGGGGAAGGAGAGAATGGAGCACTATGGCATCTGCTGCTAGGCTCGGGTCTGCCCCCGGGGAGGTGCCCCAAGTGGGCTGGGAGCCCGGCACTGATTCCGCAAGAGGCCACTGCTCACTGGTGGCAGTGATCTCTGGGCTGGTGTCAGCAGGTCTCTCCAGCTGCTCAGGAGCCCACCAGCAGTCCGAGATGCAAGGGAGGGGGAAGTTAACCACTCCACCTACCCTTGTCACTGGTCTCCAAGCCTCTCGGGGCCGTTCTCCTTCCAGTTCTCCTCTACAGCGTCTTCCCATGGAGTCTCTTGTAGTTTCAGGCACCCTTCCTTCCGACCCTCACGCTATATATGTTTCTCTGCCAGCTTATTTTTTTCTCTTTCTTCTAAAATTCATCTTTTTTGCAGAGACACTCTGACTGGCAGCTTTTCTAGTCCGCCATCTTGGCTCCTCCAACAATTCTTAATATTTATGCACCCAACACTGGAGCACTCAGATACGTAAAGCAAACCCTGCTTG
>NW_012134592.1:16829-18730 GCF_000956105.1 Propithecus coquereli | reverse complement strand
CTAAAGGACTTGGTAAGTGTACAAGTGCCTGAGGCCCAGTGGCAAAGGGGCTAGTGAGGATGGAAACACAGCTTGGGTGGGAAGAGCTTGGGCCACCCACATGCCTATGGACTCTCAGCTCCCTCCTACTCGCCTGGGATTTCACTCCTAGTTTCTGTTTTCCATTCTGGTAGGAATCATTAACAGCAATGGAAATAGATGGAAGGAGATCCGACGCTTCACCCTCATGACCCTGCGGAATTTCGGGATGGGGAAGAGGAGCATTGAGGAACGTGTCCAAGAGGAGGCCCGCTGCCTTGTGGAGGAGTTGAGAAAAACCAAGGGTGGGTGACTCTCTACTCTGTATCACTGACCTCTACAGACTGCTGTCTTCTGTAGCGACATCGTTGGGCACATTCAGGGGTGGCCAGATCTTTCATTATGAGTCTTGGTTGTCAGTCCTAAAGTGGAGGAGAGAGGTTTTAAGCAGAGAGCCCAGGGAGCGTGTGTGCATCTGGGCTATGTGTACAGGCATGATTGTGTATACAGTGTGGACATAAAAGGTCGTTTAATCTGGTTTTCTCCTTAACTTGTGTCTTTGTTTTCAAATCATAAATCATGTGTATACGTTTTGAGTTCATTTTCAGAATGTATTAAAGAGCAATGCTTTTTCCATAGCCTGAATGTAAGTTACCTATTTGAGAACATTTCACCAGAGAATACATGGCAGATGGTCATGGTGGGAATGACCCCATCACACACTTACAGAGCACCTACCAAGTGACCTGTGCTTTCATTTAATTGTGCTCTGTTTGCATGGTCAGCCTCACTGACATCTCTGGGTGTTTCTGCCAGGCCCTGCTACAGTTCTGGTCAGTGATCATGCTATGTATGGTTTTACTTGCTTATGTACATCTCAGTGTAATTCTTATGAGTTATTATTTCCCTAGAGATCCAGCACTATTCCAAAAATATCAACATTACTTATTTCTTGTTTGTCATTACTTACTATATTGATTTCTCTTTCTTGAGCAAATATAGTTTGTTGTATAATTCTGAAAAACACACAAATACCAACATAAAAATTATTGGTTTAAGTAGATTTTAACTATTATCAATAACTCTTTATCTTTTCTTTCCTAAGCGTACTTTGGCTCTGTTTTCAGTCTTTCTTATCTGTTTTCCCTCTGGTTATTGAATTTATTTTTGATATTTTTGGTAATTATTTTCCTCCCATTTCCAATTTTACTAACCTATGAAATGTGGGTTACAATGAATCTGATTATCAGCTCGGATTCTAAAATACCCTTTTCAAAATGATCTGTTTCACCACAGTGATGAAGCACTTCTTATGCTTTCCTGGATTAAACTTAAACACATTATCCAAAGTGAGGTACCACAAGACCTGAAGAATGGGCTCCACTTGTACTCGCCATCAAATTGGTATTAACTGATGAACACTAGGGTGCTCACATGGCAGTAACATTCTTCAGGGATTAGGGGGATGGGGGTGTAAATTCATGACTAAAGGACACGGGGAGCATTGTAGGGTAGAAGGGCATGCCTCTAACCCTCGCTTGGGTGAGGCAAAGACAGAAATTGTAACCATAATGTTTGTACCCTCATACTACCCTGAAATTTAAAAAAATTCTGTGTTTCAAATGAAGTGAAAGGAAAGATTGAAAATCAGATTTTATCTGTGCTGATGCACACACATACAGGTGCACACACACAGATACAATCCCAGGGCTTCACAAATTACCTAACTCCTCTCTGGCTAAAATACAACTTTTTCTGAAAGCTTAGAGACCTGTAATATTGAAAGGAGCCTGGGATAGAAGCACCTAACTCAACAGGTTTCCTGTTGTTCCATATCCTACAATTTATTCGGAACACTTTTGATTCAAGTCATTCTTATTTAG
>NW_012134592.1:15091-16779 GCF_000956105.1 Propithecus coquereli | reverse complement strand
AGATCTACTCATGTGATCCTGAAGCAGTCAGCTGGGTATTGGTCTCAAGGCAGACATGAGGGACTGATAAATTGCTAAAGTGTCAGAATTTGAATAAGCAGAGATTGAAATTTGGATGTTCTGTACATCACTTCTGGAACACTGAAAATGAATTTGGAATTCTCTGGCCTGACTTTCTTTTTTTGTGAAGTAGGGCAAATAAACCTGCTAAATGTATTGAGGTGGGAAATTTTTAAATGGCAAAATATTAAAGGACTACAAGTGTTTTTGTTAAAGGGATAAATTGTGTCATGCTGAAGTCAGGGTTTTAGTGTACCTCTCACCAGAACAGTGTTCATTGTACCAGATATATAACTTTTTATCCCTCACTGCCCTCCCTTCCTCCCCCCTTCTTGATTTCCGATATCCTTTACATCTCTTTGTGGCAGTGTTTACCCATTCTTCACCTCCACTTATTACTGAGAACATGTGAAGTTTGTTTTTCCATTCCTGAGATATTTCATTTAGGATAATGGTCTCCATTTCCATTAAACTTTCTCTAAGGGACATTATTTCATTCCTTTTTATGGCTGAGTACCAATCCATGGTGTATGTGTGTGTGTGTGTGTGTGTGTGTGTGTATCTATGTGTGTGTGTTTGTGTGTGTGTGTCTTTTTGAAATTATGACTTCTTTTCCTTTGAATAGATAACCAGTCATGGGATTGTTGGATCGATTGGTAGATCAACTTTTAGTTCTTTGATGAATCTCAGTACCATTTTCCATAGAGATTTTACTAGTATACAGTCCCACCAAAAGTGTATAATCATTCCTTTTTCAGTGCATCCATGCCATCATCTATTGTTTTTAGACTTTTCTATAATGGCCATTCTGACAGGGGTGACATGAAATCTCACTGGGGGTTTAATTTGCATTTCTGTGATGATTAGTGATGTTGAGCATTTTTTCATGTGTTTGTTGTTCATTTATCTATCTTCTTTTGGAAAAACTCTATTCTTGTCTTTTGGCCACTCTTTAATGAAGTTATTAGTTTTTTCTTGCTGATTTGTTTGAATTCGTTGTAGATTCTGGATTTCTGTCCTTTGTTGGATGTACAGTGTGGGAATATTTTCTCTCATTCTGTGGATTGTCTGTTTTGTCTCTTGATTATTTTTCTTGCTGTGCAGAAACTTTTTAATTTAATTCTCTCATTTATTAATTTGTCATCATTGCTGTGTTTTCCATCTGGGTCTTACTCATAAATTCTTTGCATAAGCCAATGTCTAGAAGATTTTTTCCTACTTTTTCCTTCTGGAAATTTTATGGTTTTAGGTCTTACATTTAAGTCTTTAATGCATGTTGAGAGAGGGAGGGATCCTGCTCGATTCTTCTGCATGTGGCTATGTAATTTCCCTGGCATTATTTATTGAAAGGGCATCCTTTTTCGAGCGTATGATTTTGACTGCTCTGTGACAATTCAGTTGTTCAGCGATATATGGTTTTATATCTCAGGTCTCTACTGTGTTCCTATGTATGATTATGGCCCTATGTTTATATCAGTGCCATCATATTCAGGTTGTTATGGACTTGTGGCATAATTTGAAATCAGGTAATGTGATGTTGCTAGATTTGTTGTCACTGCATAAATTTGCTTTGGCTATTTGCACTCTTTTTTGGTTTCATTTAGGATTAATTTATCTAGATCTGTGAA
>NW_012134592.1:11656-12558 GCF_000956105.1 Propithecus coquereli | reverse complement strand
TTGGTTCTCAGTATGACTGCTATTGGCATATATGAAAGCCTCTAATGAGGTGACAGATGGAAATGAGGAACAAGTTATGAAAAACAGGAATAAAGTTTTTCCTTGTTACAAAGTTGCAAAGAAGTTTTCAGAATTGTGTTTATGCCCTAAGGCTTTATGGAATGTGGATTTTATGAGCAATTAGTTAGTATATGTCGCAGAAGGAGTACCAAAGCAGCAAGCATTCAGGGTGCTGTACGGCTTCTTTTGGACACTTACAGTAGAATGAGAGAGGAGAGATATTTTCAAGCTAGAATTTATTAATCAGAAGGGAAACAGTGGAAAAGTTTGGGAAGTGTCCAGCCAGGCCAAGTACAGAATAAAAAGGCACCTTTAGGAGAGCACACCAAGGGAGTGGCAAAGCAATCATTTGCTAAGAAAGATTAGTATGTTTTGAAAGGGGGAAGGTGTTATTCATCAAGACAGTAGGAGGATGACCACAAAGGGGTCAGAGATATTCAAGCCGAGCTGGGACCTTTAGGACAGCATTTCCAGAGAAGTGCCAGAGGGACCTCAATATTTGTTACTCCTCACAATGTGGGGACTCTGCACCCTGAATATAAGACTAACATTCAAGTCATTTCTTGAGTAGATTTATTAACAAAGCAAACTGGGACCCCTCTTGCTCAGTTGCTCTAGCCCTCTCTTGCCCTTCGGCCTTGTGCCGTGGGATGACAGAGCCTGAAGAGCAAAACCAAAGGTCAGTTCCATGTATTTGGACTTTCCAGCGTCTGGAACCATTAGAAATAAACAACTGTTTTCAATAAAGCACTCAGTCTGTTGTATTCTTTTATACAACACAAAATGGATGAAGAAAGGGCACCAATGCACTTTTGATTATACTTTTTGGGGAAAGAAATATG
>NW_012134592.1:10535-11606 GCF_000956105.1 Propithecus coquereli | reverse complement strand
TCTTCTTGTTCTTGAGCTGTAAGAATTGTTTATGTAATCTTGACATTAAACCCATTAAAGTGTTTAACTAACCCATATTAAATAAATGATATGAAAATACTTCCTCCCGTTGGTAGGTTGTCATTTTATATTCGAATTATGTCCCTTCATGTGCAAATATTTTAATTTTGATGAAGTCCAATGTATCTATTTCTTCTTTTGGTCATTTAGTATCAAATCTATGAATACATTGGCAAATCAGAAGGCATTAAGATTTACCCCAATATTTTATTCTAGGACTTTCATAGTTTAATTTCCTATCCTTGAATTTTCATCTCATTTCAGAATTATTTTGAGTATGGTGTGAGGGATGGGGCCTACTTCTTTCCTTTGCATGTGATTATCCAGATGTCCCACCACTGTTGGTTGTTGAAACTCTTCCTTTACACTGAATAGTCTTGCCGTGCTTGTTAGAAATGAATTGGCGATACATATTAAGGTTTATATCTAGATGTCAATTGTACTTTTATGATTGTGCTTGATGTCTCCCCTCATGCTAGTATCATAGTGTTTTGGTAATTATAGCTTTGATTAAAGTTTCGAAGGTGGGAGATTGAGTCCTCCTCCTGTAGTTGCATATAAATTGGGGATTGGCTATGCCATTATTGCCAAAAAGGCCATTGTGATTTTGACTGGGATTACACTGAATATTCACATCAGATGTCTTCCAATTCTTGAAGGTGGGATGGTTTTCCATTTATTTAGGTATTCTCTATTATTGTTATTATCGTGAGCAACAGTTGTCAGTTTTCATCGTATGAGTCTTTCCTAAGGTTGTCCTAAGGTTCTTAGGCCTTTTGTACTTTTAGATGCTGTTGTAAATTTAACTATTTCCTTGATTTAGTTTTCAGATTGTTCGCTGTTGGCGTATAGAGACACATCTTAGTTTTGCATTGATCTTGTACCCTAAGATATTGCTGAAGTCATTTATTGGCTCTAGTTATTTTCTTTGTGGATTTTATGGACTTTTCTTCATATAGTATAATGTTATCTTCAAATAGAATTAGTCTTACTCCTCGTTTTCTATCTAAA
>NW_012134592.1:9469-10485 GCF_000956105.1 Propithecus coquereli | reverse complement strand
TGAAAACATTGCTCTTATAAACTGTTATATTTTGGAGAAAATAAAAGAACACCAAAAATCGCTGGATGTTAGTAATCCTCGGGACTTTATTGATTGTTTCCTGATCAAAATGGAGCAGGTAAAATGTTAGCAACAGTTCAGTTATTTGATTGTTTGTTCATTGTGTGGTTCATTGAGTAGTTCTTTAATGTGCTTGGGTTTAAATGGTCAGGCCTCAATTCTTGGCCCACATATAAAATACATACTGTATTTATGAATCTGCACTAAGCATCATAGAAGATGTACAATTAAATTGTCTCATAAGTAAAATGCATTGAGCTCTTTAAATAAAAATAATCCACCTGAAGAGATAGAATGTACTTGTCGTATGAAGTGGAACTAATTGGAAAGTAGTTAGAAAACATAAAAGATGATGCCATTAGATGAAGATTGGCAGCATCATTGCATACAGTGTATGGAAGAATGGAAAAGAATGGCTCAATCTAAGTGGGCTTCCTCCATGTCCTGCAGGAGGACCTGAAAATATTTGAAATAGACCTGAAAATATTTGCAGTGAGGTATAGGAGAGGGGTTTTCAGATGGGTTGAGTGGTTTGTGTTAAGGTGTAGAAGTGTGTGGTGGGAGAAGTAGGTAGATGGAAGAGGGAAGGGTAATTGAGTGTAACCTAAAATGAATTTGCACAGATAAGGACTTTAGGAGGCTGTCTATCAGGTAACCTTTTAACATCAATCCTGTCATCACTGTATTATTTATTGAGAGGCTATTTTTTCTCTATTAAATTGTCTTGGCATCCTTGTCAAAAACCAATAGACTACAAATGTTAGGGTTTATTCCTGAGCTCTCAATTCTACTCCATTGATCTGTATGTCTGTCCTTATGCCAGTTGTGCGTATCTTAAAGTCTTAATTGCTGTAGCTTTTCATTAAGTTTTCATATCGCAAAGTATGAGTTCTCCAAGTTTGTTGTCCTTTTTCCACACTATTTTGGCTATTCTGAATCCCTTGCATCTCTGTATG
>NW_012134592.1:2925-4132 GCF_000956105.1 Propithecus coquereli | reverse complement strand
ATCCATTTCTTTATATATCAGCACTTTCCCCTGTATGCCCCAAGAGTAAAGATTTTCTTCTAATTTATAAAAATAGCATTCACATTCAGGAGTTACTGTAACAATAACGTGATCTAATATACAGCCTATATGTAAATTTTTCCAATTTTAGTAGAATTATTTTAGCTTTTTTTCTCTTGCTATTTACCATCCAGTCCAGGAACAAGCATATAATTTGCTTATCATTCTCTTTAGTCTCCTGTGATCAAGGACACAATTCCTTTCTTTTGTTTGTTTCCTTTTGATATGTTGATTTTTTTTTTGTGGAGTCCAAGGTAGTAGCGATTTATAATGTTCTTTAGGCTGTTTTTGTGCTCTAAAGATTAGATTATAGTTATGATTTTGGCAAGAATAGGCATAGGTGCTTTGAGTATCCCACAGAATCTCATTGGTAAGGTGGCGGTACATATGTCACTTGTGCCATTATTGGTTATGCTCATTTTCTTAGTAATAAGGTGATATCTGCCAGATCTCTGCATTTCAGAGCTTCTCCAATGTAGGTTTATGCATAATTAATGAATATCCATGGCACGGTACTTTAAGACTTTATGTAAATCCTGCTTCCCAAGTCACACACCCAAGAGTTTCACCTTTAACTGATGATCCTGACATGAATAGTCACAAAGTGAGCATTTTTCTAATTTCATCATCCCTTCTCTGGTTGTAAGTTTAGGATCAATCTCTAATGAATATCTCCCTCCATGATTTTATATCAAGACAAAAAACCTGCTTGACAATGATAAACACTCAGTCGTTTTATTCTTGTTTTCATGTTACAAAATATCATTTTCAATTTTACTAGATCATATGATCTAATTTAAAAGAGTCCTATGAACAGGTAGTTTGGATATTTTAAGAGCCCATAGAGATTTCGATTTTACACCATAGTCTATATATAGGATGTGTGAAAACTGAAGTGATGAAATAGAGCAGCCTGTGGGGACAGACCCTGGGTTCCAACCTTGATAAGGAGAACAGATTAAGAACCTTTATCACCCCAGTGACCAAGTGCTCAGGATTGCAACTGTGATTGGGGAGGACTTCAGCAAGATCATCACCACTGATCTTAAACTCATCCTTGTTGACGACTGGGTCCGTGTGTCCATAAATGTTCCTGCTCCTCTTTGGAACTGTGTTTCTTCATCTATAGATCAAAAGATTTATCTAG
>NW_012134592.1:1243-2875 GCF_000956105.1 Propithecus coquereli | reverse complement strand
CAGTTTCTACCCTGCCATATAGTAGTTTTGTATAGTAATAAATGCTTCAGGTTATGTGTTGTATAACCTTATAACAGTGTTAGTTATTTTAAATTCATTATAATTAAATATTCTGGTAAATAATTGGTCAGAAAACTTTATCAAATGTTTCCTAGGAAAAGCACAACTCACAGTCTGAGTTTACTATGGAAAACTTGGTGAGCACAGTATCTGATTTATTTGTTGCTGGGACAGAGACAACAAGCACCACTCTGAGATATGGACTTCTGCTCCTGCTTAAGCACCCAGAGGTCACAGGTAAAAGCACAGATGATGAGTACAATGAAGTGAAGAAACGATGCTCAGTAGATGTTGCCATGGTCCTCCGTCTTTTGTTTATCTCCAGAAAGAGGAAAGCTCCAGAAAAAGATACTTGTATTTGCCATCTTTGTAGAATATTCTCTCCAAGTGTTTAGCAGAGTGAATGAAATCAAAACTTGTACCCCAAGTTACAGTGTCATCGAATTTTTGGAACACCAGGATAAAAGAGAAAGGCATAAAATCTTTCAGAGAATTCTATTAGGTCATGTATAAAGGAATAGGTTCAGAAATTATCAGAATTCTCAATATTATTTTGCATATTAAAAGAAAAGAGTGTGTTCAAACATGTGTGATTGCCACAAACTTTATAGTCTATTTTGTCTTTCTCCAATGCTGGAGGCTCAGCTCCACCTAAATACTAATATTTGCAACTCATTCAGAGGACGTCGTGAACTCCAACTGTCAGGACACCTTATATAGGAGAATCAGAGTGTCAGGGAGGCTGCAGTACTTCAGAATGGGCTTGGTGGATAAGGCAAGCCAAGGGGAGACTCCAAGAACAAGGGAGAAGTGATCAATAGTCTGTGGTTTCCCAATAATTGGGAAATTATTAGCTGGAGTTTGAAACATCCACCTGAGCATTTGAAAGTAATTCTAACCTGAGCTATAGAAATTAGGAATTCAAGTAAAAAGACATTTTCATGCCCAAGAAAGTACTAAAAATATAATGTAATCACAGTTGTCTTAGCAAGGAAGAATATTTATGCTGTCAGAATGATGTAAACAATGAATAGTGATATAAGCAGAGATTGTGGTCTAAATATATTCTGTTAAATAGAGTGAGAGGAATTGTGTGTCTGCAGGTGTGTATCTGTGTGTGTGTGTGTGTGTGTGTGTGTGTGTGTGTGTGTGTGTGTGTGTCTATATATGGTGTGGCCATGGAGATTAAAATTCTCATCTCCTGTACCAGGAAATCTTTAAGTATTATTTCAGAATGGTTATGGAAGAAATGGAAATATTGTTTAGAAATGTTAACATTAAGTTAGAAGAAGCTGCTAGAATGTTCAAAGTGGCCACAAGTGAGAAGTGGGAAGATAAGGAGAGTACCGTTCTAAATTCCACATGCATGCACACACACAGACACACAGAAAAAACACATACACATACAAGTGTCATATTGATTGGAAAAAGCCAGACTCCAAAGACGATATATGCTATGCTCCCATTTTGTGACATTCTAGGAAAACCAAACTGTAGTGACAGGATACAGATCACGGGTTGCCTGAAGCCAGGAAGTTGAGAGGGGCCAAACGAAATTTTTTGGGGTGATGA
>NW_012134592.1:0-719 GCF_000956105.1 Propithecus coquereli | reverse complement strand
TTTTTGTCAGAGTGTTGGTATCAAGATTACAGTGTGGTATAAAAGTAGATGAGAAATGTTCCCTAGCGTGGGTCTGTTTTTATGACCTTCTCCTCTCCCAACCCTTCTTCTCCTGCTCACCTCTATGTATCATTGAAATGTCTAATAACTTCTGGCTAAATACCAGATATAATATATGAAAAAAATGCAGAATTTGAGGTCATGTTTATCTTCTTTCAGAAAGGGAGCATTCTCCTCCCATGGTAGTCATAATGCTGTAACAACTCCTGCCCTGACTCCGAGGTGAACATGATATGAACACAGTTGATAGTTAATTACTATAGCCATGAGCATACCTCTCTGATGTTTTCCCATCTCTGGATCTTGATACCAATTTTTTCTTAGCAGCTATACAATGCCTTTTTCACATGGTTTCCATATTCCTCCAGACGTTCTAGTTGCTATGCTACACGGTACTCTATTCCACTTGACCCAGGAGATATAATTGTTAAATTTAAAATTAGGTAACTAAATATTGTATTGTCGTGGGGCAAAATAAATGAGATTGGTGAGGTTGCAGATACTAATGTCATTTCCTGGAGGAGACAGAACTGATAACTTTACCAAGAGGTTATATGGCTCTCTCTGAGGTCACTGATTGAGTACAAGGATTGACATTTCAGCTCATTCTGTTTTCACCTTGACATAGGTAAGAAAGAGTTTGCTTCTCATTATTCAGG
>NW_012134591.1:11632-12377 GCF_000956105.1 Propithecus coquereli | reverse complement strand
GATTTTCTTTTTATTACCGGTTTTAAGCAATTTGACTATGAGGTGCCTTGGTGTTGTCTTCTTCATGTTTCTTGTGCTGGGGGTCCATGGAGCTTTTTGAATCTTTGGGTATAAAATCTTCAGGAAATTTGTAACTTTTTGGACATTATTTCTTCAAATATCCCTTCTGCCCTCCTTCTCCTTTGGTGACATCAACTGCATGAATATTTGCCCACTTAAAGCTGTGCCGTGGTTAACTGATGCTCCGTTTGACCCTTTTGGGTTTTGTCTAAGACTTGTTGGGCAGGGCCTGAGAAGCATTTATTCTGTGGTTAATTTTTTCCTGCCACTGAGCCAAGACCCTTGCTATTACTCACAGTGGCCTGTGAATTATGAGGTTTTTTCCACCTGGACTGTTGGGACACTATTCCTGGCCCTGTGTGATTCTCCTAGGCCTCAGGGAGTTTCCTCATATGCATTCACTGATCCGAACTCCACTGGATGTTCAAGGAGGACTCTGCAGATCTCCAGACCTTTCTGTCTGCAATGGCTCTCTCTTCTCTGCTACGCTGCAGTAGTGAACTCCAGCCACCCAGTCTTCCCCGGATTTCCAGCTCTGCCTCTTCAACTTAGGGGATCTGCTGCCCCATCCTAGTTCTCCTTCCCTGTGGGAGGCCTGGAAACCCACTGCAGACAGTAAGCTGGGACGATCACAGGGCTCACCTCATGTGTTTCCTAGTTCTCAAAGATCACTGTCCTTTGTTGC
>NW_012134591.1:3016-3422 GCF_000956105.1 Propithecus coquereli | reverse complement strand
GCCCTGCGGGGGGCACCACCATCCCCCGACACACAAGCAGGAGCCGAGGTCGTCCTGCACACCCGACCGGCTCCCACGTCCAGCTGCTCGGCGTCTGCAGGCCCCATCCGCCCCGTCCGTCCTCCATCCCTTCGCCCTCAACACGTCCTTCTCCCTGTCTGTGCTGCCCTCTCCCAGGGTCCCATGGTGAGAATTCGGCCTTGGCACTTCCCTATTTAAACCTCCTATGTTCTAAATCTTAGGAGCAAAAATAAATTAAAATAAAAAGCTAAAACCCTCCAGTGGTACCCTCTGGTCTTGAGGGTAAAATCCAAGTCTAGACTTTATCAAAACCACGCCCGGACAGTTTTCACCTTTGCTCCTCTGCCTGGGGTGCCTCTCACTTCTCACTGTTCCTCCTCTCCAT
>NW_012134591.1:0-201 GCF_000956105.1 Propithecus coquereli | reverse complement strand
GACCAGAGCCTTGAAGGCCGAGGCGCCTCCGAGATCCTTCCCGAGCCCCATCCATCTGCTTCCTGTTCTCATTCTTTACATCACAGCTCAAATGTCACTTGCTCCTTGGGACCTCCCCTGCCCTGCACGCTAGGACAGGCTATGTTGGCACAAAGTAGGTGCTCAGTAAACGTTTAATGAGTGAAATCAAGGGGGCTGCTT
>NW_012134590.1:6242-6655 GCF_000956105.1 Propithecus coquereli | reverse complement strand
GGCTATTTATGGCAATCTGTCAGAGGTATATGATTTAAAACTAAACTCAAAAGAGAAAAAGTTTGACAATAGTCTTAGATTTTGTGATTCAGCTTAAATTTGAGGTTAAACTTATGAGGATGAAGTAAGCTGCAAAAATGCTGAGTGTGTTATCCGCCATAAACGTACACTGTAAGTATGCATTATTGCATAGAGTAACATACAGCTGTTCCATGTCCACATGATCTCACCCAATACACATAGCCATCCTCCTACGTCAGTACTGTCAATATAAGCACATTAGAGACGAGGAAATGATCCCCCAGCCACATAAGGCTATACACCTTTGATCTATTTCATCCCATGCTTTACGGGCTCCTGCACCTGGGCAGCTTTGCAATCCGCTTCCCACGCCAACGGGACTATGGTGTGTC
>NW_012134590.1:1707-2810 GCF_000956105.1 Propithecus coquereli | reverse complement strand
TTCTCACACCCAGGAAGGCTTCCTTGATATTTATCAGTCGGTTCCCTTCTTTAATTCTGTCCTGAGCCCCCTCAGGGCTTTTCTGAGGAATGTTAATGAGAGACTTTTCTAACTAGAACTTATTTGCTAAAATACCGGCAGGGACGCTCTTGGGGATGGGGAGAGATTCCGAGGCCGCAAAGCAGGCTGCCTGTCATACAGAGATCTGCGGTTGGTTGGGGCACTTCTGTGCAGCTACTGCTACTGCCTAAGCAAATCACCATGGAAAAAAGTTAAAGGCCTCCCCACCCACTAAAAATCACCTAATGGAGAAGTCCGCCCTCTGAGAACGCTGAGAGTTCGAGCTCAGTGGAGGATTCCATCGAAGGCCAAGGACTGGCTGAGACTAGCGCCTCTCAACGCGGCGTGCTTCTCGCTCTGCTTCATAACTGGCACCCAGAGGACTCCCCACGGAGGCTAGTGATGGGCCTTTTATCAACACACAAGATTAGTAAAAGGCTGTTTATAAAAAAATAAACAAGCCCACATGTTGTGACGGCTGACTTGACATGTGTTCCCGCATTCCAGGTGTAGACTCCCTCTTTGTACCTGCTTTTCAAAACAAAACACAGACGACCCCCCCGCCCCGCAAAAAAAAAATTAACAAATAACCCAAATAACAAAAACCCACAAAGGATTTCTAAATTCTTTAGGCCCAGATGTCCATTCTGGGGTTAAAGCAATTGCCAAGGAGGGTGGCAGCCTGTCCTGCAAGCCACGGGGGGTGTGTGCGCCCACTCACTGGGCCAACGTGGGAGTCTCAGATATGCTCCAAAAAGCACAAAAGCATCTACAGGTAACTTCAGTTTTTCTCATGCCACAGTTATCTAGGTCACGGATTTTACAGCTACTGTCCTTATCTTTTTGGTCACTGAATCAGAAAAAAACAAAAAACAAAACCCCCCTAGAATTTTCCAAAACCCATGATCCTTATCCTGAATAATGCGCAAAATACCTACTTACACACAAGTTTCAATATGACGCCCCCCCAAGCCCTCCTGATGAGCTGGCTGGAAAGGAAAATGAGGTGAAGAGAGACTGTCACCTTCCTCTATGCCAGAAAC
>NW_012134590.1:0-478 GCF_000956105.1 Propithecus coquereli | reverse complement strand
AAAAAAAAAGCTATGTGTTGTTTATGTTGCCATTTTTTGTGACAACTTTAAACATTTTAACAGAAATTTGAAAAATGGAATGATCAGGTACTTTTAAATACCATAATGGTGCATATTAAGTCAGCACAGATATTCTACAGAAGACCAGTCTTGTCCACTTTATGTCATACAAATGCTAAATTCTCCCCATCACACCTCACAGTAAGTAACAAACTGAACAGGTCTCTTTCTTAAAGAGATGCCCAGTTTTGCCTCTCTAGAAGACAGAGAATTCATTGTTGTGGTTCTTGTAAGTACACATCTTTAAACTATAAATGAGGAATTCACGTACTATTAAGTCAAAGGCAATTAGTAAACAATATAAAAAATAAGATCTAATGTCAGCAAAGTTGCCAGGATATAACCCCAAGTCTCATGGGAACAGCTGAGATCAGATTTCTCATCTTAATCCTCACGAGGATAGCATCTAGCTCTTCGA
>NW_012134589.1:3061-3429 GCF_000956105.1 Propithecus coquereli | reverse complement strand
AGGTGGTGTTTTTAAGGCTCATCTCACTTTCCCAAAAGATTATCCCCTCCGGCCTCCTAAAATGAAATTCATTACAGAAATCTGGCACCCAAATGTTGATAAAAATGGTGATGTGTGCATTTCCATTCTTCACGAGCCTGGGGAAGATAAATATGGTTATGAAAAGCCAGAGGAACGCTGGCTTCCTATCCACACTGTGGAAACCATCATGATTAGTGTCATTTCTATGCTGGCAGACCCTAACGGAGACTCACCTGCTAATGTTGATGCTGCGAAAGAATGGAGGGAAGACAGAAATGGAGAATTTAAAAGAAAAGTTGCCCGCTGTGTAAGAAAAAGCCAAGAGACTGCTTTTGAGTGACATTTGT
>NW_012134589.1:2612-3011 GCF_000956105.1 Propithecus coquereli | reverse complement strand
GAACCTGGGAAATGCCTGGTTAAGATGAAAAAGAAAAGAAATCTGGAGGACGTGCCAAGCAAACATCTGATTTAATAACCCAGCTAAGGACATGAATGAGATGCTTAGGTCTACTTCATCTACCCAGTCTTCTGTTTGTTGTGAGGACATCGTTCAATTTATTTGATTATTATTTAAATCCGACAGTATGCAAGAGGTCAAGAGGTGGTGCCACCCAACGGCATTGATCTTAGTTAGCACAGTGACTGAGACTCCAGTGAATCGGGGTTGCAACTCTTCCTCTTATGGAGAGGAACGAGTATGGGGTGAACAAAGTGAGAGGTCAGAGGGCTTACTTCAAAATTCCTCTGAAACGAGAGTACAGCATGATACACAACTGTCTTGCCTATGAACAGAGGC
>NW_012134589.1:0-690 GCF_000956105.1 Propithecus coquereli | reverse complement strand
GCCCAGGATAAATAAATGGGTCTGTAAAATGTATCTGATCCAAAATTGTGAAGCAATTCTAGGTAGTTTTCTCCACCCTTCCCTCTCATTCTTATGTCCTCCCCAGGTGCAGATTTATCTAAAGCAAGCACAGTTTAGGCATCAGGGCCCCTTTCATACATGGACCACCTTCAAAGCCTGGAAACATCCCCGTGATGGTTAGTTTTATTTGTCAACTTAGCTAGGTTACAGTCACCAGAAATCCAATCAAACACTAATTGAGGTGTTGCTGTGAAGGCATTTTGTAAGTTTAATTAAAGTCCATAATCAATCAAGTTTAAATAAGAGAGATTGTCCTAGATAATCTATGTATTAATAGGTTCGATTCAATCAGTTGAAAGGCTTTAAGAGCAGAGCTGGGGCTTTCCCGATGAAGAAGAAATTCCATCTGTGGACAGCAGATTTTGCCATGCTTGAGAGTAACAGCCTGCCCTAAAGGTTTCAAACTTGCCACAATCGCATAAACTATTAATAATTCCTTGCAGTAAATCCCTTAATATATATCTCCCACTGGTTCTTTCTCTCTGGCTGAACCCTGAGGAATATAGTCCCTAATAATATGTTCATATATTTCTTTTTTATTCACAAAAGCAAGATATTTTGTAATTTCAGTGAATTGAGACAACTATCTCTTTCCACTCTGACTCACCT
>NW_012134588.1:6631-6983 GCF_000956105.1 Propithecus coquereli | reverse complement strand
ACTTATAAAGATGTATTACTGCAGATGATAAGAAGTAATAGAAACACTTGTATATAACAGTGCTTAAATGAAATACCAATAAAATGCTTTTTTTCCCCTCTCAAACAATATAGTTGATAGAGTTTCACTACTCCCACAACTCTAAATCTTGAGGGTTGGATCTGTTCCCTGAGTGTTCTTGGCTTCCTGCAAGGAATTGAGCTTTGTGGTATTAACAAAGCCATGTAAAACTCTTTGTGCCAGCTCTGCATAACTTGTTATTTCAGATCATTCAATTATCTTCTCAAATATCAGCCCATTAAAGAGACTTTCTCTAACTACTCTATAAAAAATATCCCCGATTTTATTAACA
>NW_012134588.1:610-1014 GCF_000956105.1 Propithecus coquereli | reverse complement strand
CTTTCTTAGACAAGCAAACACTAAGGGAATTTGTCATTATTAGATCTGCCCTATAAGAAATGCTTAAAAGTTCTCTATACATGGAAAATATAATCAATACCCACCAGTGTAAAAACACGTGAAAGTTAAACCTCACAGCTCTTATAAATGAAAAGATAAGGGAGAAAACAAAATAACTGGAAACAAGTAAAATGATGACTAGAATCCCTCACAGAACAATAGTAACATTGAACATAAACGATCTTAATGCCCCACTTATAAGCTAGAGATTGGCAGAATGGATTAAAAAAAACACAACCTAAATATACGGTTTCCAAGAAAACAATTTAACTCTCAAAGATTCTCATTAACTCAAGGTAAAGGGGTTAAAAAAATTCATGCAAATAGAAACTGAAGTGAGCAGA
>NW_012134588.1:0-560 GCF_000956105.1 Propithecus coquereli | reverse complement strand
TCTATCATCATTGATTAGTTTTTCTGTTTTTGAACATTATGTACATGGAATTACACCATATGTATGTGTCTGAATTCCTTTGATGAACATAACATCTATGAGATTAATCCTTGTTGTTGTGTATATGGTAGCCTTTTATATTGCAGTATATCACATTTTATTGGATGAATAGATCACAATTTATATATTTATTCTCCTGTTGATAGACATTTGGTTCTTTTTCAGTTTTTAATTATACTGAATAAAACTTTTATGAACATTCAAAAAAAAAGTGGGTGAGTAGCTATTGACCTTTGGAGAGACTGTCTGAGAGAGAGCATTGGGAATCCACACAGAAGCTACGGGAGACACCAAAAACAAAGAAGAGGGAAGTACAGTAGCCTGTTTGGCCAGATTAGAGGTGCCTAGGGGGAGGCACCTGCACATGGGGAGAGTAGCCAGTGAGAGAGCAGCAGTGCTTCACACACCCGCTGTGGACATTGCAATCCTAGCTGCAGGAGGGCCTCTCTATCCCTGAAGTTTCCCAGATTGGTGCAGGGAGCTGCCTTGAGACTGTGTAG
>NW_012134587.1:3980-4735 GCF_000956105.1 Propithecus coquereli | reverse complement strand
ATCAAAATGGCTATAATTAAAAAGACAAAAATAACAGATGTTGACAGGAATGTAGAGAAAAGGGAATGCTTATATATTTTTGGTGGTAATGTAAATTAGTACAACCTATATGGAAGACAGTAATGGAGACTTCCCAAAGAACGAAAAATAGAACTACCATTTGATCTAGCGATCCCATTACTGTGTATCTACGTAAAGATAAAAAAATCATTACATCAAAAAGCTACCTGCACTTGTATGTTTATAGCAGCACTATTTGCAAGAGCAAAGATAGGGAATCAACCTAAGTATCTATCAGTTAATGACTAGATAAAGAAAATGTGGTTTATATACACAATGAAATATCATTCAGCTATAAAAAAATAAAATCATGTCTTTTGCAACAACATGGATGGAACTGGAGGCCATTACCTTAAGTGGAACAAGTCACACACAGAAAGACAAATACCACATGTTTTCACTTATAAGAGGAAGCTAAATAATGTGTACACTGGGACATAGCGTGTGGAATGATAGACAATGGAGACTCAGAAGGGTGGAAGATTGGGGGGCGGATGATGAGAAATTAATTAATAGGTACAATGTATGTTATTGACAGTCTAAAAAGCCTTTGATTTCACCACTCCACAATATACCCATGTAACAAAATTACACTTGTATCCCATAAATTTATACAAAAAAGACCCTAAATGTTCTTACATAGGAAAAAAAGCCTTCTAATTTAAAAAAAAAAAGCTCACATCAGTAATCTCAGC
>NW_012134587.1:2019-2414 GCF_000956105.1 Propithecus coquereli | reverse complement strand
TAGGAAGACTTAATGTAAACAGACATACTTAGGGATTACCAAGCAAATTTCCTAAAATCAAGGATAAATAAAACATTTACGAACTTACAAAAAGAGTAAGTCAGAATCGCATTAACACAAAACTTCTCAAATGCAACACATTTAATTAGAAAAGAGCAAACAATATCCACTGACTGCTGGAATTATAGGGGAATGATCCAAAAGTATTGATCTGGACAGAAATATCATTCAGACATTCAAGGATATTTGGGTGATATCCATCCAAAGAAAACCAGCAATACAATCCTAGAATCCTGGATCCATAGAGATCTGAGTCAGAATACAGATCTGTAACAGGCCATAAGGATAAAAATAGCAACATTGAGCAATGAATTTTGATGGTAATATAAATTGGA
>NW_012134587.1:0-401 GCF_000956105.1 Propithecus coquereli | reverse complement strand
AAGACTTAATGTAAACAGACATACTTAGGGATTACCAAGCAAATTTCCTAAAATCAAGGATAAATAAAACATTTACGAACTTACAAAAAGAATAAGTCAGAATCGCATTAACACAAAACTTCTCAAATGCAACACATTTAATTAGAAAAGAGCAAACAATATCCACTGACTGCTGGAATTATAGGAGAATGATCCAAAAGTATTGATCTGGACAGAAATATCATTCAGACATTCAAGGATATTTGGGTGATAACCATCCAAAGAAAACCAGCAATACAATCCTAGAATCCTGGATCCATAGAGATCTGAGTCAGAATACAGATCTGTAACAGGCCATAAGGATAAAAACAGCAACATTGAGCAATGAATTTTGATGGTAATATAAATTGGAATTTATAAAA
>NW_012134586.1:6892-7499 GCF_000956105.1 Propithecus coquereli | reverse complement strand
TATATTTCCTCTTCTGTTACTGTTCCTTTGGAGCATATCATAGTTCATGTAAATTGTCTTATATTTGAAAGTTTACTACATGTATCTTAACTCTGCTTATAATCTTCATTTCTTTAGTAGTCAGAAAGGCTTATGCTATTTGTAAAAGAATTTAAAAAGTACTTTGTTTTTAAATCATCAATATTTTATGTAGCTTGTAAGGTCTGTGAAAAATTAGACCATGTCTATGGTGGGGATATAGCCCTAATGCTCAAGCACAGTTTTGGTACATGGTAGGTACTCAATAAATGAATGAATGGATTTTATTGCAGTACCTTGGTTAGAATATCAATGGATTCAAGTTACTTCTTTTCAAAATGATTCTTTTTTTGTCCTAACAAGTATTAAATCATGATCTTCCCCTAGTATTGCATTACTTCTGGTTTAACATATTTTTAGTTGCTATACTAGTTTGAATCACTTCTTGAAATTTCCGTTGTATTCACTTTTATTCTGATCATCAAATACTGAATAGTGATTTTGTGCCAGAAACTTTGCTAGGCACTAGGGGTCTAGAGGTAAGTAAGATACAGTTTGTGGCTGGGCACGGTGGCTCACGCCTATAATC
>NW_012134586.1:3837-4142 GCF_000956105.1 Propithecus coquereli | reverse complement strand
CTAGTCTGCCTCTATGGAATTATTAATTGGATGTTGGGCCTTTTGATTGATCATATTGTTTTATTATCTATCCATCCATTTTCCATTTCATTGCCTTTTGTTCTACTTTGTGGGAGACTCCTTCATTTTATTTCTTGATATATATTTTTAAAATTTTCACTGTCATTTCAATTTCAAAGAGTTTTGTTTTCTTGACATTTTCATAGCATTGTATTGTTTGTGTGTGTGATATCTTTTATTTCAGCAAAGCATAGTATAGTGTTTAAGGACTCAGGCTTTGGAACCAAATTTGATTCCTGTTTATG
>NW_012134586.1:0-468 GCF_000956105.1 Propithecus coquereli | reverse complement strand
GTCATCCTAGCTCACAGCAACCTCAAACTCCTGGGCTCAAGCCATCCTCCTGCCTCAGCCTCCGGAGTAGCTAGAACTACAGGCAGCCACCATGATGCCCAGCTAATTTTTCTATTTTTAGTAGAAACGGTCTCATTCTTGATTACACTGATCTCCAACTCCTGAGCTCAAGCAATCCTTCCGCCTCGGCCTCCCAGAGTGCTAGGATTACAGGCGTGAGCCACCGTGCCTGACTTATATTTGTTTTTAAATAGAAAATAAGAAATGCTCTTGGTTTTCAGAGAAGACATTTCTGTGATCTGTGGTGGCTCAGACTAGGACATTGGTATTAGGTTGGTGCAAAAGTAATTGTGGTTTTAGCATTGTTGAAATTTGCCACTTCGTATTGGAATACATTCTTAAATAAATGGGGTTATGTTGTATGTCATTTTAATGTGCATGTCTCGCTTTTTTTTTTTGCTAATAACT
>NW_012134585.1:5881-6609 GCF_000956105.1 Propithecus coquereli | reverse complement strand
AGAAACTCTGGAGGTGGGGCCCAGCCATCTGTGTTTCAACAAGTCCTCCATGTGATTATCATCACGCTGGCTAAAATTTGAAAACCAAGGTTCTACAGTCATATTTTTAAAAGGTAAAACTAACCATGTCACTTTCCTGCTTAAAATTTCTTTAATCAGAGTCTCTTCCAGGTAAAGGATAAAATCCAAGCTCTTGGGAGGATGTGTAATGTCCTTTGTGTTCTCATATTTCAGCCCCTCTCTTTCCATTTCCTCCCTCCCACTCAGTGTTTTAGTCATATGAACGTTTTGAAATATTGTGAACACAACCGGCTTTTTCTACCTTTATGCCTTTTCCTAGTGCACCTCTTCCCACACACAATTTATCCACCTGGAGGAGTTCTATTCATCTTTCCAGATCCAGCTTAAATGTCCCCTTTTGCAGAATGATTTCTGAGGGCTAATTTCAAGAATTTACTTACAGCCTATTCCAGTTCTTCCAGGTCCACCTACATAATCTTCCTGAATTAACATTTTGATACATCAGCTCTTAAAAAAGAAATAAAGTCTGTTTACTGGGTGCAAGGAGGCGAAGGAAAATATAGAAATGGCACTCCTTATCCCACCTCCCATCCTCCCACCCCTAGTTCAAGAGTTAAAGATTGTCATCCATCTCTTGCAATAGTTGTGGCTCCTTGAGGATATCGATGGCTAGTTGTTGAGCAGTGTGCCCACTCCCTCGATTTGTA
>NW_012134585.1:555-1089 GCF_000956105.1 Propithecus coquereli | reverse complement strand
ATGATTTATAAATTAATAAACATTTATTAGGGCTATATTCTCAACAATATATTATTGATGGGCATGAATAATTTTAAAAGTTTGGAATCTACTATTCTAGGAGAAGGACATGATTTCTCTGAGAAAGCTATGATAACTGGTCAAACCAGAGCGGAACTAGAGCCTTCCTCCACCCAGGTGCCTGGTAAGAATGGTGAATATTCTTGATTGCTAAGAAAAGACATAAGCCGGAAGAGAGCAAGACGGGCTGTCCTGCTGGGGAATAGTGGTGAGACCATGGAAATAGCAGGTGACAGCAACAAGAGGCTGTCTTCATCACTACTGTTAATAACAACAATAACGATAGCAACAGAAGTAATAATTGCTATTACTTATTGAATTCCCAGGAAGTTTGAACACTGGGCAAGGCACTTTTTGGGTATTACCATTAATCATCATGATGACATATCCATCCCTTTTACAAATAAAGGGAAAAAAACCCTCAAAAACAGTAAGTAGTGCAACAGAGATAATTTACTCTAAAGTTAGTGTTCT
>NW_012134585.1:0-505 GCF_000956105.1 Propithecus coquereli | reverse complement strand
TGATGGACATGAATAATTTTAAAAGTTTGGAATCTACTATTCTAGGAGAAGGACATGATTTCTCTGGGAAAGCTATGATAACTGGTCAAACCAGAGCAGAACTAGAGCTTTTCTCCACCCAGGTGCCTGGTAAGAATGGTGAATATTCTTGGTTGCTAAGAAAAGACATAAGCCAGAAGAGAGCAAGAGGGGCTGCCCTGCTCTTGGTGAGACCATGGAAATAGCAAGTGACAGCAACAAGAGGCTGTCTTCATCACTACTGTTAATAACAGCAATAACGATAGCAACAGAAGTAATAACTGCTATTACTTATTGAATTCCCAGGAAGTTTGAACACTGGGCGAGGCACTTTTTGGGTATTACCATTAATCATCATGATGACATATCCATCCCTTTTACAGATAAAGGGGAAAAAACCCTCAAAAACAGTAAGTAGTGCAACAGAGATAATTTACTCTAAAGTTAGTGTTCTTGACACTATGTCATGCTGTCTCAGGAGCATGGA
>NW_012134584.1:18707-19104 GCF_000956105.1 Propithecus coquereli | reverse complement strand
CTCTTCTATATTTAATAATAATAATAAAAACAGTAATAGCAGCAACAGCAGCAAACACAGTTCTGATGTATAACACACATTCACTCGTTTGATCCTTATATCGGCTCTACTAGGGAAGTAATATTTTATCCCCACCTTACAGTTCAGGAAACAATGCACAGAGAAGTTAAATGAATTATTCAAGGCCACACAGTCAAAAAGTGACAGAGCTATGATTTGTATCAAAGCCCAGCTCCGGGGTCTGTGTTTTAACTACTAAGCATTCTTCCTCTCCATGCCAGAAACGGCTACTGCTACTATTACTGCTACTGCCTAATATCTTTCTTTAAAGAGACTCCATTTAAAACTTTAATACCTGCCTTAGCTTTTTCTGAAGCCATAATATCCATGAAATTAT
>NW_012134584.1:5869-6877 GCF_000956105.1 Propithecus coquereli | reverse complement strand
GACCAGCCCTAGTGAAAAGGGAGCTCCCTTCCCAGTGGCTCTCACCAGTCCTGGAATTGGTCTTTTTTGGCCCAGTTTGGGTCACATATTCATCCCGGAACCAATCCTGGATCAGGGGCTTAAGTCCTTTGGTAGGCTCTATTTAAATCGTTTGTCCACTTCTGGAGCTAGAAGGAGGAGTCAGTGGTGGGGCATATGAATGGCGGCGGCAGGGTGGGGCGGGCGAGGGCAGTGAATCCCAAAGGGAAGTGGAGGGGGGGGAAGGTGCATCACCAGGCAAACGCATCTCTGCCCACCGTACCCCCTTCTGCTTCCACAGGGGGGAACGCGGGCATCGCCGCTGCTTACGCCGCTCGGAAGCTGGGCATCCCTGCCACCATCGTGCTCCCCGAGAGCACCGCCCCGCGGGTGGTGAGGAGGCTGCAGGGGGAGCAGGCCGAGGTTCAGCTGTTTGGGAAGGTGAGGACCCCATGGAGGGGCAAACCGGCTGGAGTGGGCTGTGCTCCCTCCACCCCACCCCACCCTCAGAGATTCTGTCTCCTTTTTCTCAGGACAAACTATGGCTGGAACCCAGTTTTCTCGTAGGGTGGCTGAGCTGAGGGGTGGGAGTGAGGTGTGACGTATACCGAGAGCTGGGACCGCCCAACTTGCCCCTGTCCACCCTGAGAAGAGCCCCCCAATGTGTGGCCCGAGGGAAACAGCAAGCTGGCAATCGGCGGGAGAGGGCCTGTCTTCTTAGCCCCTCCCCAGCACTTGGTATCATCCACTTTTAACACTTTTCCCCTTTGCTAAGACAAAAAGTATAAAGATAACGGCGGCATCGCTTCCTATTCTGAGACCGCCCTGATGTGAGTGACGTCCACTGATGAGGTGTCACTGGTTCACTTTGTTACCAAAGAAATGGAGACTCACACACAGGATCTTTCTCCGCTTCCGGGAAGAAGAAGAAAAGGTCATTCAAATAATGGAAAATAGATTTTGAGCAGGGGTGGGACACAGTTGGATTTT
>NW_012134584.1:0-1400 GCF_000956105.1 Propithecus coquereli | reverse complement strand
GAGTTCATACGCTGTACAGTTTACCCGTTTAAAATATACGGTGGTTTAGTACATTCACAGACTTGCGCACCCATCGCCACAATCAACTCTAGAACATTTTCATCACCCCCAAAAGAAGCCACACACCCACCCTTGGCCATCACCCCCCAGGTCTCTCCTCCACAGCCCCCGCCCCCGCCCAGCCCTGGGCAGTTACTGCCCTACTTCCTGTCCCCACGAATTTGCCATCCTGGGCGTTTCCGAGGATGGAGTCACGCTCTGTGCAACCTTGAACGTCTGCTTCTTCCACTTGGCGTCGTGTTTGCGGGTTCATCCGTGGTGCAGCGTGGGTCAGGCCCCTTCCACCGTGCAGGGAGACCGCGTTTGGCTTGTCCATCCGTCAGTCGCTGAACATTTGGATCCCTCCCGTGCTCGGCTAGTCCGACGGCGCTGCTGTGAGCGCTCACGCCCGCGTTCCTGCAGGGATGTAGGTTTTCCTTTCTCTTGGACGCCCACCCGCGAGCGGAACTGCTGGGTACCTTCGTGGCCTCCGAGCCCTTTACCGTCCCCCAGGCTCCGGCTTGTCCTTTTCCCGTCACTAACCTACGGGACTCTGCCTTCTGCTCTTACACCCTTCAGTGCCTCCCCCGAGCTCTCAGCTAAAATCCAGACCACCCCCGCTGCCCCGGCCACTGGCCGCCTTCCAGCCCCTTCAACGGAGAAGTCCTTTCGCACGTCGGAGCCTCTGCTTAGCCGTTTCCTCTGCCTGGGACGCTCCCTGACCCCGCTCTGGTGCAGGCCGGTTTCTCCTCATCACTCACGTCTCAGGTCCCCATCCTCATGTTCCCGTCACGCCGGCTTACTGCAGCGGGCATTTATTTACTTGCTCTTGTGTTTGCTCGCTTATTGCTGTCTCGCCATCGTCTGTGCTCTTAATAACCGCAGTGGCAATAATAATATCCACGACTAACACTTCTATAGAGCTTGCTACGTGCCAGGCTTTGTCCTAATCACTTTCAGTGTTTTTAACTCACTTAATCGCTACGACAACCTCAAGAGCCCCATTTTTCAAATGATGAAACTGAGGCTCAGAGAGTTGAAGTGACTTTCCCAAGGTCACACAGCAAGTGTGGAGCCAAGTTTCGAAACCAGGCAGCCTGGCTCCAATGTCTGTACTCTGGACCTAGCAGGCTCTCCCAAAGGCTGTCCTGGGCCTGAAATACACCGCCCAGCTCACAGCAGGTGCCAACAGGTGAGAGATACCAAACACAAGCTAAGGATCATGCACTCTGCAGTCAGACTGCCTGGATTTGAATCCACCTTCTCCTACTGCCTAGCTGTGTGTCTTTGAGCTTGTTACTTAACCTCTCTGAGCTTCAGTTCCCTCTGCTGTAAAATGGAGCTAGTCCATTTCTAACTCA
>NW_012134583.1:6209-6571 GCF_000956105.1 Propithecus coquereli | reverse complement strand
GTTGTAAAGGAGAAAATGAAGAGACAAGAGAAGAAAGAGAGGAAGAAACAGAAGGCGAGGAGGAGAAGTAAATGATGAAGGAGGAGGAGGAAGAGGAGGAGGGGGAAGAGTAGGAGAAAGAGAGGAAGGGCAGTGTCACACAGCCTGTGCTGCCGAAGATATTTATTGTCTGAGCCTTTACAGAAAAAGTTTGCTGACTCCTGATATAGACAAGGGGAAACTGTTTTTAAGAAGAGGAACAATAGGTCCAATGAATTCATGAAGGAGATTTAACATAACAGTGTGCAGAAAAAAAAAAAAGACAGAAGAGCTAGAAGCACAGAAGCCAAATATTCAACATGAGTAACATGGTAAAGGCCTAA
>NW_012134583.1:4004-6159 GCF_000956105.1 Propithecus coquereli | reverse complement strand
TACATTAAAATTTTCCCCCAAAATAGAATGTCTACATGATATGGCAATCAACCAATTTATCAATGTATTTATCTACCTATTATCTATATGTATACATCAATCTATATCTCTATCTGTATCTATTTAACTATATCTATATATGTAATTTTGCCTCTCCTTAAGCAAGGACATAAATGCTAAAGTTAATGATAATATGATCTCTACTGTGGCATGGCTGGCCTACTCTTTGCATGGGGCAACCTCTCCATCATGTGGACTTTTAGGATATTGCTACTAAAGTTAAAGCCAGGCTATATTATTGAAACTGTAAATATCAATTGATTCTAAAGGAAAGGGATGGAGCTCCTGGTAGGTTCTTATTTTTATAGTTCATATTATTTCCATTCATTTCTATGTATCAGGCAATATTCTCAGCACCTTATAGGGGACATTTCATTTAGTCATTCCAACCACCCCGTAAGATAGGTACTCTTACTGTCTCCATTTTATAGATGAGGAAATTGAGGCTTGTCCAAGACCATGGAGCTGGAAAATGACAAAGTCCAAAACCGAACTGAGGACCAAATTTTGTGAGACATCTTGAGTGAGATATTTCTTGCTTCAGGTCTTTCACATAAAATGCAATAAGAAATAATGGTATCTGAATAAATACAAAATAATAATTTACATTCCTGTTCATTGAAGGTCAACAGTGTGTCATGTACTGTCTCGGCCATTTGAGTATTTATTCTTCTTCATTATTTTACAATTCTATCAACATAGCTGCAAATAACTAAGAATTAGAGTCATTCTTGTCCTAATTCCTGTATAGTTCCCACTATTAATTATCAAGGCTATGGGACATCACCTAGGAAATGTAAGATTTTCTCCCAGGATTTGCTGCAACTAATACATCTCTGCAACAGCAGACCCATATCCCCATGGGTAGAAACAAGAGACAGATGGAGAGATCTTAGTGTTTCTCCCATTTAATTCAGGTTTGCTTTTAGTATATTATTAAGAATTAAGACTTAATGTACTCCCCAATCGTTTGTTCTGAGAAAAAACACGAACGGCTTTTTGGGATTCTGTACATCTAAAGTGCTTGAAAAGTGAGGTTTATTTTGCCTAAATCAACCAGAGATATTACTGAAAAGGATTAACTCAGCCATATACCAAGCAGAACAAATAAGAATAAACTTTTCTTTCCTGCCTTCATGCATTCATTCACATTCATTTATTCGACAAATATTTACTGAACACTTACTATGTGTAAAGGGCAGTGTTTCTTTACCTTAAAATCTAGCAGCAAGCATATGATGCAGAGAGCTACAATTCTCCTGCACAGAGGGTAGCAGATCAGTGTTCATCCAGAGAAGAGTGATTTGGAGTTCTAGCCAGAGGTATGAGAGAGGCTTTGTGAGAGAGTTGGCATATGCAAAGGTCCTTAGAGGAAGGAGGATTGGTGACAGGTAAGGATGGCAAAGAGACCAATAAGACAGGACAGGAGAGGCACTCAGTACAAAGGCATGGCAGACATCCAGGAACAACGAATACCATAATGAAGGCTATAACTTTAAAAAATAGGCTACAGTTAGACTGTGAGGGGATTTGAGTGTTGTATTAAGGAGCTTAAGCTTTACCTACAGCCCAGTGGCTCTCAAAGTGAGATCCGCAATCCAGTAGCATCAGCCTCACCTGGGGCCCCATCCCAGACCTACAGAATCGGAATCTCTGGTGATGGGGCTCAGCCACCTGTTGGTCAAGGAACCCTCCAGGTGGTGCTCATGCATGCTGAAGGCTGAGAACCGGTGCTGTGGCCAGCCCTTCTAGACTGGTACGTGTGCTGGAGGTATTGACATTGCCAGTCCTCAGGGAGGCTGGCAGGCCTGGGGAAGCTGGAGGTCTTGGGGTTGACTGTCGCTGGCACAAGCAGCCTCATTCTTTTTCCAGGGCACCCAGCTCCTTGACCTGAAATAGAAGCGCTGTGCCTAGCAGGCCTGTGGGCAAAACATGCCATGTGGATGGCCTTTGCATGCCCTCTCCCCATCAGCTAAGAATGGGTTTTACATTTTTAAAGGGTTGTAAAGGAGAAAATGAAGAGACAAGAGAAGAAAGAGAGGAAGAAACAGAAGGCGAGGAGGAGAAGTAAATGATGAAGGAGGAGGAGGAAGAG
>NW_012134583.1:0-2254 GCF_000956105.1 Propithecus coquereli | reverse complement strand
ATTCGTTTAGAGTAATGGAAAAGTCCTTCAGGTCAGGGGAGGGCCATGAAAATCCCACGCATGCTTCAGCCTTTCAACATGGAAATCCTAAATGGAGAAAACACACCCACATAGGAGGCAATTACCTGGTGGGCTGCTGTACAGTGGGACATAAATGCAAGACTCAAAAAGACATATGTAAAGACAAGGAAGGTGGTCCCCACGCAGACAAATTTGCCCAATCAAATCTAGTCTCCCAAAGCCATTGTTTCTTTGGTAACCAAAGAACTAGAGTTATCTCCCACACTGCCCATCGATACAGATCTTTTTGCCCCGTCATGCCTCCCTGGTACCTGCTGCCTATTACCGACCTTTTTCTTACTCCCTGTCTCACCCCACAGTCTTATGAGAACGTGGAGTGAGGCCTCGCTGCTGCCCATCCTGCACATTCTCTGTGCTAGATCTCTGTGAAAGTACACCTAGCTCCCTCCCTTCTTTCCATAAATCAGTCTTGGCTCCTTGTTTTCAATTTTTTCCCCTTGTATCTTATGTTTCCAAACTCAGATGTCTTGCTGCTTCCAAACTGGACACAAACCCTCTTCCTTCCACCCCAGGCGAGGCAATCGGTCCTAAGGCTTGGTGCCCTTTCCTTCATCCTACCCCCTACATTCCAAGCATAGTTTCCATGATGTCATCTATATTTTAAGTTTTACAAAAAAAGCTGACAGATAAGAGTTAAACACATCAAACTGTGTTTCGAGGATAATAGTTATGAAATGTATTTGTCAGGTAAGATTGGCCTCTGTATATTGCTTAATTCAGTACTTGATAGGTTAAAGAAAAACAGGATAAATTGACTGTTGATGCCTTTTATTACATAATGGCTTTTGCTTTCCAGGATTTTTTGCTCTGAAAGCCAAACGATCACACTCACACATTTAACATCTTTTCTCAAGGCTTCATGGGTCCTCCTCTATTTGTTCATATGATCAACCATATTTCATTAATACAGATATATACACCTCTTTAAAAGACACAATAGTCTGAACCTTTGACTTTGGTTCCAAGATGTTTGTTGATGGATCTGAGGGAGGGCACAGGAGTCAACAGGCACTTATTAAGCACCTGTAGTGTGAAAAAAACCCGAAACCTTGTATTTAAGTACTTAGTAGGTGTTTAGAATTACCTCCACAATATTTATTTACTGTCTAGAACAGTGATATGTACAGGAGTCATCCAGTTATCTTCTTAAAATGCCAATTCAAGTTTAGTAGGTCTGGAGGGAGCCTGAGATTCTTTATTTCTAAGAAGTTCCCAGGTGTGGACCACACTTTGAGTAGCAAGTGTCTAGACTGAGCACCAGTAGTTACTTAAAAAGCATATTTTATGGTCACATATTAAGCAAGGGGAATGATTCCTCCAATCACAAAAATCAAAGGCACCTTATCTACGGTAATACATGGTTTAATTGGTCACCAAAGCACACACAACCCTGCTGTTGGTCACTGAAAACCCTGCCCTCCAAAATTTTTAAGGACAAGTTCCTACAAAATGGAATTAAAGGTAGAAAAGGAGTTAGATTCCCTTACACTTCAAATCTGGTCTCCTCCACTTCCTAGCTGCAGGACAGTATTCAAATTATTTGAACCTGCTCTGCCACACTTCCTTATCTATAAATGGGAATAATAATGCCTTAAAGAGTAGTTATAGGGAAAAAGAGAGATAATGTAAGAAAATAACATAATGCAGTAGTGAGAGTATAATAAACTAGAATAACTACATAATTATAATCTTTAATTTTCAGAAATAAAAATGTATCAGCTTGAGATGCAAAGGAAGCTTTTCAACCTTTTCGAATGTTAAGAAATAACCCATACATTTATTAATATTATTAAGGGATAAAAATCCCCAAATGGAGCTTTCTTTTGGAGATAGGGTCTTGCTCTGTTGCCCTGGCTAGAGTGCAGTGGTGTCATCATAGCTCACAGCAACTTCAAACTCCTGGGCTTAAGTGATTCTCCTGCTTCAGCCTCCCAAGTAGCTGGGACTACAGGCCTGCACCACCATGACTGGCTAATTTTTTCTATTTTTGGTAGAGACAGGGTCCTGCTCTTGCTCAGGCTGGTCTCGAACTCCTAACCTCAAATGATCCTCCTGCCTCGGTCTCCCAGAATGCTAGGATTACAGGTGTGAGCCACCACGTCCAGCCCCAAATAGAACTTTAAATATATGTAGGCCCATATATAAAATGTGTATCTTAAATATTTATAATTCC
>NW_012134582.1:5927-7006 GCF_000956105.1 Propithecus coquereli | reverse complement strand
TAGTTCAGTTCCTAATATGTGTTAAAATAACAAAGAAAAAGAAAATGAAGTCATGGCAAGCCCCTGGAATGGGTTGTGATTGGGTCAAACATACAAACTCAGCCTCCTTGATGTCATCCTCCTGTGGCAGAAACTGGATTCAGGATCATTTTCACATGTCGATTCTCAGGCTCTCTTTACGTTGATGGCTGGAGTGTAGACCTGAGTCAAGAAGCAGAAATTTGACTTCACTGGTAATCTAATGGGCTGCTTGAACCTTCAGGAGTTTTTCTTTCCCAAATGCAAACATTTAAGAGTGGTTCTGAAGTAATATCAGTTACTAATTCCTCCCACGTACACAAAACTTTTCAAGGAATAGTCATACCTATTATATCCTTGGATCACCGTCACAGCCCTAGGAGGTGACAAGGACACACAATTTTAAGCCCATTTTAGAGAAGAGGAATTAGCATCCAAGAGCTTAAGGCTGCAGTCCCCAATCCCCGGCTGCAGAATGGTACCGTGGCCTGTTCAGGACCGCATAGCAGGAGATGAGCAGCTGGGCAAGTGAGCGAAGCTTCATCTGTACGCACAGTGGCTCCCCATCACTCACATCACCCCCTGAGCTCTGCCTCCTGTTAGATCATCAGTGGCCTTAGATTCTCAAAGGAGCGCAAACTCTACTGTAAACTGCGCATGTGAGGGATCTAGGTTGCTTGCTCCTTATGAGAATCTAATGCCTGATGATCTGAGGTGGAGCTGAGGCAGTGATGCTAGTGCTCGGGAGCAGCTGCAAATACAGATTATCATTAACAGAGAGGTTTGACTGCACAGAGACCATAATAAATCACTGTCTCCCATCACCCCCAGATGGAATTGTCTAGTTGCAGGAAAACGAGCTCAGGGTCCCACTGATTCTGCATTATGGTGAGTCGTATAATTATTTCATTATATATTACAATGTAATACTAATAGAAATAAAGTGCACAATAAATGTAATGCATTTGAATCATCCTGATACCATCCTCCCACAGCCCTGGTCCATGGAAAAATTGTCTTCTGTGAAACCAGTCCCTGGTGCCAAAACAGCTGGAGACCAC
>NW_012134582.1:3797-4652 GCF_000956105.1 Propithecus coquereli | reverse complement strand
TTCCATTTGTTTGTGTCCTTTTCAGTTTCTTTCATCAATTTCTTTCATTGTAGACTTGCTTATAGAAGTCTTTCACCTCCTTGGTTAAATTTGTTTCTGGATATTTTTGTGTTTTTTGTAGCTATTAGAAATGGAATTGTTTCCCTGATTTCTTTTTCAGTTAGTTTGTTATTGGTGTACAGAAATGCTACTGATTTTTATATGTCATAACCTGTCGAATAGGAGATAATATTTTCAAACTATTCATCTGACAAGGGACTAATATGCAGAATATCAAAGGAACTCAAACAACTCCACAGCAGAAAAAAACAAAAGGAAACAATCGCATTAAAAAGTGGGCAAAGGATATGAATGGACGTTTCTCAAAAAAAAGATATACAACAAGTATATGAAACAAGTATATGAAAAAATATTCAATACTGCTGACTATCAGGGAAATGCAGAGCAAAACCACAACGAGAGATCATCTTACCGCAGTTAGAATGGCTATTATCAAAAAGACAAAAATCACAGATACTAGTGAAGATATGGAGAAAAGGGAACTCATACAATGTTGATGAGAATGTAAATTAGCACAGCCATTATGGAAAACAGTATGGAGATTTCTCAAAAAACTAAACACAGAACTACCATATGATCCAGCAATCCCACTACTGGGCATTTATTCAAAGGAAAGGAAATCAGTATATCAAAAGGATACATGCACCCTTATGTTCATTGCAGCACTATTCACAATAGCCAAGATGTGGAATTGGCCTAGGTATCCATCAACAGATGAATGGGTAAAGAAATGGTGTATTTACACAGTGGAATGCTATTCAGCCATAAAAAAGAATGAAATCCTGTTATTTGCAG
>NW_012134582.1:0-343 GCF_000956105.1 Propithecus coquereli | reverse complement strand
TTTCCTTCATGTGTTTCCAAGAAATTTCAGAGCTGAAATGGGAATACCTTGTTATTTCATGGGTTCCCTTGTCCCTTAGAGGCAGGAGAGGACTGTAGTCACAGAACAGCGTTTCCTTCAGGAAACAGCACTTGCCTGACGTGGCATGTGAACATATTTGTTGTTAGCATTGACTTCAGGGGCCGCACAGAGCTGGGGAAGGAGAAACAAATAACTCTCTAAGTTAGCACGATGACTCGCTAAGCCTTGATGTTGGATGACATGACCCTTGAATGAATGAAGGGGGCCTTCAAGGAAAGTTGGGAGGAGTCAGTGCAGTATTTGTGGGACTTAGACCTCCCAT
>NW_012134581.1:47574-48023 GCF_000956105.1 Propithecus coquereli | reverse complement strand
TAGTAATGCTAAAAATTCAGATATACCAAAGAGAAGCTGTCAAGTGCTTCCTTTAAGTGAAAAGGTGAAAGTTCTCAACTTAATAAGAAAAAAAAACCATATACTGAGGTTGCTAAGATCTGTGGTAAAAACAAATCTTCCCATGAAAGTGCAAAGAAGGAAAAAGAAATTCATGCTGGTTTTGCTATTGCACCTCAATCTGAAAAAGTCACAGCTCCAGTGCATGACAGTGCTCAGTTTAGATGGAAAAAGCCTTACATTTGTGGGTGGAAGACGTGACCAGAAAAGTGTTCCAATTAATGACAAAATGCTGCACAAGAAATTGTTCAGCCTATACAAAGACTTCAGCAAGGGATCCCCTACACAAGTGACATCAAACCATTTACTCCAGGTAAGGGCTGGTTATACAGATTCAGGAATATAGAAGGTTAACATTAGCCTGCTGTATC
>NW_012134581.1:43581-44759 GCF_000956105.1 Propithecus coquereli | reverse complement strand
TCAACAAACTGGTCTTAGGCAATGTTGGTTCTTATGAATTAGTAAATTAGGACCAAACAACCACCTTGGGAACAATGATAAAAATCATAATTTTGAAGTTTCTGGTCTAGCACGTCAGGAGCTTAGAAGTTGCCAGTCTATGCTAACAACAAATAAAAAGGAAAACACTGAAAAATCAACAACTCTGCACAGATCCATCAGAGAAATGAGGTCACAGAACAAAGGGCTGCCCCCAAAATTGGAGACACAGAGAGGCAGATACAGAGAAATACAGAAACATTTGTAGGAATCAATTAAGAGGTAGGAAAATCTGAACTGTAATTGATGAACTGCTGGAGGCTCAGTGTGGACAACTATGCCTGATTCTGGCAGGAGGGGAGAAAAGGAACCATTTTGAAAGAAAACATAGCATTTTGTTTTTCTTAACAAGACCTGCTCTCATGAGAAACTACTGACCAGACCCTAACATGCTCGGCTTTGACCGGGGTCTAACATATCTGGGGGAAGGGGGAATGCCCAGTTCTAGGTGGCTCTTGCCTTCCATGTGGGAGGAGGGAAATACCCAACTGCAGCTCTCTCTAACCGTCCACAGGACCAAAAGAAAAAGTCCTCAATACCAGGCACCACTAGCCTTCCACATGGGGATAGGGAAAGACACAACTTCAGCCCCGTCCACCCATCATGTTCAACCTAAGGAGGGGCACTGAAAAGCACTACTGAAGTTTACAGCCCCAGGGCACAGACTCACCAAAAGACTGAGAGCTAATCACAGGATGATGGAATGTTCCCCCTGCCACACCTGACCACTACATTACTAAAGGCCTATTTACTGATGTACTTCCTCTCACCTAGTACATCATGCCTGACTGTCAATAAAAAAATACAAGGCACGCTAAAAGGCAAAAAACAGTTTGAAGAGATTGAACAAACATCAGAAACAAAGTTGGAAATGGCAGAAACGTTAGAATTATCAGACCAGGAATTAAAAAAAAACTGTGATTAATATGCTAGGGGCTTTAATGGAAAGAGCAGGCAACATGCAAGAACAGATAGGTGATGTAAACAGAGAGATGAAAATTCTAAGAAAAAAATAAAAAAGAAATGCTAGAGACCAAAAATGCTGTTAACAAAAATGAAGAATGTCTTTGATGAGCTCATTAGTGGATGGGCTCAGGAAA
>NW_012134581.1:40872-41141 GCF_000956105.1 Propithecus coquereli | reverse complement strand
CAACCCTGACACCCTAACACCCTGTGACAACCTAATACACCAAAACCCTAACTCCCTAACACCCTAAGCCTAACACCCGACCATCTTAACAACCTCAGCCTAACACCTTGACAACCTAAGCCTAACACTCTACCACTCTAAGCCTAACATCCTAACACCCTAAGCCTAAGACACTAACACCCTAATCCTAACATCCTAACACCCTAATTCCATGTTAGGGTTAAGGTGTTTGCGTATTAGGGTTAAGGTATAAGGCTGTTAGTATGTTA
>NW_012134581.1:39754-40822 GCF_000956105.1 Propithecus coquereli | reverse complement strand
AACACCCTAATTCCATGTTAGGGTTAAGGTTTTTGGGTATTAGGGTTAAGGTATAAGGCTGTTAGTATGTTAATGTTAGGGTTTTAGTGTGTTAGGGTTAGGATGTTAGTGTTTAGGGTGTTAGTGTGATCAGGTGCTATTATTACGGTCCTGGGGTTAGGGTGTTAGGGTGTTATGGTGTTAGCATATTAGAGTTAGGGTGTTTGGGTATTAGGCCTAACACCCTAAAACTAATACCCTAACACCTTAAGCCTAACACCCTAATACACTAAGCCTCAGACCCTAACACCATAAACCTTACACCCTATCAGCCTAACCCTAACTCCCTCACACCCTAACACACTAACATCCCAAGCCGAGCACCCTAAGCCTAATACCCTACAACCCTAATACCATAATACCGTAACACCCAACACCCTAACCCTAATACCCAAACACCCTATGACTCACATCTTAACAGCCTAAGCCTAATACCCTAAAACCTAACACCCTACCACCCTAAGCCTAATACCCTACCACCCTAAACCTAAAACCCTAATCTTAACAACCTAACACACTGACACACTATAAACCTAACAACCTAACCATAACACCCTAACACAATAAACCTAACACCCTAACCCTAACACTCTAACTCTCTAATGCCCTACCCCTATCACCCTAAACCCTAAGCATAACACCCTAAGCCTAACACCCTAACTTCCTAATCCTAACACCCTAATACCCTAAGCCTAACATTCTAACACCCAAATGCCATAAACCTAACACCCTAAACCTAACTCTCTAACACCCTCACACACTGACACCCTATCATCCTATACCCTAACGCTAATACCCTAATGCCCTAACCCTACCACCCTAAGTCTAACACCCTAACATTCTAAGCCTAACACCCTAACACCCTAAGGCTAACACTCTAATACGCTAACACCTAAGCCTAACACACTAAGCCCAACACCCTAATACGCTAATCTCATGTTTGGGTTACGGTGCTAGGGCCCATATTATGGTTAAGGTGTTAGGGTTAATGAGTTAGGGTGTTACTGTGTTAGTGTTAGGGTTTTAGTG
>NW_012134581.1:39300-39529 GCF_000956105.1 Propithecus coquereli | reverse complement strand
CTAAGGCTAACATCCTAAGTCTAACATCCTAAGCCCTTGGTCGGGTTAAGGTGTTAGGGTGTTAGGGTTAAGGTATTAGTGTGTTAGCATTCACCTTTCAGTGTGTTAGGTTTAGGATGTTATTTTCAGGATGCTAGAGTTATCATGTTAGAGTGTTGTGGTGGTAGTGTGTTATGGGTAGGGTCTTAGGGTTAGGGTGTTTCGGTTTAATACCCTATACCCTAAAACA
>NW_012134581.1:32378-33904 GCF_000956105.1 Propithecus coquereli | reverse complement strand
CCCTGCTGTGTACCTGAAAGTGAGAGCAGAGTACACTGTAGACAGTCGTGGTGAACTGCATGGGAGAGGGCAGAAGCCAGGAGTGCTCAGTGTCTGGAGGCCATGGTCAGTCCTGTGTTGTTTTTCCAAGGCCAGTAGGAAACCACTGGCAAAGTTTTTAACCAGGAGAGTGACATGATGAGATTTGAGTCTGCAAAGCGGTGTTTTGCCATTATCAGGTTGAGATCGTCAGTGGGGGTGGGGGATCTGTGCTGCTCCTGGTGGGCTGCACTGAGAAGCACAGCATAAAGAGGGTGTTCCTGCTCATAACGCAAGGTCTTCGTCTGCTCAGGAGGAAACACTGCCCCGACACACCTTGGAGTCATCTCTGCTCTTTAGATGTGCTAAGGCTGGGAGACCGAGGGACAGTCTCAGAAACAGTTCCAGAAAAAGAAAACTGGAACCAAAGGAAAAGACACATTTTTCCCCCAGTTTGGAAAGGCAATGAAGTGGGCCTAGTGGATTGGCCTGTCACGGAGAAAGGTGTATTTCCTGATTTGGGGGTTAATGGTGGTGATCTGGGAAAGTGCTGCTGCTGTAAAACACATGAGAGTACTTACTGTGAAGTAGAAAATCTCACACTGCAACGACACTGGAGACTCTGAAGGCAGGACGAAGAGTATTTTGTGCTGCGATTGCACGTTCCCTGGGAGTATGAAATTACCGGAAGGAAAATACTTTTAGAAACAACCATGTTAATACACTGTCAGTCAAGCAGAGATCAAAAAAAACTTCCTCACAGAGGCTGACCTATGACCAGCCCAGCACAGCGGTGGAAACAAGCGCCCAGGTAAGAGCCTGATGTCACATCAGCATGTAGAGACCACTAGTTGGACATCACACCCATGTTCACCACATCCTGAGTGTGTGGGACATCAGTGTGGTGGAAACTGTGGGTTCTGCATTTGCAACTTTCCACACGGACCCCACCTAGGTCACTAAGGATCAGCTACTCCTCATCAGGTAGCTGTGAAAAGGAAGGCAGTGCCCCCACAGCTGGAGCAGGAAGATCACACTAACCATCTGGGCCTCAGGTCTGTGGACAGGAAGGCCTCGCTCACACTTGGGACCTCAGGTCTGCACATGAGAAGGTCTCACCCACCATTTGTGCTTAATCTCTGGGGACAGGAAGTCCTCACTGCCCCTCAGAGACTCAGATCTATGAACAGGACGGTCTAAGCGACCATTTGGGCCTCAGGTCTGGGGAGAGGAAGGCCTCATTCGCACTCAGGGCTGGGGACAGGAAGGTCTCACCCACCGCCTGGGCCTCAGGTCTACGGACAGGAAGGCGGTGCCCCCAGGGCTGGGACAGGAAGGTGGTACTCACCATCGCCTCAGGTCAGGGTACAGAAAGGCCTCACTCACCACTGCCTCAGGTCTGTGGGAAGGAAGGTCACGCTTGCCATCAGGGCCTAGGCTGTCCACAGACAGGCGGCACACACGGGGATATGCTGACATGGCGACACTGCATCCTCTCACGCTGGGTG
>NW_012134581.1:29699-30035 GCF_000956105.1 Propithecus coquereli | reverse complement strand
CTAAGCACCAATCCCAAAGCTGCAAGCCCTAACCCTAACCTCTAACCACCAAGGCCCAACCCCAACCCTATCCCCTACCCTCACCTTCATACTGACCCTGACCTCAATGCTAAACCCTAAGTGCAGCACCAACCCCTAAACCATAAATCCTAACCCTAATACCCACCCCTCATGCTAACCCCCATACTAACCCTACCCCCTACCCAGTACCATCACCATAAACCCTAAACCCTAACCCCTTGCTGCCACCCCAACCCTTACATGACCCCTACCTATATCCCTGACCCTGATGTCATGTCTGACACTAACCCAACCCCAACCCTAAACCCTAACCCT
>NW_012134581.1:24521-24906 GCF_000956105.1 Propithecus coquereli | reverse complement strand
ATCACACACAGTTTCTTTGAGATGATTTGTGGAGTGGAAGCCAAGAATCCGACAAAGACATCATCAAATTTCAAAACATGGAGGACACACCAGAAGCAACTTGTCTAAATGCTGTGTTTCTTCATAACACAGGGGGTCTCCCAGCATTTGGAGCACATTGAACAACTTCCTGAGTAAGGTTTCCCCCTTTTGAGAGTTGCCAGCAGGTTAGATTGCATTTAGCTGCATGCTGCAGCAATAGTGTGGGGCCCAACCTCCATCAATCGCCTGCTCTGAGTTTCAGCCAGGGCTCCCTCGCTCCTGCCCTGTTACCTCACATCCCACTCCCCAGTCTCCCTCTTTCCTGCTAGCCTGTCCCTCCCTTCAGGTTTATGTTAAAACAGAC
>NW_012134581.1:22641-24471 GCF_000956105.1 Propithecus coquereli | reverse complement strand
GCTGGGGACTCTGAAGGCAGGACAATGAGTACTCTGTGTTGTGATTGCACGTTCCCTGGAAGTATGAAATTATTGGGAGCAAACTATATTTATAAACAACCACGTCAACACCCCGTCAGTAAGGCAGAGAGGACGCCAAACTCCCTCACAGAGGCTGAGTGAGACCCACGTCCAGCTCAGCACAACGGTACAGCCAAGCCCTGGGGTGAGAGTCTGATGCCACATCAGCGTGGAGAGGCCACCACGTGGTCGTCACACCTGTGGCCACCACGTCCTGGGCTGGGAGACCTCGGTGTGGTGGAAACTGTGGATTCCCCATTTCCAAATTTCCACACGGAGCCCCTCCCGGGTCTCTGAGGACCAGCTGCCCCTCGGCAGGTGGCTGTGGACAGGAAGGCAGTGCCCCCAGGGCTGGGACAGGAGGACTCACTCACCCTCGGGGCCTCAGGTCTGGCTACAGGAAGGTCTCAGTCACTATAGCCTCAGTTCTGGGGATGGGCAGGCCTCACTCGCTCTTGGGGCCTCTGGTCTGAGAACAGGAAGGTCTGAATCACTGGCAGGGACGTGGTAGTTCCAAGTGACACGGCACCTGCGCCTCTGCACTAACGGAGCGAAGCTGCAGCCTCTGACGCAGGGCATGGCGGCCCCACCTTCTCTCATGCTGGGTGGGGCAGCCCCCTCCTCTCACGCAGGGCACGCGACCCCTCCTCCTCTCACGCATCCTCTAATGCAGGACACTCCGCGACGCCTCCTCTCACGCAGGGCACAGAGTGCCCCTCCTCTGATGGGGGGAACACATCCCCTCCTCTTTTGCAGACCATGCAGCGCCCCTCCTCTCAGTGAATGCAGTGCCCCTCCTCGCATCGCCCCTCCTCTCACGCAGGGCACGCACCCCCACCTCCCCTCACGCAGGGACGCATCACCCCTCCTCTCACGCAATTAACGCAGCGCCCCTCCTCTCACGCAATCAACGCAGCACCCCTCCTCTCACGCAATCAACGCAGCGCCCCTCCTCTCACGCAGGGGACGCATCGCCCCTCCTCTCATGCAGGGCACGCACCCCCACCTCCCCTCACTCAGGGACGCATCACCCCTCCTCTCACGCAGGGCATGCAGTGCCCCTCCTCTCACGCAGGGCACGCATCGCGCCTCCTGTCATGCGGGGCACGCATAGCCCCTCCTCTCACGCAGGGCACGCAGCCCCCCTCCTCTCACGCAGGGCACACGGCCCTGCCTCTTCTCAGGCAGGGCAAGCAGGGCCACTCCTCTCACGCAGGGCACGCGGCCATGCCTCCTCTCACGCGGGGCACCTGGCGCCCCTCTGAGGCAGCGCATGCAGCCCCGCCTCCTCTAACGCAGGGCACGGAGCGCCCCTCCTCCCACGCAGCCTGGTGGCTCCCCCCTTCTATCACATAGGGCATGTGACCCCTCCTCCTCTCATGCGGGGCTCGCAGTCCCGCCTCCTCCCACACCAGGTGTCACACCAGAGGACATGATGGGTGCTCGGCCTCTGCTGGCCATCACAGAAACAGCAGCCTTGAGCACTCATGGCGCAGGACGGGAGTCCTCCCCCTATTGGCCAGCGCAGGTATAGCCGCGCTCAGTGTTCATGGGGCAGGGCGTCGCGGCCCCTCCTCCTCCACGCAACGTGTGGCAGCCCCGCCTCCTTGAAGCACCGTGTGGGGGCCCTGCCTTCTCGCACAGCCTGCATCGGCCCCACCTCCTATCACGAGGGGCACGCGGCCCCGCCTCCTCTCACGCCTCCTCTCACGCAGGGCACGTGGCCCCGCCTCCTCTCACGCTGGGCACGTACCGCCCTTCCTCTCACGC
>NW_012134581.1:22288-22591 GCF_000956105.1 Propithecus coquereli | reverse complement strand
GGCACATACTTGTAGTCTCAGCTACTCAGGAGGCTGAGACAGGAGGATCACTTGAGCCAAGGAGTGTGAAGTTGCATAGAGCTATGATCATGCCATTGCACTCTATTCTGAACAACAGAGTGAGACCGTGTCTCTAAAAACAAAAGGAAATGAAATAATGCCATTTGCTGCAATGTGGAGGGAACTGGACACCATTACCCTAAGTAAACTATCTCATGAATGGAAAATCGAATAACATATGTTCTCATAAATAAGTGGGAGCTACTATATGGATACACACGGGAGGAAAGCAATATAAAGGAC
>NW_012134581.1:17035-17344 GCF_000956105.1 Propithecus coquereli | reverse complement strand
ACTGTTAGATATCACAAACTGCTGTGACTTTAAGGATTTAGCTGTACAAACCCTTAGAAAATTTGCTAAGGGTGTCCACTGGGTGGATGCATTGTGGGAACCTGAATAAAAACCCTGAGACACAGAAACCCTGCTGTGTACCTGAAAGTGAGAGCAGAGTACACTGCAGTTGCCCTGAACTGACAGGAGAGGGCAGCAGCCAGGAGTGCTTAGCGTCTGGAGGCCAAGTCAGTCCTGTGTTGCTTTTCCAAGGCCAGTAGGGAACCACTGGCAAAGTTTTTAACCAGGAGAGTGACACGATGAGATTTG
>NW_012134581.1:16680-16985 GCF_000956105.1 Propithecus coquereli | reverse complement strand
TAAGGGTCTGTTATCCACAATATCGACAGAACTTTTAAGACTGAACAGGAAAAACACAATTACAAAATCGATGAACATCTTAAAATACACACTTCCCCAAACGAGACAAGCAAATAGCCAGCAAGTGCATAAGAAGATGCTACACAGTATCAGTTATTATGGAAATTCACATTAGAACCATAATGATACGTGTAATCCCCACTCACACACAAGAGAAAGTCTATAATAAAAATAAATTTTGGCAAGGACACAGAAAAATTGGACAGTTTTAAACAAATTGTGGAAATACAAAATGGTACAGCCTA
>NW_012134581.1:14561-14994 GCF_000956105.1 Propithecus coquereli | reverse complement strand
GCCTCAGGTCTGGGGATGGGCAGGCCTCACTCGCTCTTGGGGCCTCTGGTCGGAGAACAGGAAGGTCGGAATCACTGGCAGGGATGCGGTAGTTACAAGTGACATGGCACCTGTGCATCTGCTCTAAAAGAGTGAAGCTGCGGCCTCTGATGCAGAGCGCGGCGGCCCCACCTCCTCTCACGCATGGCACGTGGCCTCCCTTCCTCTCACGCAGGGCACGCAGACCTGCCTACTCCCACGCAGGGCACCCAGCGACCCTCCTCTCAAGCAGTGTGTGTCAGCCCCACCTCCTCTCACAGAGGGCACTCGGCCCCGCTTCCTGTGTGAAATCTGTCCTTTGGGTCATTCAGCCTTTCACCTTGCACACACCACCAGCAGCATGGAGGGGTTTCGTTTATTTAATTTTTTACTAAGTTTTTATTTTAATCCAAGG
>NW_012134581.1:12222-13542 GCF_000956105.1 Propithecus coquereli | reverse complement strand
AGTTGCCAGGAGGTTAGATTTCATTTCACCGCATGCTGCAGGAATAGTGCAGGGCCCAACCTCCATCAATCGTCTTCTCTGAGTTTCAGCCAGGGCTCCCTCCCTCCTGCCCTGCTACCCCACATCCCACCCCCCAGTCTCCCTCTTTCCTGCTAGCCTGTCCCTCCCTTCAGGTTTATGTGGAAAGAGACTTATTTCACACACAACAGAGATTATGCTCTACTTGGTAGGTACCCATCCCTCAGAATCAGATACAGAACAATTGAAAACGGCTCACACAAGCATATGGTCTGCCGCTCTGAGATTTCCCAGGAACACTTCCTTTCAGGGAAGGAAGAAGCCAATGGTTGCCATGTTTCCAACTATAGTGTCCTGCTGGATGTCATCTCATTTTCTCCACTGACATCAACTTTCTACTCAGTTGCTGTTTTAAATCATTTTCACAAAACCCACCTGTGGCGGTTACCAAGGCCTCAGTCACACCACGATGCCCAGGAGCCTCGTACGTGAGGTCTTGGACGTCAGGCACTTGGTCAAGATCAGTAGGGGCCCAGGTCATCTGCAGGGCCACCTGGACTGGACAAAGTCTATGCAGGAGCATCTCCTAACACAGGTCACAAAAACACGCAATGCGAAGTTGACATCTTTCTACAGGTTTGATTTTTTAGAGTTATGTTAACGTTTCCTTCCCATTTTTCCGGTTTTCAACTTTTTCTAAATAAGTATATAGACGTGACAAAACAATGAATGGTGTTGTGATTAAAAACCAATACCAACAGCTGGAACACTTTCCAGATTTGGTCCCTGCTGGGGTTGACAGTGTCTGGGGGAAAAGACAGAGAGCATCTGAGTGTGTTTCTAGGGAACATTTGATGTTCACGTACAAACAACAGGAAGGACCTGCGTGTCTGTTGGTGCCGACAGGGCTGTGCAGGGCCACAGCTGGGCTCTGAGGCCTTGCCCTGCTCACCCCTGACTCCACCCAGAAGCCTTGCCATGATTTTGGGCATGCCCTGCTCCTCTAGACCACACGTCTGCACAAAAGGAGTCCCCCACAAGACTTAGACCTCCTACAAAAGGGCCCAAGCACCCACCCTGGATGCTGGAGTCCAAGACACAGGATTTGGACATGCTGGGGCGTTCTCAGTCACACTCAGCAACTTCCTGTTCAGGATCTGATGTATGATGTGACACCAAGGAAGGCAGCACATGGGGAGAGAGAGCCACATCCCTTCAGAAAGGGCTTCCTTAATCCATCCAGTGCAAAACAGGAGGGAGGAAGAGGAGAAGCTCCACTGAGGGCCAAGCCCTCTCCTCCCT
>NW_012134581.1:1943-3114 GCF_000956105.1 Propithecus coquereli | reverse complement strand
ATTGGAAGGAAATTACATTTATAAACAACCACATGAACACCATGTCAGTCAGGCAGAGAGGACGCCAAACTCCCTCACAGAGGCTGAGCGAGACCCACGTTCAGCTCAGCACAGCGGTGCAACCAAGCACCACGGTGAGAGTCTGATACAACATTCTCATGGAGAGGCCACGACGTGGTCGTCACACCTGTGGCCACCACGTCCTGTGCTGGGCGACCTCGGTGTGGTGGAAATTGTGGATTCCCCATTTCCAAATTTCCACACGGAGCCCCTCCTGGGTCTCTGAGGACCCGTTGCACCTCGGCAGGTGGCTGTGGACAGGAAGGCGGTGCCCCGAGGGCTGGGACAGGAGGACTCACTGACCCTCGGGGCCTCAGGTCTGGCTACAGGAAGGTCTCAGTCACTATAGCCTCAGGTCTGGGGATGGGCAGGCCTCACTCGCTCTTGGGGCCTCTGGTAGGAGAACAGGAAAGTCTGAATCACTGGCAGGGACGCGGTAGTTCCAAGTGACATGGCACGTGCGCGTCTGCGCTAACGGAGCGAAGCTGCGGCCTCTGATGCAGGGAGCGGCGGCCCCGCCTCCTCTCACGCAGGGCACACGGCCCTGCCTCCTCTCAAGCAGGGCACGCAGCGCCTCCTCCTCTCAGGAAGGGCATGCGGCGCCCCTCCTCTCATGCAGGGCACGTAGTGCCCCTCCTCTCACGCAGGGCGCGCAATGCCTCTCCTCTCACGCAGGGCACGTAGCGCCCCTCCTTTCACGCAGGCCACGTAGCGCCCCTCCTCTCACGCAGGGCACACGGCCCGGCCTCCTCTCACGCAGGCCACGCAGCGCCCCTCCTCTCACGCAGGGCACGCAGTGCCCCTCCTGTCACGCAGGCCACGCAGCGCCCTTCCTCTCAAGCAGGGCGCGCAGCACCGCCTCCTCTGAGGCAGGGCACGCAGCGCCCCTCCTCACACGCAGGGCTCAGCAGCCCCACCTTCTGCACGCAGGGGTTCTTGTCCCCGCCCCTTTTATGCAAGGCCCGGCGGCCCCGCCTCCTCTCATGCCAGACCTGGTGCCACAGGATATCATGCGCACTCCGCCCCCTGCTGGCCATCAGCCGCACAGCGGTCCTCAGAGCTCACAGTGAGATCGCAAGCGCCCCCTCCTGGCCATGCCGCGGAACCAGTT
>NW_012134581.1:0-327 GCF_000956105.1 Propithecus coquereli | reverse complement strand
CAGAGAAACCTTAAAACTGAGTTCCAGGAGTTTAGATACAATTGACCAGCATTACTGTTTAAGAAAAACAAACAGATCATAAGACTAACAAAACAAATACTTTGTAACAACAACATACTAAATTATTAACAAGACCCAAACCCTAACCCTAACCATTACCCTAATCTGAACTGAAGCCCAAACCTAAAGCCAAACTCTAACGCTGACTGTTGACTCCTTCCCCTTCCCCTGCCCCTGACTATCGACTCCTGCCCCCTATTTACTTCTAATGCCCCACCCCTAAGCATTGTGTAACTTAATTCTAACTGTACTACAAAGTTAAACCCA
>NW_012134580.1:13416-14074 GCF_000956105.1 Propithecus coquereli | reverse complement strand
GAAGACTGAGGATGCCAACACTCTCGCACCACCTCCTGCGCCTGCTCCCATCTCCTAATACTTGTTACGAATTGTGTCATTTTTATATTGTCCACGTTTTCTGCCTTCTGGTTCGTAACTGTGGCCCCCACAGCTCTGTGCCACCCGTGCTCTTGTGAGTGGATTAGTGCTCACCTCCCTATCCTACTCTATCCTACTCCTCCACTCCCGAGTTCTTTGACTTGATTCAAAACCATTTCATCACCAGGTAGTTTTTTCAAGAAGGCTCACCCATGTCTTCCCAGAAGTCATTTCCACTATTCTTCACCAGAAAAAGAAAAGATTTACGATACTCTCTGCTTCTCTCCAGAGTTGGAGACATTCGCGTGACTTTTCAGGAATTTGCTGACTTTTCAGTATAGTTTTGGGACATGAGACTAGTCCTAGAAGCCACATGGCACCTCTCTACCTTTCTCCTCCAGACATTTAAAAAGGTTTTGCATTAGGTATGTGTGTGATTCTGCACACATGGAAGCATGCGTGTGTGCGACAGTGAGTGTGTGAGTGTGTGTTTGGCAAGTGGCTTTCCTCACTCATTCAATTTCATATTGTCAGTCGGACAATCATTTCACCACAAATCGAAATTTTTTTCCTTTTCAATATTTACATATTCAAATAA
>NW_012134580.1:7064-7569 GCF_000956105.1 Propithecus coquereli | reverse complement strand
TTTTGATTACTATAACTTTGTAGTATATTTTGAAGTCAGGTAGTGTGATGCCTCCAGCTTTGTTCTTATTGCTTAATATTGCTTTGGCTATTAAGGGTCTTTTATAGTTCCTTATGAATTTTAGGATTATTTTTGGGTATTTCTATAAAGAATGACATTGGAATTTTGATAGGGATTGCACCAAACCTGTAGATGGCTTTGGGTAGTATAAACATTTTATTAATAATAATATTAATTCTTCCAATCCATGAACAAGGGCTATCTTTCCATTTATTTGTTTCCACTTCAGTTTCTTTCATCTATGTTTTATGATTTTAATTGTAGAATTCTTTCACTTCCTTGGTTAAATTTATCTTTAGGGTTTTTTTTTTTTTTGCTCCCACAAAGTTAGTGATTAGACTGCCAAAAGATAGAGCAAGGTATGAAATTTATCCCATTCTTCAGAATTAATAAATATTTTCATTGCATATATGAGCAAGACTCCCATGACCAAATCATCCAAAAT
>NW_012134580.1:0-923 GCF_000956105.1 Propithecus coquereli | reverse complement strand
TGAGATCTGGGTCCCTATCTCTGTTTTTTTCTCAACTCTACCACCGACTTGCAATTAAGACGTTTACCCTCTCTCTCTACAGGCTTTACAGAGCATGGTTAGGCACTCAGCCTTGGATTGGAGAACCGTCTATCACGAGTGCCTGTGCACCCTGGAAAGGTTGGCCGCCACGTTTCCTCTCCTGTATAATGAAAATAGAAACAGTAGCCACCCCACAGTTTGTTAAATCATCAATTAGAGAATCTACCTAGAACACTAATATGGCACATACTAAATTCTCAATCAACATCATTTATTATTATTTAAATAACCTTGCCTCATTGTACCCTTTTTTTGGCAAAATGGTTGAGAAGACATAGTTATTATAAGGCTGGTGGCGGGCACCCCTACCTCCCCTCCCTAAAGAAAAAAGAGAAGGTCACAAGACCCGCCAAAAATAACTGCTAGGCCCAGCTAAGTTAAAGAATAACCACACTTAAATATTCACCCAGATAAGAGAAGTTTCGGTCCCTGGAGCCACCGGCCCCTCCTACTTCTCGATACCCGCCCTAAAACTACAACAAAGGATTCCCCACTTTTCGCGCCAAAACCCTTCGCACCAAAGAAACCCCCATCCCCCAACTCTAAAAACATATATAAGCCCACTCAAAACTTCTGGGCGGCGCAACTTCTCTGGCCCCTCTCTTGGGACCAGTGAACCTCGCCCGGGAACTCTCAAATAAAGCCTCGTTGCTTGCTCTTTGCACTCTGCTCATCTTTCTTTCTCTGGCGCCGACCATCCAAAAACCTTACAGTTACATTAATGATCATGCATTTGTGCTACAAATATGAAAGGAGGAGAGTCTCAGATGTTTAAGAAGAAGAATGCTCGGTGCTGTTTTATATGCCTCAACACAGGGATGAGGAACCTATTGTTGATAGCA
>NW_012134579.1:18825-20094 GCF_000956105.1 Propithecus coquereli | reverse complement strand
AATGTTTGAATATTCTGCCCCAGCACCCTCTGGCAGCCTCTGTTCTCAGTGTCTCAGCCTCCCACTCCCTGAACTCTAAGACAAGCTTTCAGGTTTTGTTGGAGCAGCACTCTATTTCAAGGTACTAATTTCTGTTTTAATTACAGAAGGATAACTGCCACAACACATAACGCCCAAATCCTGGTTACTTAACCGAAGTCTATTTCGTGCTCACGCGACATCCATGGAGGGATTAAGGAAAGGAGTTAGGATTTAGGCTAGAGGTTGGACTTGGGGTTCGTTTCAAAAAGAAGAAAGATTTTGAATCCTACTCAATGTGGTGGATTTCCAAAAAGAGCCTGCTTTACCCTAACTTCAAAGTTTCTTTCTTGGGTTGCGTATTTAATCCAAAAGCTTTGGGGCTCTTAAAAGTTGAGTAAAATGCCAGATCTCATAGAAATTACTTCTAAATACAAACTGTCACTTTACCAGCTTCCTCTCATTCTTTTTAATCGTTAGGATAATAAGGTTTCCCGCAAATATTGGGGGAGGAATCACTGATTGGGAAGCAAATGATGAACACAAAATGGCAACATTAATTCATACGTGCTGACTTGAAGCAAGACAGCACAGAGGTTATCGTGGTTTAGTGGTCAAGAGGTTGGGCTTTGGAGTCAGCTAGAGCTGCCTTTGAATCTCAGCTATTTCTAGCTCTTTGGCTTTGTTGTATGTCTTATCTTCTATTTATTAGTTGCCTACTTGTGGAGCAAAGGGGAGGGGTGGAGTCATAAATTTTGGGTCCATATCCCGGTGTTTAAGGAAAAAAGGGTAGACAGTGCTTTTAAGAAACTATGATCTAGGTGCTAGGTGTGATCGTTGCTATTCAGGTATCATTCATTCTAAATCTAGGCTTTCTCAGCAGACAAAGCAAGGATATAGATACTTGTATGTATATTCACACAGCTTTATGTTTGTGCGTGTGTATGTGTGTGTGCCTGCATGTATCTTGCACATAATTTCAATGTTTTCACGGTCATGCACACCTGGATTCATTATAGCAGATTTCTGATTTGATTTGGTAGGCTTTTTTGCATGGTATTATAACACATATTCAGATAGTGAGAGTTCTATTAGCAAGAAATAAGGAAGTATCTGGTACATAGTGAGTATTAGATAAATTTTTTCTTATCATTTCTTATAAATATACATAGTCTAGATTAGCTCTTTGTCCTTTGCATTGTGTGTGCAAATAATTGGAAGGATGTGATTAATTAAAAGAAGAGTTACAAA
>NW_012134579.1:6038-7020 GCF_000956105.1 Propithecus coquereli | reverse complement strand
CACTTCAAGATTATTTCTCAGTAATTTTAAATTTGGAAGCTATTTTTATTAAATGGGAGGTAATTTGGGACGTTTTAAAGGTTTGATTCTCTCAGTCAGCAGGAAGGAAAAAGGTAGGAAGTGAAAGAGGGTAAGAATGAGTGTGTTTGTGTTTGTGTGTGTGTATGTGTGTGTGTGTATGTGTGTGTGTGTTACTTTGAGAGATGTAGGGTTATGGTACAGGGGAAAAAGAGACATTTTAAAGAAAATTATAGTCATAATAGTCCTTTCTCTGGCATGTATTGAAAAAGTACAAATCTTCCTATGGTCTAGTATTACTGAGATCTGGGGTGGTAAGCTATTAGGATTATAGGTAAATAAAATCCCTGATCATTTCCCTGTGTGAGGATATATAGGCTCTGGTGAAAACTTTATAGTCTTGTCATAATTATCTTGTTCAAAATGTGTCTTTACCAACTGTAAGTCTATTGTCCTAACTTCAGGTATTGTCTTTCATGATCCTTCAATTAAAATTCCAATTCTGTCAACATTGTTACTAGCAGATATCTCGATACTTCAACAGAAAATTACAGTCAAGACTCAGGTGCCCAATGTGGGTACAGTGTGGCCCACACTCACTGCCCCCTTTTCTTGACTTTCCACTTACCTCTTAACCCACTATCACCCAGCCCTTCCATGGACATTTTTCTTTCCAGACTCACCTGTTGCTCAATCCACTAGGCAGCTTTCAGATCTTTATAACTTGATCTCTCTGCACCATGTGGTAAGGTTGAGCACGTCTTCGAATACTATTGTAGGCATTTAGGCAAGACCTACAAGCGATCTCCTGGTCGCTTTTCCTACCTCTCCAGCAACCCCATCAACTTTCTTCAAAGACCCTTCTTCTTTTCTTTTTTTTTTTTGAGAGAGAGTCTCACTCTGTTGCCTGGGTTAGAGTCCTGTGGCGTCAGCCCAGCTCACAGCAACCTCAAACTCCTTCTGC
>NW_012134579.1:0-289 GCF_000956105.1 Propithecus coquereli | reverse complement strand
TATGCACAAAAGATTTAAGTGAGGGATTTGGTTTTATTAGAGAACCATTGGGGGTGACTATAAAGGTCTATCACAAGGGGAACAGGAAGTTTTTTCTTTTTTTTTTTTTTTTGAGATAGAATCTCATTGTGTTGCCTAGGCTAGAACACAGTGGCATGATCAAAGCTTGCTGCAACCTCTAACTCCTGGGCTCAAGCAATCCTCCTGGTTTTATTAGAGAACCATTGGGGGTGACTATAAAGGTCTATCACAAGGGGAACAGGAAGTTTTTTTTTTTTTTTTTTTTTTT
>NW_012134578.1:5585-7442 GCF_000956105.1 Propithecus coquereli | reverse complement strand
AAAAAAGACACAAGAAGGAAGAAAACAGGACCTCGAGTCAGGATTCTTATAATCATGCTTTCATCTGCACCTTAAACTAACCACATTCCTCAGTTCATGGCATTCTATCCAAACTTAGTTGGTCATTTTGTTCTATACACTGGGCCGAAATGAATAACTGAATAATAAAGTATCCAGTTTTTCGGTGCATTTAGGTCTAGTCAAATTTTTGCTATCTAAAACCACAGCCTCAGACTTTAACCAACTTTCTACCTATCAGTCACTGTGGATGCCCTCTACTAAAAAGGATAAATTATCTGTTAATCACATGTAAGAAATGGAAAGGGTCAGAGGAGTCCAGTTGAGACAAGATAAGAGAGACACCTTCCCTATACAAGTCCCATACTTCATCCCTGTCAGTGGGCTAATGAGTTATCTTTTTCTGGAAATTATTTTACCACAATATTCCTTATACCCTTTCCAACTGTGGTAACTCAGAGTTTTAAGGGTTTCAAAATTTTATCTTTTTTTTTTCTTTTTTTTTTTTTGAGACAGGATCTTGTTCTATCTCCAGGGCTAGAGTGCAATGGCATCATCATAGCTCACTGAAACCTCAAATTCTAGGCTTAAGGGATCCTTCTGCCTCAGCCTCCCAAGTATCTGGGACTATAATTAGCTATCATGCCTGGCTAATTTTTCTATATTTTTGTAGAGATGGGGTCTCGCTCTTGCTCAGGCTGTTCTTGAACTCTTGACCTCAAGCGATCTTCCAGCCTCAGCCTCCCAAAGTGCTAGGATTACAGGTGTAAGCCACCATGCCCGGCCAAAATTTTACTTTTTTAGGTTGCTAGTCATTGATCTGTGAAGAAGTTCTAGAGTTCCAAGCCTGAGAAACTTTTATCGATTTAGAGTTACTTTATGCATTACCATATTACCGTTACCAAAGGGAAAAAAAAGGCTTTGATATGGGAGCTTCAAATTTGTTCTTATCTTTCCATAGGAATATTAGAAGAATATGTCTCTCATTTTATAAATGGAATGCCTGATGTGCTCCCAAAATAAAATGAAAAGAAGAATGGGCAGAAGAAAAGTATCAAAATAGAGAAGAGAGCTCAGCTCACATCTTAGGAAGTGTCAGTGGGGCATGATTTTATTTATGGTAAATTATGTCAGGCAAAAAGGAAAGCTCAGAACCTGGTATTATTCCAGAAATATATTCAGCCTGGCTGACCAGAGGTTCAACTGGACAGCGATGACTGTCCTCTCCCATCATGAGTTAGATGCACAGAGATCTCCAGAGATCTAAGAAACAACAGCTGAGCCTTAAAGCAATCCATGGACAGCTCTAGCCCAGGCATAAACAGAGGTTAAGGGGCGATGTCCTGAATTCAGAGCATAAAAAGGGATTCAGGTAAGAAGCAGCAGATTGCGGTGGTAGACAGGCCACTCAAATAGTAGCTTAATCCTTAGCAAGGTCTAGTCAGTACAAGAGAAATTAGATTGAAAAAATAGTTAAAATCCAATGCTGAGAAGTAGACATACAGATGTGGCTTAGAGTAAGGAATAAAAATAGGAAATTCAGGTCTGAGAACAGCATAAGAACAAGCAGCTACCCTGCTCCACTCTGCCAGTCCTACTCCGCAGCGGAATAATTTAACATTGCTGTCAGCTTTCGGAGTGGCTGAAGCTGCCTTCGCTCCTGCTTTTGTGAGTCCTCTTTGGCCTGGGAAATGGAGTGATACTAAGCCTGCAGGAAAGGAGATCAGTGGAACTGTGAAGATCTGAGGGTGGCATAGCCAGGAGCTATGAATCTGGCAAAGGCTCATTCAATGCGAGGCTGTTTTCAGGAATTTATAGGTCTCTATGGCACTCTTTCTA
>NW_012134578.1:2860-3930 GCF_000956105.1 Propithecus coquereli | reverse complement strand
ATACAATTGTGAGAGACTTGTCACTTTACCAAAGCTCAGTTCCCAATGTGATCAGACATAGATTTATAATTATTAAAACTAACTCATGCTGAGTAGTCTGAAAGGAAAATAAGTTACTCTGTTCAATTTTTTTCTGTGAAATTTCTTCTTTTGATTTATTTGACATATATTTATCTTTATTTATTTTATCATGTTTGACATTTTCCCTTTATGACTGACTTTGCTGCTCTTGATGGCACTGAGCCAGAAAGATGAAAAATGCAGAACAAGATCTCTAAAACACTGAAGCTACAAGATTGAATGTATTGGTTTTGAGGTCTAGCAGGTGCTGGGAGGAAAGAAAATAGAATCCTTGTGGTATCACCATTGATAGAAAACTGAAACCAGGGTATGGAGAGCAAAATCCCAAAGTCTACAGACGTCCACACATCTCTTATTTATAGCAATACATCTACATTAGGCAAAGCCTATGTAACTTTTTATGACTTAATTGCTTTCCTCTCTTTGCATTTGTAACACCAATCTACTTTCTGTCTTTCAACGTACATCCCAGAGAAAGGAAATAGAAAATAAAGCACATTATTCAGTAGGATTTCATTGTGCACTGAGGGTGAAAAGCAGGCATGTATAAATGGAAATGCATTTGAAAGCCTTCCCCACTGAAATCTGGCAGGAGGTAAAACACTTCATTAGGATTTGTAACATCGATGGGGAACTGCTTCACACAAAGTGCTACATTTGCGAATAAGGCACAAAATTGACTGTCAAGGAGATGTAAGACCATAACAGATTCCAATCCGTTTTGCACAAAGCACTCTACGGAAACACTGTATCTCTGCAACTCCAAGATTTAGATTTCATAAACTGTTGGTAGAGATTCACCATTGAATCTTCATTAGGTTCTGAAATAAATCCCCTTTATAATGACACCCTGTGAAGGGCACAGCAGAATCCAGGAAGTCAATGGGCATTTTATTGATAAGCTCAGAAAATTATTGGCAAGAGTTAATTCACATTTCCTAAATTTTAAATGGAAAGAGTGACATATTCCAATATTATAATGATTATAA
>NW_012134578.1:0-1080 GCF_000956105.1 Propithecus coquereli | reverse complement strand
TGTGAGCAAGGCTGATGCCACAACACTCCAGTCTGGGCAACAGAGCAAGATTCTGTTTCTAAATAAATAAATAAATAAAATATTCTGCTTAACTAGTTTTCTCTCTCATCTGTCTTTAAAATAGGTAACAGGATAGGCAATCTTTTCTTTGGACGTTGTCCCACTTCTGAGTCAATATATATTATTACCATAGCTGATACACATTATAGGACTTCATTATTTTACAATATCTGTTATGTGCCTGTTAATAAATCTACTTTGTTTAAGTCGATGAAAGGAGAACAATGAGAGACTATGGCATAGTTCTGATCACAGGAGGGCCAGTGACCAGCGAGGGGCAGATCCTGTCCTGTTTCGTGTCTAGTGGGTAAGACAAAATAAATAAATAGATAAATAAGCAATTACTAAATCATCTGAAAAGTTCCAGTGATGGGGTAGCCTCAGGAATTACAGAACCATAAAAGAGAAAATAAATTCAGTTATGGAATTCAGTTACTGTATTGCTTATCTATTGCTGTATAAACAAAATAACCTAAAACATTAAAACAACAGAGATTCTATAGCTCAGAAATACAGGCACCACTTAGCTCAGAATTTCTCACAAGGCTGCAGTTAATGTGTGATCTAGAGTTACAATCATATCACGGCTCAGCTGGGAGAGGATCTGCATCCAAGATCACTCACATTATTGTTGTCAGGACTCAGTTCCTTGTGGGTTATTGGTCTGGTAGCCTTAGATCCTTGCCATCGGGCATCTCCATAGGTCAGCTCACAGGATGCTATCTTTCTATCAAAGCCAGCAAGTAAGAGAGTAAGAGACGGACAGCAAGACAGAAGCTAGAGCCTTTTTGTAATCTTATCTTGGAAGTGACGTTTATTCTCATTTGCTCCTTCCTATTTGTTAAAAGTAAGCAAGTCACTACTTTAACCCACATTCAAGGGGAAGGGACTACACAAAGGAGTGAATGCTAGGAGGCAGGAGACCTTGGGAACCCTTTAGAGACTGCCTATCGCAGGCACTAATAACAAATTTCTGAGAACGGCAGAACAATAAAGGTCCCACCGATGTCATTTCTCTTA
>NW_012134577.1:5038-5345 GCF_000956105.1 Propithecus coquereli | reverse complement strand
GCTTTGGAAAAATAAAAACATTTTGGTCATAGGAAATTTACAAATTAGTAGTAAGTAAGTGTCAAAATACATCATAAACTGGCACCGTATATCTAGCTTTATGAATCTAGGATATTCAGGATTTTAAAGACAAAAGTTTCTTAATTAAAATAAACTTTGCAAAAGCCTTGATACTTGGCCTAAAAGCTTACTCTAGAAGAGAAAAAAAATAAGATGTAATACAAAGCAATCTCTAATTTAGAGTAATTTCTATGAACTCTTCATTGAGTATCATCAGTGATTAGGAAGGAGACACAAACACTATATA
>NW_012134577.1:2450-3143 GCF_000956105.1 Propithecus coquereli | reverse complement strand
CCAATACTGACCTCAATAAGAGGCTTTACAGATTTTCAGTGCTGGGTACTACCTTTCATGAGCCTTTACTTCAGCCACCTAAGAAACCAGGTCCCAGGAAACTGCTTATAATTGCAGATCTCCCTTCCCACAGCTAATTTAGAACCCCGAAGTTTGCAGGCAACTTTCACTCCTCTTTATCAACTTTAATTTCTCCTCAGTGATTCAAAATGTGAAGATCACAGTGCCCTAAGTCAGGAAAATTTAAATCACACTCAGAACTTTCTCCACGTATTTGTAGAAAGCTTAAAATATTTGAAGGCCTTGATCTTTCAAAGAAAATCATATCATCATAAAGAATAAAAGCTGTCGAACAAAAATCTTGTCTAGGCAGATCAATTTAGCAAAGTTGTCAGCTCCATGAGGGCAGGCATCATGTATGTTTTTGACTGCTGTTTATAGTTCTACATGTAAAGAGTGCCTGGCACAAAGGTGACAATAAATATTTGTTTAATGAATGGGTGAGTAAATAACCCTCAGTGTTTATTGTATATTAACTCAGCATTTGATTTCTGCCTCAACCTAATCTGTGTTAGACTCACTTAGTACGAACCTATCTCTGCTTCTTGTTAGCTATGATTAGCAGAAGCTGTCTCTTCTGGTATATCACTGTATTTAATAATCCTTAAATTAATTTGACTGTGTCTTCTTTTC
>NW_012134577.1:0-618 GCF_000956105.1 Propithecus coquereli | reverse complement strand
TATAACCTTTTGTCTTTTTTTGGCTTAAAATGTCAAGATATTATACCACCTTTTCAATTATCAAAAAGTTAATAACATTTGTTATTAACAATTTGTTAACATTTGTTATTAACAAATTGGACAATTTGTCCAATTTGTCTCAGGTTAGTAAACTATTCTTGGGCATTAAATACATTTATTTACCAAGATCACATTGATATTACTTGACAGATTCAGGATTCAAATTTATGTTGGCCTGACTCCCCTTCCAGAGTTGCTTTTCAATTCAGATCATGAGTCTCTGTGCCCAGAGAGTCTTGTTGTCAGTCCTATCCCATTCTATTCTGTTTGACTATTTAAGTCAAATACAAGTAAACATGCTCCAAAAATCTTCCTTTCTCAAAATCATTGAATTTCATATGTATATATCATCCACCTTCTGTATATGTGGATTTTACATTGGTAGATTCAACCAATCGCAGATCAAAAATATCTGGGAAAAAAATAAAAATAATACAACAACAAAAAATACAAATTAAAAACCAATACAGTATAACAAGTTTTTACACAGCATTTACATTGTATTAGGTATTATAAGTGATCTAGAGATTATTTAAAATATATGGGAGGCTGTGTATA
>NW_012134576.1:10424-12372 GCF_000956105.1 Propithecus coquereli | reverse complement strand
TGCTACAATGCCCCAGTTTGTGGGTGGGGCCCTGGAACTTCCAGGTATGTCCTTATTCTCTTCCACAGCAGAGGTGAGTGGGGGCGTGAGGCTGAGTGGGGCTGGGTTGGGTGAGCTTGCCCTCAGCCTCCACAAAAGCTGGCAAGGTAGCTGTTTCAGCAGGGATCGTTGGTCTGCTCCCAGCTTCTGGGTATAGCCACCAGGGAGGAGCCGAAGTGGCCCCACACAACCAGAAAGTCTGCTTGTGGGGGCAAGGCCATCTGAGATTCACAATCTGGCTGTCAGGAGCAGGTTTCACTCTTCTCCCCACCTCCTGCTCCATGGCTTCCCACTGGCATCTGCCAGCAGGCAGGAGCTCAAGTTAGCTGAGCTCTCCCATGATTATGTTGTGGACTGGGAGGTTCCCCATCCAAGATCCCAGCCTGAACTGAAAGCACAGCCTTCTTGCAGGCGTGGGATGTGCCCTGTGAGTACACTGCAGCTAGTACCCACACTGCACTATCCTCACATCTACCCACATGGGCTCCCTCACTTCCCGAGACTAGTTCACAAATCTCCCTTCTGTGCCCCCAAGCAACACGATTGAGACCTGGGGTACCTATCTCTGTGCCCCCAAGCAACACGATTGAGACCTGGGGTACAAGATCTGGCCTGTGGGCCTATCTCTGGGCCCCCAAAGATCGATCCCTGACCACACCAGGGAGAAGTGTGCTGATTCTGATTTGCCTATGGGACACTCAAGTATGTTCACTGTCCCTATGATTCAGGGTGTGCCCTGCTCTGATGGAGCTGCTGAGCAGGCAGCACCTGGGAGGGCCAGTGAGCAGGGATCTCACAGTCCGAGCACCCCTCAGTCTGCTGCAGTACCTTAAGAGGAAAGCTTTGAGCCCCACTCTCTGTGGAAGCCTTGGTATGGTGGCTCAATTGTCTCTCTCAGCAGCCGTGGGTTGGGGAGGAGAAGGGGAGGAAAGAGAATGGTTGGAGGAAAGCTAGCACTCTGGTCATCTCTATCCCTCTCTCTGGGAAACAGCCTACCTGGAATGTCCAGGCTCTAGAGTCACACAGATCACCTGGGAGCCACTCAACCCCTGTGGCTCCTGCAGTCTGGGCCAGAGTTGGGAAATGTTTGTGTGGGAACAAGCGAGATGAAACCTGAGGAGTTGAAGCACCCTAGGGAGGATGAAGGCACACGGCGGGTGGAGAAGCAATATGGTGCCTGCTGTCCTGGCTTGGGTCTGTATGACAGAAAGTGCCCCAGCGGGGCTGGGAGCCTGGTTCTTTTTCCACAAGGAGCTCCCAGCTCTCTGGCAGTATCAGCTTTTGGGCTCGTGAGGGTAGAAAATCTCTCTAGCTGCTCGGGAGCTTGCCAATCGTCAGAGATGTGAGGGAGGGAGAAACAAACGGTTCTACCTACCTTTTTCACTGGACTCCAAGCCTCTCAGAGGTTGATCACTGCCAATATTTTGCTCCTCCTTGTTCTGCTCTACAACTTCTTTCTGTGGAGTCTCTTGTATATTCTGGTACCCTCAGAATTACACCCAATCCATGTTTTGTTTGTCTGTTTGCTTTTTCTCTTTGATCTAAAACTTTTCTTTCTTACTGAGATGCTCTGGCAACTGGTATCTCTAATCAGCCATCTTCTCTATGTGTATTTTTTAATGTCTAGAAGTATAGACACTAAAACAGTCTGGAAATCCCAAAAGCAAAATTTATTGGCAGCAATTATCTCTAGATGGTGAAATTACAGATAATTGTTTTCCTTTCATCTTTGTACTTCTTTATAGTACATTAATTTTTTTAACTTTTCTGCAGTATTTAAAGTTTTTACAATAAAAAGTGTTACTTATATAATGAGAAAAATGCTATTTTCATTGATGGAGTGGGTGAGGAAGAAAGAAAAATGGAAAAGTAATCCCTTAGAAAAGAGAATTGAAAGAACCCCATGAAC
>NW_012134576.1:0-429 GCF_000956105.1 Propithecus coquereli | reverse complement strand
GCATAAATACTTTACATCTTTTTTAAAAAAGAAAATACATATAAGCAAAGAAGTTAATTATCAATTATCCTACCACTCAGAGATATGCTCTGTTAATATTTTGTTTCATGTCCAATTTGTAAAAACTTCTATTTATTTTATGAAAATAATGAGTACACAGAAGTTTAAATACTAACACTTCTCTTTAAGTCACTGTTAAGTGTTATCTCACACTTCCCTCTGTTGTCATCCTTAGAATTCCCTTTGCTATTCTCATGGTTGTATTCCCTGCTTCCTTGGTTTTATGTCTTTTTTTTTTTTTTTTTTTTTGAGACAGAATCTCACTCTGTTGCCCTGGGCAGAGTGCAGCAGTGTCATCGTAGTTCACTGAAACCTCAAACTCCTGGGTTCAAGAGATCCTCCTGCCTCAGCCTCCCAGAGTGCTAGGAT
>NW_012134575.1:5740-6049 GCF_000956105.1 Propithecus coquereli | reverse complement strand
AGCCAAGGATGAGTAAACACTACAAAGCAGCTAGAGAGAGTAATAATTATAGGAACCATCCTAGGGGCATTTACGTATATATGTCAGGCCCTGTTTTAAATACTTTACATACATAAATTTATTTAATTCTCACAACAACCCTACAAGGTAGATGTTATTATTCCTATTATTTTACAAGGGGCCCAAACTGAAGCAATAGCGAGATAAAGTAGCTTGTTCAGGCTGTCCAGAAAGAGGGCTAGGAAGTCAAAAATGTCAATGAAAACACATTGCCTGGAGATCTATTGGAAAGGTCATTGAAATAAGGTT
>NW_012134575.1:2516-3450 GCF_000956105.1 Propithecus coquereli | reverse complement strand
TTTTTTTTTTTTTTACTTCAAAGTATTACGGGGGTATAATTTTTTTGGTTACATAGATCGCTTTTGTAATGCTTGAGTCAGAGTTGTGTGCTCATCACCCAGAGAGTGTTCGCTGTACCTGTTAGGTAGGTTTGCACCCATCCCCACACCTCTCTCCAGCCCCTGATTGATTTCCACTTAGTTATACTTCCCTCTATGCACATGTGTCCTCACTGATTACTTCCAATTTAATAAAAACTACATGTGGTGTTTGCTTTACCATTTCTTAGATACTTCACTTAGGATAATGGGTTCCAGTTCCATCCATATTGTTGCAAAAGGCATTAAACCATCCTTATTCATGGCTGAGTAGTATTCCATGGTATACATATACCATGTTTTGATAATCCACTCACGAATTGATGGGCATTTGGGTTGATTCCACATCTTTGCAATTGTGAATCATGTTGAAATAAACAGTCGCGTGCAGGTGTCTTTTTGATAAAATGACTTCTTTTCCTTTGGGTGAATACCCAGGAGTGGGAATGCTAGATTGAATGGTAGGTCTATTTTCAGTTCTTTGAGGAATCTCCATACTGTTTCCCATAGAGGTTGTACTAATTTGCAGTCCTACCAACAGTATATAGGTGTTCCTTTCTCTCTGTAACTACACCAGCATCTATTGTTTTTGGACTTTTTAATAAAAAGCCATTCTAGCAGGGATAAGGTGATTATCTCCTTGTGGTTTTAATTTGCATTTCCTGATGATTAGTGACGAGCATTTTTTCATATGTTTATTGGCCATTTGTCTATCTTCCTTTGAAAACCTTCTGTTCATGTCCTTTGCTCACTTTTTAATGGGGTTGTTTGACTTTTTCTTGCTGACTTCCTTGAGTTCTTTGTAAATTCTGGTTATTAGCCCTTTATTGGATGTATAGCTTGCAACTATTTTCTC
>NW_012134575.1:0-511 GCF_000956105.1 Propithecus coquereli | reverse complement strand
CTATTCTCAAGAAGAGCTATTACCAACTGGTTTAGAACATTTATTGATAAAACCAAACTTTCTGAAATGTGTTGAATCTCATTTGATGGGTGTGCTGATGACAGTTAACAACATAACTTATTTCTCAAAATAATGTAGATGTAATAAATACATGTGTTTTTAATTTAAAAAAATAAAATTTATGTCTAAAGTTCTCTATGTTCTCTCCATCTCTCCTCTCTTTCCCTTCCTTTCTTCCTTGAAAATTGAAAAACTATTTTAGTTATTAGCTTATCATTATTCAAGTAGTGGAAATATAATAGAATGGAAAGGACATAGACACAGATGTTCTGGTTTCAGTTCCTCTGTTCATGACCGAGGTGATCCTGGACCTTGCAAGGAATACTAGAACAGTGCCTGTACAATCCAGAGAAAGGATGCCCTTAAACAAGATACTACAAAACATTGATGTTATAAAAGAAAAAATGTACTATTTTAAATCAATTAAAATGAAAATATTTTATAAACAAAG
>NW_012134574.1:16098-16441 GCF_000956105.1 Propithecus coquereli | reverse complement strand
TGACCCATAAACCCATATGTGATAGAAATAAATGGTTGTTGTAAGTCATGATATTTTGGTATTGTTTGTTCTGCAGCATCATTATTAATAGAATAACAATATCTGACTAATGCTCATTAGAGGTCTCAATCTGGAGGTAATATAAAGTATTTCAAATGCACACTGATTTTATCTATTTCCCTCCAATCCTAATGCTTCTTTGCTTTTCCCCTATACTTCATTTCTTTTATAGTCTATTTCTTCCTTCATTCAGTAATATATGCAATGATTGTTAAGCTACAGATATAGATGAAGGAGAGTAAGGAAAATAAATTTATTACTGGGACCAGACTCTCTCCAGTCG
>NW_012134574.1:2952-3658 GCF_000956105.1 Propithecus coquereli | reverse complement strand
CTCTTGGCCTTATGGTTACAAAATGGCTGCTGTGCGTCCAGATAAATATCATATTCAAGAATGGATGAAAGCAGATGGGAAATGGGGAAGGCTAGCTATTCTTGTCCCTTTCTTTAAGAAATCAAGAGCTTTCCCAAGTCCCCACCTCACAGCCTCTGTCTGCTGGCTTCCACTCCTACCTCTTTGCCCCAAACTGTCATATGGCCAGTCTTGGTGCAAGGGATGCTGGGAAATGAAGTGCTTAGCTCTCCAGTCTCATAGGAGAGGAAAGTTAGGGAACAGGTGCTTTGGGATAAATGCTTGGAGAATCAAACTGCAATGTCTACCATCAATATGCTATTCTAAGAAAAAAGAAAAGGGAAGGCAAGGCAAAGGGAAGATGGCTTACAGACGGGCTGAAGTTTAGTCCCAGCCCTGCCATTTCCTAGCTATGTGACCCTGGGAAAGTTATTTATGTGTCTATGCTTCAGTTTCTCATCTGTGAAGTGGGGACATCATAACTATGCCACCGAGAAGCTGTCAAAATAAAATATGATTCATGGAAAGAGCTACCCCAATACCTGGCACATAGTAATCACTCAAGACCACTGCCACACTACTGTTACTAATTCCACTGCTACTGATAATCGCCATTGTTATTATTATATGTGAAAATATTTCCACTTAGATAAGGCATTCTCTAAATAATAAAATTTATAGAATTTTA
>NW_012134574.1:0-1191 GCF_000956105.1 Propithecus coquereli | reverse complement strand
TCATACTGACTCACTCCTCTCATTCGTTAAATAACGGAAACATCAGCAGGAAAAACATTTGTGGTAGAGAGAACAGCACGTGAAAAGGTTGTGAAGAAAGAAGCTCTCTTGGCCATGTTCAAGAAACATCAAGGACACCAGTCTGGCTGTGGAGAAGGCTGGAGAGAGAACCTAGGGATGTAGCTGCTGGGGTCCTGCAGCCCCCATGTAAAAACTCTGGATTCCAAGTAGCATGAGAAATCAGGAAAATGACATGATGTTATTTCTGGCAGTGTGAAGCCTGGGCTGTAGGTGGCAAAAAAGGAAGCAGAGAGACCAGTGAAGAGGCTACCACGGTCATCACAGACGCTGGAGCGCACGGTGTTAGACAAGAGCAGCGGCCGTGGAGGTGGTGAGAACTGGATGAAGTGTGGGTACGCTCTGAAGGCCACATGAAAGGATTCGCTGGTAGATTAGATGCTGGCTTTGGGAGCCAGAAGCATCAGGGAGCTCCTGTTAGTACAATCACGAATGCCAGGTTGGGACCAGGAACAATGAGGCTGAGAAGGTGGACAGGACCTCACTGTGAAGCGTTAAAAGAGCCATGAGGCCGAGTCTGGCCGCAGAAAGAGGGATGCGATTGATTAGTGATGCGCATCGGGATGGGAAGTGGCTGCATCGAGGTCCATGCTTTAGCTAACCCTGGTCTAGGACAAGGGGTTCAGCAGAGAGACTGATGGCACATTAATTGGTGCCAGATCAGCAGGTTCAACTCTCCATTTTATTGATGGCACAGCTGTGGCCTCGAAAAGGGAAGTGACTTTCCTTAAGTCCTCAGGCTCAATCAGTCAGTAGCCCAGCCATTCGTAGCGAAGGATTTGGTCCACTGGATATTGGCACATTGAAAATCCAAAGAAAGGTACAAAGAGAAAGAGTGGTGGAGGCACACTTCCTCTCCTTCCCAATTTTGCTCCAGGTTAGCTCTGTGTATAAGAAAGCAAAAGTAAAACAAAGCAAAACGACAAACGAACAAGCAAAAGATAAACAAAGCTGATTTTTAATGGACCATATAGATATTTCTAAGTTCAAAAGTCATGGGCCTGGTGGAGTGCAGTGGCTCACGCCTGTAATGCTAGCACTCTGGGAGGCCGAGGCAGGAGGATTGCTCAAGGTCAGGAGTTCAAGACCAGCCTGAGCAAGAGTGAGACCCCC
>NW_012134573.1:11714-12175 GCF_000956105.1 Propithecus coquereli | reverse complement strand
GACATTTTCTTTTTAACTAAGACTCTTCTAGGTCTTTCTGGTCTCTGCTGGGCTCACCTGAACTAGGCTTGACTTGGTTCAATATATCTTCTCTTTCTGTAATACAAGGTAAAGGAAAAGCCACTCCCTCAGACAATTGCCTTTATGGAGCAGGGCCAGAGAATGAAGGTGAGCTGAAACACAAGATACTTCCTAAGACTCTTCCTGGATGTGACCCATTGTCACTTTTACTCACAATCCACTGTTCAAAACAAATCACATTCAATGAGAATAACCCCCAATGGAATGGTGTGAATAATTGTGAAGAATATTCCAACTGGCCAAAAGAATGTTATAGATTTGGATAAATATGAGTTCAATTTTAATGGAAAAGCCACTCCCTCAGACAATTGCCTTTATGGAGCAGGGCCAGAGAATGAAGGTGAGCTGAAACACGAGATACTTCCTAAGACTCTTCCTGG
>NW_012134573.1:11272-11664 GCF_000956105.1 Propithecus coquereli | reverse complement strand
CTGAAACACGAGATACTTCCTAAGACTCTTCCTGGATGTGACCCATTGTCACTTTGACTCACAATCCACTGTTCAAAACAAATCACATTCAACGAGAATAACCCCCAGTGGAATGGTGTGAATAATTGTGAAGAATATTCCAACTGGCCAAAAGAATGTTATAGATTTGGATAAATATGAGTTCAATTTTAATCAGCTTAGAAAAGTATTGCCTTTTGCTGATTTATCAGCCAAACTTTGATCTTCTGTTTATACAAATTCACATTATTGCATATGTAGGTTACTCTTCACTTTGTCTTGTTGAAAATACCGGTTGAACGTGTTTGGGGTTTTAGTAAAATATATGAGAAGATAAAGGTGAATAATGAGACTACTGGAACAGTTGAATAAAG
>NW_012134573.1:0-467 GCF_000956105.1 Propithecus coquereli | reverse complement strand
AATAATGAGAAAGTGGATTGATGGCAAGATGCTCTAATATAATAAAGAAGAGGTTATACATCAGCTATGTAATCTGTGTACTTGTCAACTGTTATACCAAGGGTGAAGTAGACTATTTGAAGCTGCAAATTGACATCTGATGGATGACTTTCTACAATAGCATTATTATGTTGTAGAAAATTGGGATGAAAAAACTTCATGAAAATGAACAAAATAATAAATTCATTTTATCTGAACTCTTTATTCTTTAGTATAATAGACTGCCAGAATTCTGCTCTGATATCATCTAGTAAGATGAACTGAAAAATAGAGTGAATTAAAAATAGACATGGTGTTATAATTTTGAGTATTAATTTTAAAGAGGACTCACATAAATTATATGTACATACAGATGATATAAATATGACATCCTTCATATATGACAAATATAAACTATATACTCTCAAATAAATATAATACTTTGTTAT
>NW_012134572.1:22659-23778 GCF_000956105.1 Propithecus coquereli | reverse complement strand
ACAGACTGTTGTTTATTTAAAACAAGGATATTTCTACTCTGTGTGTTCATGTACTATTTATCAATCTGCATTTAGAAAGCTGAACAACTAATTTTTTTCTTTTTTATTTTTTTTTTAAATTTCAGAATATTACTAGGGTACAAATGTTTTGGCTACATGGATTGCTTTTGTACTATTTGAGTCAAAGTTGTAAGTGTGCCCGTCACCCAGATAGTGTACATCATACCCATTAGGTATGAATTTACCCATCCCTTCTTCCCCCCTCCCTATTGCATGATTTTTGTTGAGTTTTACTTCCATCTGTGCACATGAGTGCTGATCAGTTAGTTCCAACTTGCAATTCCATTCTTGCAATACTTCACTTGGGAGCATGGTCTCCAGTTCTATTCAGATTGTTGCAAAAGATATTAATTAATTTTTATGGCTGAGTAGTGCTCCATAATGTACATATACAACATTATATTAATCCACTCATGAATTTATGGGCACTTGGGTTGAATCCACATGTTTGTGATTGTGAATTGTGCTACAATAAACATTATAGTGCAAGTGTTTTTTTGATAAAATGTTTTTTTTCCTTTAGGTGAATACCCAGTAGTGAACAACTAATTTTAAAGAGGACAGGAATTGAATGACAGAAGGAGACAATTTTTCAGATAATTCCTTAGTTATAAGAAGTAATTACACTTCACACATTATTCTTTTCTTTGTTGTGAGACAGCCATGTTATTTTTGGTTCTAAAATTTGTCAATTTTAATGAAACTGCTAGTTTTCTTTTAAGCTTAATCTTGTGATAAATAAGGCTGAATCACATACTTTTTAAAAATTAAGCTATTGATCTCTCAAATTATTTTTGCATAATATGACGACTCTAAAAACAATGAGAACAACAATGATGTCATGTTGATGACAGATGCTCTTGATATGATGTGATGAATATGGTCCTTTGCCTCTATGTTCTACCAAAACCTTATAATCCCTATCTATTAATGAGAAAAAATATATGTAAATCTCAGTTGAAGTATGATTTATAAAATAACTGACAATTAATCCTCAAAACTGTGAAGGTCTTCATAAGGAAGGCAAGTCTGAGATACGATCACAGCCAAAAGCAGCCT
>NW_012134572.1:10633-11829 GCF_000956105.1 Propithecus coquereli | reverse complement strand
GTAAATACAAATGAAGATTTGCTAGCTTGCCTACTACTCACCTCTTGCTGTGATGCCCAGTTCCTAACAGGCCACGGACCAGTACTAGTCCCCTGCCCCAGGGGTTTGGGGACCGCAGGACTAGCACATAGTAGCAAAGAAAAAAAAAAGAAAGAGTAGAAGAAATGTTAAAGACAGAGAGAGAGCAAGGGAAAGAGAGAGAGCGGGAGGGGGGAGGATGGAATGTATTTAAATAAATATTTGTGTTTGATTTTTCAGTATAATAGTTTACACAAGGGATATTATATCCTCTCAATAAAATACATTGAACAGACTAGGCACTGGATGCATGGCTTGAACACTGTGCAAATGATGTGTGTCTGCTTTATCAAAGAGCTTATAATTTTATATAAACAGTCATAGGACTTTTGAGTTTTACAATATTAGATAAAATGATATTTTCACCATTGCATCATGTTGGGAAATTTACATATCTTCTCTAAGACCAGTATTTGTCACTCAGAAAGATAAATTATAATAGTACCTTTCTTACAGGATAATTGAGAGAATTCAATGAGATAATACAAGTAGAACAATATAATGCTATCATATATGGAGGGCCCAATAAATCATAGTTGCAGAACAAAGAAACTTAATTATAACCAGAAACCACAATCATTTCTAGCATCTTTTTGTGTCTAAATGTGTTTATTTATTTGGCATATTTTAATTGAATGTTGATATGTACAACAAACTATGCTAAACCCTGAGAATATTGTAGAAGATGGGACAACGCAGTCATGCTCCAAATAATGATGTTTTGGCCAATGACAGATCGCTTGTATGATGGTGGTCCCATTAGATTATAATACTGTGATTTTACTGCACCTTTTTTTGTTGAGATAGATACACAAATATGTACCATTATTTCACAATTGCTTGTAGTATTCAGTATAGAAACAAGCTGTACAGGTTTGTAGTCTCGGAACAATAGGCCATACCACATAACCTCAGTGTTTAATAGGATGTACAATAGGTTCGTGGAAGAACATTCTTTGATGTTCTCACAATGATGAAATTGCCTAACTACACATTTCTTAGAACATATTCCCATTGTTAAGAAACACATGACTGTGTAGAGTTTACTACCTATACTCAGGAAGTGATATACAAGTATATATATTAGTTTACTATTGTTGTGCAAAAATATTCCTGTT
>NW_012134572.1:0-493 GCF_000956105.1 Propithecus coquereli | reverse complement strand
TCAACACTTAAGTGCCCATATAGTAATAATATTCATCTGGTGTTGAGCAGATGGGAGGCAGGAGGAGGGGATGGGTATATACACACCTAATGGGTGTGGTGTGCACCGTCTGGGGGATGGACACGCTTGAAGCTTTGAATCGGGTGGGGCAAAGGCAATATATGTAACCTAAACATTTATACCCCTGTAATATGCTGAAATAAAATGAAATAAATAAATAAATAAATAAACCAACAAACAATGGTGAACTACCTCCTGCATTAACATGGATGGAACTAGAGACCAATTCTTCTAACGGAAGTATCACAAGAATGGAAAAACAAACACCAGACGTACTCACCTTTAAACTTGACTAATCGATCAAAACTTATGTGCACATGTGGAAATAATGTTCGTGGGAAATCAAGCAGGTGGGAGGGGGAGGAGGGTAAGGGTAAATTCACACCTAAAGGGTACAATGCACACTATCTGGGGGATGGGCACACTTATAACT
>NW_012134571.1:12453-12803 GCF_000956105.1 Propithecus coquereli | reverse complement strand
TGACGATGAGCCTGAACAGTTGGTTTCACACCTGAGGCCTCTTTTAAAAGACCATTCTCATCACAGTCAAACAACAGGAGGATATATTAGAGGGGAAAATGAGCGCATTTTTTCTAAGACTACTTAAGTTGGAGTTTCTCTTGAACTAATTAAGATTCAATTCTATTTCAAAAACTAATGTCTGAAGCAGACATTCTGTTTGGGAATTATTAATAAACGAAAGCAGAAGGTTCCAGAGCACTTGTAATGGTACTTTTTGCCTGGTGGATGCTCAATAAAATTGCTTGTTGAATATAATTAAGTAAAAAATAATATATTTTAAACACAACATCAAATGTTCAAGGTGAACG
>NW_012134571.1:1674-2893 GCF_000956105.1 Propithecus coquereli | reverse complement strand
GAGTCAATGACAAAATCGAGATGAAAATAAAAAATTTTTTCAATTGAATGACAATAGCAACACAAGTTACCAAAATCTCTGGGAAACAGAAAAAGTAGTGCTAAGAGGCAAGTTTATAGCACTAAATGCCTACATTAAAAGAAACAAAGACTACAGATTAACATGTCATCCCTCAAGGAACTAGGAAAACACGAACAAACCAAACCCAAAGCTAGCAGAAGGCAAAAAATAACAAATATCAGAGCAGAACTAAATGAAGCTGAAATAAAAATATACAAATTATCAATGAAACAGAAAAGTTGGATCTTTGAAAAGATAAAATAATTCTATAAATCACCAGCTAGATTAACCAAGAAAAGAAAAGAGAAGATTCATATAATCTCAAGTGGAAATGAAGAAGAAGACATTTTAACTGATAACACAGAAACACAACAGATTATCTGAGATTAGTATGAACACCTCCATGCACACAAACTAGAAAATCCAGAGGAAATGGATGCAGTTTTGGAAATGCACAACCTCCCAAGCTTGAATCAGGAAGAAATAGAAATCCTGAACAGACAAATAATAAATAGCAAAATTAAATCAGGACTAAAACAATCTCCCAACAAAAATAGCCTGGGACCAGATGGATTTACAGCTGAATTCTACCAGACCTAGAAAAAAGAACTGGTACTTACCCTACTGAAACTGTTCCAAAAAATCTAACAGGAGGGAATCCTCCCTAACTCATTCTACAAAGCCAGTATCAACCTGATACCAACACCAGGAAAGAACACAACAAAAAAAAGAAAACTATAGATCAATATCCCTGATGAACATAGATGCAAAAAATCTCAATAAAATACTAACAGACTGAATCTAATAGCATATCAAAAAGATAATTCACCATGATCAAGTGGGTTTCATCCCAGGGAGGAAAGGATGGTTCAACACATGCAAATCAATAACTGTGATTCACCACATGGACAGAATTAAAAACAAAAAACATATGAGCATATCAATAGATACAGAAAAAGCATTCCATAAAATCCAGCACTGCTTCATGATAAAAACTCTCAAAAAACTAGTCCTAGAAGGAACATACCTCAAAATAATAAAAGCTTATATGACACACCCACAGCCAACATCCTACTGAATGGGGTAAAGCTGAAAGCATTTCTCCTAAAAACTAGAACAAGGCAAGGATGCCCACTGTCACCACTTCTACTCAACATAG
>NW_012134571.1:0-567 GCF_000956105.1 Propithecus coquereli | reverse complement strand
TGCATCCAACACAGACCTAATGTCTATTAATAGAATCTGCAATCAACTCAAACAAATCAGTAAGAAAAAACAACCCATTAAAAACTGGGAAAAAAGACATGAACAGACGTTTTTCAAAAGATGATATGCAAATGGCTAACAAACATATGAAAAAATGCTCAACATTACTAATCATCAAGAAAATGCAATTTAAAACCACAATGGGATACCATCTTACCTACCAAAATGGCCATTACTAAAAAGTCAAAAAACCACAGATGTTGGCATAGATGTGATAAAAAAAAAAGGACTGCTCATATATTGTAGGTATGAATGTAAATTAGCACAATCTCTATGGAAAACAGTATGAAGATTCCTCAAAGAACTAAAAGTAGACCTGCTATTCAATTCAGCAATCCCACTACTAACTATCCAAAGGAAAAGAAGTCATTACATGAAAAAGATACCTGCAATTGTATGTTTTTCACAGCCAAATTCACAATTGCAAAGATATGGAATCAATCTAAGGGCCCATCAACTGATGAGTGGACAAAGAAAATGTGGTGTGTACTTATGATATGTAGACAC
>NW_012134570.1:95198-97495 GCF_000956105.1 Propithecus coquereli | reverse complement strand
TAAGTGCTCTTATAATAAAAGGGTGTTGAATTTTGTCAAATGCTTTTTCTGCATGTATTGAGAGAATCATATGGTCTTTGTTTTTGCTTCTGTTTATGTGGTGAATTACGTTTATCGATTTGCGTATGTTGAACCATCCCCGCATCTCTGGAATGAAGCCCACTTGGTCATGATGGATTATTTTCTTAATAAGCACCTGGATTCTGTTAGCTAGAATTTTGTTGAGAATTTTTGCATCTATATTCATAAGGGATATTCGTCTGTAGTTTTCCTTTTTTGTTGCGTCCTTTCCTGGTTTTGGTATCAGGGTTATGTTGGCTTCATAAAATGTGTTGGGGAGGAATCCATCCTTCTTGATGCTGTCTAATAATTTCTGCAGGATAGGCACCAGTTCTTCTTTGTAGGTGTGGTAAAATTTGGGTGTGAAACCATCTGGCCCAGGACTTTTCTTTTTAAGAAAGTTTCTTATTGCTGTTTCAATTTCAGTACTTGATATTGCTCTCTTCAGGAGTTCTATTTCTTCCTGGTTGAGCATAGGGAGGCTGTGTGTTTCTAAAAATTTGTTCATTTCCTCCAAATTTTCCAGTTTGTGTGCATAAAGGTTTTTGTACTTATCTCCAGTGAGAATGGCCTTTATCAAAAAGTCCCAAAATAATAAATGTTGGCGTTGATGAGGAGAGATAGGAAAACTCTTACACTACTGGTGGGACTGCAAACTAGTGCAACCTCTGTGGAAAGCAATATGGAGATATCTTAAAGAGATACAACTAGCTCTACCATTTGATCCAGCAATCCAATTACTGGGCATCTACAGAAAAGAACAAAAGACATTCTATAAAAAAGACACCTGCACTGAAATGTTTATAGCAACACAATTCACCTTTGCAAAGATGTCGAAACAACCCAAGTGCACATCAATACATGAGTGGATTCATAAAATGTGGTATATGTATACCATGGAGTACTAATCAGCTATAGGAAACGATGGTGATATAGCACCTCTTGTATTTTCCTGGATAGAGCTGGCACCCATTCTACTAAGTGAAGTTTCCCAAGAGTGGAAAAATAAGCACCATATGGACTCACCATGAAATTGGTTTCACCGATCAACGGCTAAGTGCACATATAAGAATAACATTTACAAAAAAAAAAAAAAGAATAACATTTACTGGGCGTTGGGTAGATGGGAGGGGGGAGGAGGGGATGGGTGTATACATACATAATGAATGCAATGCGCACCATCTGGGGGACAGACTCGCTTGAAGCTCTGACTCGGGGGCGAGTCGAGCAAGGACAACATACATAACTTAAACATCTGTACCCCCTTATTATGCTGAAATAATAATAATAGAAAAAAACATTTGCACTCGGATGTTCATAGCAGCACAATTCACCATTACAAAGTTGTGGACACAACCCAAGGGTCCATCGATATATGAGTGGATTAATAAAATGTGGCATATGTATACTATGAAGTACTACTCAGCCACAAAAAACAATGGTGATCTGGCACCTCTTGTATTATCCTGAATAGAGCTGGAGCCCAGTCTTCTAAGTGAAGCATCACCAGAATGGAAAATCAAGCACCACATGCACTCACCATTAAATTGTCATTAATTGATCAACGGTTATGTGCAAATATGGAAGTAGCATTGATAGGGTGTTGGGCAGGTGACAAGAGGGAGGAGGGGATGGGTAAATTCACACCTGATGGGTACAGCGCATGATGTCTGTGTGTTGAGCATGATTGTAGTTCCGACTTGGGTGGTGCGAAAGCAATATATGTATCCAAAGTGTTTGTACACCATAATATTCTGAAACTAAAAAAAGGAAAAAATTTAAAAATAACACTAATGTCATTTATTTCATTTATCCACATACACTAATCAGCCGATACATTGTTACTATTGTTAATCTAAACAGGTATCTTTTAGATCAGTTAAGAATAAGGAAGCTTTTTATTTGACCTTCATTTATTCCTTTTCTGATGTCCTTCCTTATGTAGGCCCAAGTTTCTAACTTATATAACTTTTTAGTAATTGCTGGAACAAAATAGACAGAAAATGTGTAAGAATATAGAAGACCTGATGCCCATTATATGCAGAGAATCACTGAAAATTTTCAATACATTTCATTTTTTAAAATTCCCAGCAAACTAGAAAGATATCATAATGTTCTCCATTAGTTGAAGACAATCTACAAAAAGCCTAGAGCTAGGATTACGTTCAATGGTAAAATATAGAATGCTTTCTACCTAGGGCCAGGAGCAAGGCAAAAATACATTATTTCACATTTCT
>NW_012134570.1:91919-92264 GCF_000956105.1 Propithecus coquereli | reverse complement strand
ATTGGATTTTCATATTTGAGTTCTGTGGAGAATTCTAGAATGGCCACCATTGATCCTTCAAACAAACACCTGGAGGAATTTCCCATAAAAGTCCTAGGGCTGGAAACTTTTCATGTTGAGGGACTTTTGCTTAACCCTAGAGAGGGATGTGAAAGCTCATCTCATGGAAATCCCTGAGGATGGGTGGTCTTTGGCCGAGACCAGAAGTGTTGACCTTCCTGCTTCTGAGAGCTCACTGGGCAGGGGCCGACTAATGAGGTGCAGCTTCCAAAGTTGTCCACTTTCCGTTGTTCTGTCAAAAGGACCTTGTCTATGTCTCTCTCTTTAGATTCTGCTGGTTCACAA
>NW_012134570.1:88601-90369 GCF_000956105.1 Propithecus coquereli | reverse complement strand
GGGTGGTCATCACGCAGAGCCCTGGAAAGTATGTGCTGCCCCCTCCAAATTAAACATCGAAATTCCCGAATAAACGCCACCTCGGGGGACAGCACGTAAGTGGATGGGGACGCACGCTCTCTCCACCTCCCTCTGCGGCCTCTTCACCCACGGCCCATCTGCGGAACTGGAGCTGGGTCTCCAGGTACGTCCATCTCATGCCTTGTTTGCATCCAACGCCTATCAGCCACTCAGCACGAAGGGACGCAGAGGTGGCTGGTGACTGGTCAGGGTGTGTGTCAGCGGACTTGGCTGCCAGGGAGAGTGGGAGAGGGAGCACCGATTTACATCCGTCTGAGTGGGAGCCTTAGGCGTTTGGTCATCCCCGTCGGACCCAGAGGGGTGGCTGGCTGATGAGCCCCGCAGAAGGGACATCTCTCTGCACGGCTGGTTTTCAAAGTGCTGAAAGTTCTGATCCAAAGTGTTGTTCCAAAATGTATTTTCCCACAGGGCCAGCCCCCACGTGCAGCTACCAGTTGTCCCGGTCTTGGCGTAGTCAGTAGGAACTATAAGGATGTCTCTAATGCACCACGTGTTTAGATACAGCACAGTCCTCCTTTTTCCTGTTCCTACCATGGAAGTAGTTTCTCTCTGGGCATGCTGACAGCAGTTTTTAAGAGCCTCACTTCACAGGTGAACCCTTTCTAAAGGAGTGACTCCATGCCTGTATAGTACTTATACAAATATTTTAGCATCGTCATATATGGTGTTAACGCCTAGTTCTGTACAGTATACTCTGTTAAAGTATTTTTTTACAAGCTTGTGCTGGAGATGAGGTGTTCTGCTGCAGAAGTAGAAGCCGGCGGCACGCCTGCCCCACCCCAGCGGGGTGCCACGCCTTCACGGCACATTGCCCTTTCCGCCCTGGAATTCCTCCAGGTACTCCGGTAGCCCCTACTGCCAGAACAGCCACAGCAAACAAGAAGTGTTTCGCGCTTTTCTGACATTCTGGGAATACTGGTTAGCCGAAAACCTGTAAGGCGCTACTGGACGCCAGGATACTAGAGGATGTTGCCCAGAGCAGATATGGCGTCCGTGTTGAGGCTCAAGCTTTCTGTCTGCCAGCAACAGGGAGGCTTTACACAAGGCGCGAGGCTTTCACACGTGAGTGCGGATTCTCCAGGCACTGCGGGTACAGCCGTGAGTCACATGCTACAAGTGAGATATCCTCCTGCCTGAAATCAAATTGGTCATTCATTTAAAAGAGGGTAAAAGCGGGCGTCGATATACTCAGCTGGGAGAGAGGTGTGCAGTGTTAACACGGGCAGCTGCTGACCGGCCTAAGTCGGCTTAATAACAGTCCAGCACATACAGGCCTCCTCCCTGCAATGCTCCTCCTGGGAGCTTGTTCTGTTTAGGGTAAGGGGGAATGGAAAGGTGTAGCCTTACCTGCTCAGTGTGTAAAAAGTGTAACTAAATCCACTATTTTTACTCTCTTAAGCTGTTCAATAAACTGGCTCTTCATTTCACACGGGCACTGTGTGCATGTGCTTTTGCTGGTGGTCCGGCAAACCAGAATTGTTCTCAGCCAGAGCAAAGGGAATCTCTAGCTGCCACAGGCAGCCTAGGCTGGCTGGGGCGGGAGAACATCAACATCATTATCTCAGTGCTCAGAAGCAAGTGAGGGAGTTTGTGGACAGGTGGCCCCGTATGTGGGGACACTGTGTGACACAGAGGCTGCTTTGGATGGAGGCCTCTCCCTTGACCTGCCAGCACCACACCCGGGAGG
>NW_012134570.1:84344-85793 GCF_000956105.1 Propithecus coquereli | reverse complement strand
GGTCATACTTTGGCCCCTTATTGGGTTGAGGCCCTGTAGAGTCTTCGTATCTGAGTGAGCTCTCTGGAGAAAATGGACTTCTTGTTCAGGAAAGAAAGGTAACGTGAAAGTCACTTGGGCCTAGCGTTTGAAAAAGAAAATTCTTATTTTTCAGGGTGGTTTGGTATTTGCAAAGATTTCTGTCAGTTTCTGCTTGAAATCTTCCCATTTTTGCTAGAATACGGAAACATTTCCTGCAATCTCCATCACGAAGATGATGAAGAAACTTGAGAAACCCCAGTTCCGGAACCTCCTAAAATCGCTCCTATGTTTCGAAAGAAGACCAGGGTGGTCATCACGCAGAGCCCTGGAAAATATGTGCTGCCCCCTCCCAAATTAAACATCGAAATTCCCGAATAAACGTCACCTCGGGGGACAGCACTTAAGTGGACGGGGACGCACGCTCTCTCCACCTCCCTCTGCTGCCTCTTCACCCACAGCCCAGCCCTGGAACTGGAGCTGGGTCTCCAGGTACATCCATCTAATGCCTTGTTTGCGTCCAATGCCTATCAGCCACTCAGTACAAACGGACGCAGAACTGGCAGGTGACTGGCCACGGTATGTGTCAGCGGACCTGGCTGCCAGAGAGAGTGGGAGACGGAGCACCGATTTACATCCGTCTGGGTGGGAGCCTTAGGCGTTTGGTCATCCCCGTCGGACCCAGGGGGGTGGCTGGCCGACGAGCCCCGCAGAAGGGACATCTCTCTGCATGGCTGGTTTTCAAAGTGCTGAAAGTTCTGATCCAAAGTGTTGTTCCAAAATGTATCTTCTCACAGGGCCAGCCCCCACGTGCAGCTACCAGTTGTCCCGGTCGTGGCGTAGTCAGTAGGAGCTATAAGGATGTCTCTAATGCACCGCGTGTTTAGACACAGCACAGTCCTCCTTTTTCCTGTTCCTACCGTGGAAGTAGTTTCTCTCTGGGCATGCTGACAGCAGTTTTTAAGAGCCTCACTTCACGGGTGAGCCCTTTCTAAAGGAGTCACTCCATGCCTGTATAGTACTTACACAAATATTTTAGCATCGTCATATATGGTGTTAACCCCTAGTTCTGTACAGTATACTCTGTTAAAGTATTTTTTTACACGTTTGTGCTGGAGACTAGGTGTTCTGCTGCACGCCTGCCCCACCCCAGTGCAGTGCCACACCTTAAGGGGACGTTGCCCTTTCCGCCCTGGAATTCCTCCAGGTACTCCGGTAGCCCCTACTGCCAGAACAGCCACAGCAAGCAAAAAGTGGTCCGCGCTTTTCTGACGTTCTGGGAATACTGGTTAGCCGAAAACCTGTAAGGCGCTACTGGACGCCAGGACACTGGAGGATGTTGCCCAGAGCAGAAATGGCGTCCGTGTTGAGGCTCAAGCTTTCTGTCTGCCAGCAACAGGGAGGCTTTAGACGAGGCGCGATGCTTTCACA
>NW_012134570.1:80054-82107 GCF_000956105.1 Propithecus coquereli | reverse complement strand
GGAGAGCAAGCCAGAAGCCGCGCAATACCCTCTGGCGCCCCCAGCCACCGACCACCTAGAAGATCGAACATCTCTGAATGAGGACAGCCAGGAGATACCAAAGAACCAAGACCCTGACGGTCCCACCAGGCAAATCAGGAGCGAGTCTGCTCTGCAGGCAACTCCCTTGAGGAATGACGACCTCCAGTAGCCCAGAGGGCTGAAGAGCAGCCAGAGGGCGTCTAGGCGCATGTCACCATGGTGGCAGATGTCACTGTGCCTGCAGAGTTCCTCTTTGTCTGTTTTGCCCTACCTTCCACCCGGATGAATCTTTACAGGCCGTGCCTCCCAGATCGTCCGCGTGCACTCCACACAGCTCCTGTTGTCTGAGTGCCTGTGCCCGTCATGGCTGCTGGGCCTGCTGCCTCCATGGCCATGTTCCCTCATCCCCCGACTTTGTTTCACTGCTGTCCCAACTGCTGCTGTGTCTCAGAATACGTGCCAGGTGTTGAACGGCCACAGGTGTACCCAGACTATGCCGACCTCCACAGATACACGAAGGCAAGCACTGAGTGGGAACATGTGCTGGTCAACGAAACCTATCAGAAAATGAGGAGTTCTTTGTCTGCACAAAGTGGTCTCGGTCTCTGCCAGTTTTCTTTCTTTGCAGTCAGGTACCCCCCTCACATGTCTTTTGCTTTTGTGATAAAGACTTCAGCGTAATGGCCCTCCCGGGCCTAATGCAGGTACCCAGTAGATACTCAAGCAGGGTCTGGGTTTTATTAAGCACTTCAGACATCCTGCCTCCAGTCATTAAAAGTTACGTTGAAATGGTCGGCAAGTACAAAGACTGAGCATTGGTGGCTGAGTGCTCACAGTGAGCCCGTGTTCCTGGCTATCCATACACAATTCCCTGTCGTAGTGGTGCCTTCATATAGCAGGATCTTCACCTTACATACAGATGAGATCAAGTCTCACTTGTAAATGGGCTAAAATTTCCCTAATGGTTAGATACAGAAGTGAGAGACACTGCCAATGAGTCCTGTGGGTTTGGGGTTTTCGCTCTACAGGGTACTAACTAGATGGTGTCTGGTTTACAGGATTTATGTTGGACTTTTATGCCACGTTGTAGGTCTGGTGACTTTTTCTTTCTTCTTTCCTTCATTCCCTGCACTCTTCTTTTCCTTGATTTTTTTGTTTTCTTGGAGCCTAACATTTATAGGATGTCATGTTTCCACTTAGGAAGCAACTTTGTCTGGTCGCTTGGGGCGTCTAACTTAGAACACATGGTGTTGTCAGTGAGCCTCTGTAAAGTGTGGTTTGTCTGAATGATCACAGCACATAAACTTTCAAGTTCTGTCTGTACAAATAATTGGGTATAGAGACTCACAGAGCTCCGAAATCAGGTCTTGGAGAGAGCCCGGACACCGATGCACCAGAACCCAGTGGTATCCCTCGCCTTTATTTCTACTTTGACAGCAGGTAGAGAGTCCTGGGAGAAGCAGGGAGAGTCGACGAGAGACTGAAAACATCGACATGGATTAATCCAGAGCCTAGCGATGGTCTGCAGGTGGATCCCCCTGTCTCGGCCTGCCCAGTTATAAACTGGTTCTCATTAATTAATGGGTGCCAGTCACCTTTCGGAGATTCATCATTTGTGAGTTCCTTAACTTTCAAGAAGTACAATTTCTCATCTCTTTCTTGGACATACATATGCCTACTGATCTTGAATCATGCAGAGATCCTGTTGCTTACAAATATTTTTCCTAAAAATGTACACCCCTGTGGTCCTTGCTTACGTGTAAATCTATATAGAAAGATGCACATTTGCCAAATGTGATCATGAGTTATTTTGTTTTCAAAAAAAAGTTAGCGATATGAGGATGGTTTTATATCTGGGTTCTCAGTTCTGTTCCACTGGTCAATGGCTCTGTTTTTGTGCCAGTATCAAGCTGATTTTAATATTACAGCTTTCTAATAGAGTTTGAAGTCTGGTAGATTGATGCCTCCCATTTGTTTTTGTTACCTAGAATTGTTTTTGCTATGCGGGGTCTTCTCTGGTTCCATACGAAGC
>NW_012134570.1:74104-75463 GCF_000956105.1 Propithecus coquereli | reverse complement strand
ATAGAAGACTCGAACAACGCAATAAAATAACTCTGTCTAACAGACATCTACACAACACTCCACCCAAACAACAGCAGAATCAATGTTCTTCTCAAGCGTACATGGAACTTTCTCTAGGATATGTTTCTTTCTCCATGTGTTACACTGTGCAACACCTCTGAATAAACTTTAAAGGATTCAAAAGAATTGAACTCATACAACGTATGCTCTCTGACCAAAACGGAATGAAATCCGAAACCAATAACAGAAGGAAATGTGGGGAATTTGCAAAAATATAGAAATTATACAATATATTCCTAAATAATTGAATTAGTTTCCTCGGGCTGCCACAGAAAATACTATTGATAGGGCAGATTCAACATGAGAAATGTATTTTTTCATACTACTGGGGGACGGCACTCTTAAGACTGAGGTGCCAGTAGGGTTGCTTTCTCCTGAGGCCTCTCTCCTTGGCTTTCAGGGACTGTCCCCTTGCTGCCTCCTCTCATGGTGGTCGTCCCTCTGGGCATACGCACCCGTGCTGTTTCACTATATGTGTCCTAAGCTGCTGTGTTGATGAGGACACCAGTCAGATTGGATTAAGGACCTCATTTAAACTTCATTATCTCTTCAGAGACCCTCACTGTAAATACACTCACATCCTGAGGTACCGCGCACTTGGAGTCCAGTGCAGAACAATAACCAACGGGTCAGAGGAGTGAGCACAAGAGAAACTAGAAAATTCCTTGAAATGAACAGAAACAAAAATGCAACATAACAACAGTTATGGGATGCGGCAGCAGCAGCACTGAGAAATAGGGACCTGTACACGCCTACTTAAAAAAGCAGAAAACTCTCGAATCAATAGCCTAACCTTCAACATTTAGCAGACAGATTGACCTCGTTTTCAATACTGGAGAGAACAACGAGACGGAAGATCAATACAGGAATAGAAGACTCGAACAACACAATAAAATAACTCTGTCTAACAGACATCTGTACAACACTCTGCCCAACAACAGCGGAATCACTGTTCTTCTCAAGCGTACATGGAACTTTCTCCAGGATATGTTTCTTTCTCCATGTATTACACTGTGCAACACCTCTCAATAAACTGTAAAGGATTCAAAAGGATTGAACTCATACAACGTATGCTCTCCGACCAAAACGGAATGAAATTGGAAACCAAAGAAGGAAATAATAGACAAGGAATAAATGAAATAGAACAAACTACAATAGGGGAAATGGATGCGACCAAAATTTGTTCTTTGAAAAAGTCAATGACATTGACCCACCTTTAGCTGGACTGACCAAGAAAAAAGAAAGGAGACTAAGATTAATGACGTCATTCTGAAAGGCTATATACTGTACCATTCCAGT
>NW_012134570.1:69795-71356 GCF_000956105.1 Propithecus coquereli | reverse complement strand
GGGTCCACAGGGGACGATTAAGGCAGGGCACATGTGAGCAGCTGCCTCTCCTCTGACAGAGGGCCTATCACACCCAGGATTCTACAGAGCTTGGAGCTCACTCCTTTCCTTCTAAGAAGTGGCAGCACATGCTCTAGTATGTCCCAAGACAAAAGCTACCACCTCCACTGAGGGAGAGTGGGGCTAGCAGCCCTCCCCCTGAGTTGCCTGTCTCTTTTGGGAGGAGCCTACCATCTCTGGAGGCAAGATCCTGGCACAAGCACAAGTTCACCTCTGCTGGAGCATTTTAGCCCCAGCCCACAGCCAGTCTGGGGGCCCTTCACACAATGACACAGCAGGTTGAGCTGGCTCTAGCCTCTCTGCTTCAGCTGGGTCAGGGTGGGAGCTGGGACTCTGGGCACTTTTGTGCACTGGAAGACAAAGACTACTTCCACTGCTGAGAGAGGGAGGTGTCAGTAGCTTGTGCCTCCCACAGCTACCTGCTACTACCAATCTCATAAAGAGGGGCCCACCCCTTCTGTCACAGGCTCACAGTGCATCCACTCTTCCCAGCCTTCTTCTGCCTGAGCATTTTTCTGCAGCAGGAGATCACCTCATCCATCACTATCACAACCAGCACCTGAACTCCGGGATGCTTGAGGGCAAGTTTGTCAGCCTGGTGCCAATCTGGTCTCCCAGGACTCAAGAAAGTTATCCAGGTGCCTGGGAACTGGAGATTACCTAACCTAGTCCACTACCGCTGGCACTTCACCATTCTCCTAGGCGTCTAAGGTGCAACTGACCCAAATTGCCAGCAACACCATAGTGGGTGCCTATCTGCAGGAGCCGAAAGGTAGTGTACCTGTCCCTCCCTATACTGAGCAACAAACAGCGTTCCCAGCAGAGGAGAACAGGAGAATCACAAAGCTATGTGTTTTCAGCTGAGGAAAGTGATTCCAGATGAGAAGGCACCAGCCTAAGAAGTCTGAAAATCTGAAAAAAGCATGCTCTTTTGAACCACCCCCGCCAAAGGATCACACTAGCTTTGTAGGAATGGATTCTAACCACAAGGAAATTTTTGGAAATGTCAGATGTGGGGTTAAAAATGTGGACTGCAAGCAAGCTCAGTGGGATTGACAGGAAATTTGAAAACTAACACAAAGAAACCAAAAAAAAAAAAAAAAAGAAAATCAGGATGCCAATGAAAAATTCACTAATGAGGTAGACATTTTTTTTAAAAAACCCAGAGTATCTTTTTTTCCTTTACGTAGATGCCCAATAATAGGAATGCAGGGTCAAATAGTAGTTCTACATTTAGCTGTTTGAGGTATCTCCATATTACTTTCCACATCTGCACTTCAATGTTTATAGCAGCACAATTCATAATTGCAAAGATGTGGAAATACCCCAAGTGCCCATCAATACATGAGTGGATTAATAAAATGCAGCATATGTATACCATGAGGTTCTACTCAACCACAACAAACGACGGTGATCTAGCACTTCTTGTATTATCCTGGATAGAGCTGGTGCCCTTTCTACTAAGTGAAGTATCCCAAGAATGGAAAAACAAGCACCACAT
>NW_012134570.1:55187-69745 GCF_000956105.1 Propithecus coquereli | reverse complement strand
AAGAGCGTAACCTGTGTCCCCTCCTCTCTCACCTTTCCTCATCCTTCCGCTGGATACTGTGCACACGGACTCAGTTTCCCAGGCAGGACTGAACTGAGACAAAACAATCCATCCTCCCTCTCCCAAATGTAAACAACAATCAAGAAGTTCAAGTAAATGCGATCGTGAAATCAGGTAAACCTGACAGTTCAGGTAACCGTGGTGATAGAATCAGGGCCACTGATAGGCACTTTGCTTCAGAGAGGTACTGGGCTCTTGAAGACACAGGATTTGAGGGTTTGAAAGTCTGAACAGCTCTCATGAAGCAGCGAAATTGCAGGTGACTAAGAATCACAACCGTTTCCTTGTTCTTAGCTACATTTTGTTAATTTTAAATTCTTAGCTTTGTCTCAAATTCTTAAACGCTCACATTCTTAATTCACCAGCTAAATTAAAACTGAGTTGGCAGAAGAACAGTTTCAAGCCCTTGGACCAAACCTGGCTTAGCTGGTTGCTGAGACTGATCCTCCCTGCTACTCTGGTGAGCGAGCCCTCTGTGGAAGAAAACCAATCTGGGCTTGCTGTGACCCTTCCCGAAGAGAGGCCTTGAAATGACTCAGGCTCCACCCACTGGCAGGCGGCCCTGGGTACAGGCCACAGTCTCGGTCTTTTCCACATACACACCACTCTCCTAACACAATCAGGTTCTTTGGCCTGAGCACAAAGTACAGAGTGCTGGATTCAGGTTCATAGCATTTAGACAGGGGAGAGCCTCAGAAATGGCCGAGGGAGGGAAGGCCTCGTATTGCCAGAGAGACACAGAGCAGACCAGGCCCTGGCAGTCAGGGCCAGCAGCTGCCTCAGCGGGGCCCTGTGCCAGCCCCAGAGCCTCTTCCCTCCTGGATCGACCCCAGTCTGAGCTGCTCTCCTGGAGCACCACAAGTTCCTGGGCACCTCTGGCCTCCTGATGGCACTGGCGTTCGGTCATTGCAGGAAGAGGCACTCAAGGGGGTGACATGCATTGCCAGGCTCGCAGAAAGCGCTTTGGACAGGCCCTGGGGTAGCCATGTGCCAATCTCCACCTACCCTGCCCCAGGTGAATGGGCAGAACCAACAGGTACTTGCAATCAGCCAGTCACAAGTTCCTGAATCCCCTCAGCCCGCCTTAGGGATTATGCCCAAAAGTAGGGTTTTTCAGACCACTTGGGAAGAAAGCACTTGGGGAGTGAGGGCGCAGCCTTTCGTTTTCCTAACTGCCCTGTGCCTCAGCGATCTACCAAGGTGCTCCAGGCAGCCTGTGAGTGCTTGCTGACTGAGGCTCAAAGCCCTACACTCTTACCCTCCTTGTTGGATGTCAGCAACTCCACCTTCCTGCTTGAGTGAGGGTGAGGCCCATAAGCGAGGCGGCAGGGAACCGGGGCGACCAGTGGTAAGTACTGAACCAGAGGATAGATGCAGGAGGCAAAGCTGAAGGTGCGCCACCCCTGGATCAGTGCGAGAAGTTGGCTCTGAGATGTTCAGCCCATGCTCTGGTTGACAGAAGCCCCTCCTCTCTAGAGAAAGGAGGGCTTCTGTCCAGCATATCCAAGTTAGCCAGCTCGCATTTCCAGCACTCTTGGCTCCTGAGTAGGGAGGTGAGACAGGGCACCTCACAGGCATTTTGAGGAAGACAGAAATGAATATTCCCCGGATGGTCAGCACTTAAGCCTGTAAGGGCACAACCTTTTCACATGGACCTTTCTCACTGGTCCTTTTCCAATATGTGTCCCACATCTTCTTGCTGTCATGCGTAGGCACTATGTGGAGCACTTACTCTCTCCATCATGGCCTGGGACTTTCAGGACACAGGCACGGTGAGTCCTGGGTGATGATGGCTCGCAGATCCCTCCAGTGGCCGGTGTGACGTGAGTGTGGAGGCCGAAGATCAGCCTGGGTGCAGGACGCCTCTATCAGTTGCTGCCATGCTACCCTCGGGGGCTGCCTGGTTTCATATCCACATTCAGAAATGCCATGAGGACTCAGCATGACATCGCACATAGACGTCCCTAAATGACAGCTGCCCCTTATTCTGGAAAGGTGCTGTGTCCCAGCTGCCTGCCAGATGAGGACAGGGAGCAGTGGGAACACTGCACCAGGGAGCCTGGAAGAGCACAGAAGGAGAAAGTGTGCACCAGCAGCAGATCACAGGCTGCAGAGGGCCTGGGGATGGGGCAGGGGAAGAACCCCTTGGCTGTCAGGGAGAAAGGGTGATGCAAATGGGCTCATTCACAAATCTCCACAAGAATGGGGTGGGTAGAGGTGGGTGAGTTGAGCACAGGTGCAAGGAAGGCTACTCTACCTGCCAGGGAGCCCCACTCTGTCCCCTGGTGGCGGGTGGTTATCTCTGCCTCACCTGTTGGTCCAAATCCAATAGTTGGTGGAGGTCAAGAAGATCACTTGAGAACCACTGACAGAAGACTAGATGGATGAAGCAAAAACTGACAGAATTGAAAGAGACAATCCTACAATACGCCCTGCTGTGGACTGCATTTTGTCTCCCCCCTCCATTGATATGCTAAAGTCCTAACCCCCAGTGAGACTATATTTGAAATTGGAGCCATTAGGGAATTAATGAAGGTGAAATGAAGTGATAAGGGTGGAATGCCATTCCCACAGGACTGGTGTCCTTATAAGCAGAGGAGACACACCAGAAACCTCTCTTTTCTTGCACTCTCACAGACAAGAGGCCACGTGAGAAGACAGAGTGAGAAGGCAGCTGTCAGCAAAACAGGAAGAGTGGAATTATCAGAAACTGAATTGCCGAGTTCTATCGGCTTCCAAAACTGTGAGAAGGTCAATTTCTATTGTTTACGCTACCCAGTCTGTGGTCCTTTATTAGGGCAGCCCTAGCAGACAGATTCACCTTGTTTTCAATACTGGACAGAACAACGAGACAGAAGATGAATACAGGAATAGAAGACTCGAACAACGCAATAAAATAACTCTGTCTAACAGACATCTATACAACACTCCACCCAACAACAGCAGAATCAATGTTCTTCTCAAGCGTACATGGAACTTTCTCCAGGATATGTTTCTTTCTCCATGTGTTACACTGTGCAACACCTCTCAGTAAACTTTAAAGGATTCAAAAGGATTGAACTCATATAACGTATGCTCTCTGACCAAAACGGATTGAATTTGGAAAGCAGTAACAGAAGGAAATGTGGGGAATTTGCAAAAATATAGAAATTATACAATACATTCCTGAATAACTGAATTAGTTTGCTAGGGCTGCCACAGAAAATACTACTGATGGGGTAGCTTCAACATCAGAAACTTATTTTCTCACACTTGTGGAGCCTGGCACTCTTAAGACTGAGGTGCCAGTAGGGTTGCTTTCTCCTGAGGCCTCTCTCCTTGGCTTGCAAGGGCTGTCCCCTTGCCGCCTCCCCTCATTGTGGTCGTCCCTCTGGGCATACGCACCCATGCCGTCTCTTTTTATGTGTCCTAAACTGCTGTGTTGATGAGGACACCAGTCAGATTGGATTAAGGACCTCATTTAAACTTCATTATCTCTTCAAAGGGCCTCACTCTAAATACACTCACATCCTGAGGTACCGGGCACTTGGAGTCCAGTGCAGAACAATAACCAACGGGTCAGAGGAGTGAGTACAAGAGAAACTAGAAAATTCCTTGAATTGAACAGAAACAAAAGTGCAACATAACAACAGTTATGGGATGTGGCAGCAGCAGCACTGAGAAATAGGGACCTGTACACGCCTACTTAAAAAAGCAGAAAGCTCTCGAATCAATAGCCTAACTTTCAACATTCAGAAACTAGAAAGAGGAAACCAATGCAAAACAAGCACAAAGAAGGAAATAATAGACAACGAACAAATGAAATAGAACAAACTACAATAGGAGAAAGGGATGCGACCAAAATTTGTTCTTTGAAAAAGTCAGCGACATTGACCCACCTTTAGCTGGACTGACCAAAAAAAAGAAAGGAGACTAAGATTAATGACGTCATTCTGAAAGGCTATATACTGTACCATTCCAGTTCTACCACATTCTGCAGAAGGCAAAGGTACAGAGATAATAAAAGGATTAGTGATTGACAGGGCTTCATGGGGAAGGGAAGAAGGGTTGAATAGGTGAAGGCAGAAGAAGTTTTAGGTCAGTGAAAGGATTCTGAATGACACTGTAATTGTGGATACCTGATATTATGCATTTGTCAAACCCCATTGAACTGTACAGCACAAAGTGTGAGCCTTAATGCATTCACATTTAAAACGCACATTTAAAAAAGTCATGCAGAGGCAGGGCACAGTGGGTCACACTTGTAATCCTAGCACTCTGTGAGGCCGAGGCAGGAGGATTGCTTGAGCTCAGAAGTTCGAGACCAGCATGGGCAAGAGCGAGAACCCATCTCTACTAAAAATGGAAAAATTAGCTACTGCACACCTATACTCCGAGCGACTCGGGAGGCTGGGGCAGGAGGATCGCTGCAGCCTAGGACTTTGAGGTTGCAGTGAGCTATGATGATGCCCCTGCACTCTCACCGGGGTGACAGAGTGAGACTCAGTCTCAAAAAAAAAAAAAAAATCATGCAGGAAGTCAGAGGAATGCCAGGAAGAAATGCAGTGTGCCAGAGGAATCTAAGTGCACTACAAATGTACGAAACAACTTCAGTGGAGGGGATGGGGGAAAAGGTGCTGACCTAAGTAGCTTTGGAAGTGAGGAGAGTCTGTAAGACTAAAGGCACAGGGAACTACACAACCATCGCATTCTTGCTCATAAAGCTGCTGACCATGAGGGCAACAATTCTGCCATGAAGTTAACAACCACCAAGTTAACAATTCTGATACTGCTGTTCAGGTATACCTGAAGTGAATAAGTGTGAAAATGGACAGTGGGTGCTGGGAGGCAGCTTTCTCAGTGTTGAAGTGGGACTTTACTTATAGGCAAGGGGAGGAGGCACATGTAATGAGGAGGGTCTTCAGTATGAACTCATGTTTAGCCTAATGTAGACATGGGTGGTTACACACAGAAATATTTATAAATATTTGTTATACACAGGGGATAGTACAAGTGCATACATTTCTTTTTCTATCACTGAGAGGGTCTAGGAGCAATGATACCACAGTAGCAATGAGCACCCCTGGCACCCAGATCTTGATTTCTAAAAACATTCTGCAATAAAAGGAACCTGGAATCCAAAAACAAATGGATGATTCTAGGAATGGGACAGGAAATATACAGTATGAGCCTGGGACACCTTGTAGTATTGCAAAGTAAGGACTTAGTAAGATGTGCGCGCACGCACACACACACACACACACACACACACACCTCAAGGGTATGTCAAAGAGACATTGTAGCTAACAGAGAGGATGCCCCAATGGCCAAGTTGAAACAATTAGAGCAACAAGTTAAATAAAGCAGTATTGTGTTATAATCAAAAGCATAAAACAAATATCCTTGATTCCAAACTAAGGGAAGTGGTTAAATAAGTAAATGAGAATGGACAAACTGAACTTGCACAAGAATTCAAATTCATTTAAGTGCATACTCCTCTCTCAAGAAGGCGAGGCACAAGTCACCACTCCTTCGGTGTGGCCTGAGCACAGTGACATCCTTCCTCAAGTACAGTGTGGAAAGGGGAACTCAATGAGTGGATTTACAGTGTAGAACCCTGACAGACCCTACCTTAGCCAGATGATCGAGGTCAACATCGATAGTGATAAGTCAAGTCCATAATAGGATCCCTTGATATGACCTGATGAGAAGGGCACATCGCTTCTGTGGTCTTCCTCCCCCATACCCATAATAACGTCAGTCTTCTCATGAGAAAGGCATCAGACAGATCCAAACTGAGGGGCATCCTACAATATACCTGACCAGTACTCCTCAAAACCATCAAGGTCATCAAAACAAGGAACTTCTGAGAAACTGTCACAGCCGAGAGGAGCCTAAGAAGACATGGCAACTGAATGGACTGTAGTATCCTGCATGGGATCCTGGAACAGCAGAAAAGGGCATTGGACATTAAAAACGGGCAATCTGAATAAAGTGCGAACTTTAGTTAATAATTTTCAATATTAGCTCATTAATCGCGACGCACGTAAAATACTAACATTCGATATTAATAACAGGGACTGGGTGTGGGGTATACGGGCACTCTCGGTGCCAGCTTGGCAGTTTTCCTATAAATCTAAAACTGCTCAAAATAAAGTCTGCGGAAATTTGTAAAAATTGAAGGGATGCAAGAAAACCTTAGAGGGTCACGGATATCTTTAAAAAGGACACAAATGGAAACCAAACACAAGCACAGAGCACTAGGCAATGTGAAACCAACATTCCTTAACCGTCCTCATCTCTGTCCTCCCCCTCAGCCTCCAAATCCAGCCTCTTGCCCTGGCCAATGCCCCTGGAGTCCATCCATCTTCCACCCAAAACAGGACTCTGCTCACCGAGTCCAGGGTCTGCACAGGGGCTGGGGCTCATTCCCTTCTCTTCACAGACAGGCAGTGTTTTTGTAGCTGGCTTGACAGGAATCTATGCCCCTGGGCCTCTACCCTGCTGGATCCACAGGCAACGCCCCCCAGCACCCACACAGACTGCAGTATCCTTGGAGGACCAGTGGGTCACAGAGAAACTGAGGGTCTCCCAGAGGATGGGCATTCAGGGAAGGCTGCTTCCAGCCGAGAGGAGAGTGTAGCACACCAGAGGGTCGCATAGGACAACGGGGACCAGGGCACCAGCTCCCCACCTTTGGAGCCTTATACTCCTCACCTCCCCCACAGCTATGGCTGTGTCCATCTGCTATGGGCAAGGGGTCCACAGGGGATGGTTAAGGCAGGGCACATGTGAGCAGCTGTCTCACCTCTGACAGAGGGCCTATCACATCCAGGATTCTACACAGCTTGGAGCTCACTCCTTTCCTTCTAAAAAGTGGCAGCACACGCTCTATATGTCCCAAGACAAAAGCTACCACCTCCACTGATGGATGGTGGGGCTAGTATCCCTCCCGCAGAACTGCCTGTCTGTTTTGGGAGGAGCCTACCATCTCCGGAGGCAAGATCCTGGCACAAGAACATGTTCACCTCTGCTGGAGCATTTTAGCAGCAGCCCACAGCCAGTCTGGGGGCCCTTCACACAACGACAAAGCATTGTGCTCTACTTCAGCTGGGTCAGGGTGGGAGCTGGGACTCTGGGCACTTTTTTGCGCTGGAGGACAAAGACTACTTCCACTGCTGAGAGAGGGAGGTGTCAGCAGCTTGTGCCTCCCACAGCTGCCTGCTACTACCAATCTCATAAAGAGGGGCCCACCCCTTCTGTCACAGGCTCACGGTGCATTCACTCTTCCCACCCTTCCTCTGCCTGAGTATTTTTCTGCAGCAGGAGATCACCTCACCCATCACTATCACAACCAGCACCTGAATTCAGGGATGCTTGAGGGCAAGTTTGTCAGCCTGGTGCCAATCTGGTCCCCCAGGACTCAAGAATGTTAGCCAGGTGCCTGGGAACTGGAGATTACCTAACCTAGTCCACTACCGCTGGCACCTCACCATTCTCCTAGGGGTCTAAGGTCCAACTGACCCAAATTGCCAGCAACACCATAGTGGGTACCTATCTGCAGGGGCCAAAAGGTAGTGTACCTGTCCCTCCCTATACTGAGCAATAAACAGCTTTCCTAGCAGAGAGAACAGGTGATTCACAAAGCTATGTGTTTTCAGCTGAGAAAAGTGACTCCAGATGAGAAGGCACCAGCATAAGAACTCTGAAAATATGAAAAAAATCAGGCTCTTTTGAAACCCCTCCAAAGGATCACACTAGCTTTGTAGGAATGGATTCTAACCAAAGGGGAAGTTTTGGAAATGTCAGATGTGGAGTTAAAAATATGGATTGCAAGCAAGCTCAGTGGGATTGACAAGAAATCTGAAAACAAACACAAAGAAATCAAAAAAAAATCTGGATACCAATGAAAAATTCCATAATGAGGTAGATATTTTTTTTAAAAAAACCAGAATATCCTTTTTTTCCTTTGTGTAGATGCCCAGTAATAGGAATGCAGGGTCTAATAGTACTTCTACTTTTAGCTGTTTGAGGTATCTCCATATTACTTTCCACATCTGCACTTCAATGTTTATAGCAACGCAATTCATACAGATTACAGATTTAATGTAATTGCCATCAAAATACCAACACCATTTTACACAGAATTAGAAAGACAATCAAAAATTTCATATGGAATCCAGAAAGAGCCCAAACAGCCAAAGAAATCTTATGCGCAAAACAAACAAACAAAAAACCTTGAGCCATAGCAATACTCAACTTCAAATTATACTACAAGGCTATAGCAACCAAAAGAGCATGTTATGCTACCAGCCAGGTTGAATTATCCAGAAAAAATTAAAAATAAATTTAAAAAAACAGCGTGGTACTGGTATAAAAGTGAACACATAGATCACTGGAACAGAGTGGAGAACCCAGAAATGAAACCATACACATACAACCAGCTGACCTTTGACAAAGCAGACAAAAACACAAACTGGGGAAAGGGCATTCCATTCAATACATGGTGCTGGGAAAATTGGAGTGAGTGCGACATGCAGAATGAAGCTGGATGCCTATCTCTCACCATACACATAAATTAAATCGAGATGGATTAAAAACTTAAATGTAAGACCTGACACCATAAAAATTCTAGAAGACCTTAGGAATAACTCTTCTGGACATTGGCCTAGGCAAAGAATTTGTGACTAAGATCCCAAAAGCAAATACCACAAAAGCAAGAATAAATAAATGGGACTTGTGCTAAAAAGCCTCTGCACAGCAAGGAAATAACCAATATAGTAAATAGACAAGGTATAGAAAGTGAAAAAATATTTGCAAACTATGTATCTGACAAAAGACTAATGTCCAGAATTGACAAGGAACTCAAATAAATCAGCAAGAAAAAAACACATAGCCCAGTTAAAAAGTGGGCAAAAGACATGAACAGACATTCTTCAAAAGAAAAGAAACGAGTGGCCAAGAAAGATGAAAAAATGCTCAAAGCAATAATCATCAGGGAAATGTAAATTAAAAGTACAGTGAGATACCACCTTACCCTGTCATAATGGCCATTATTGAAAAGTCAAAAAAACAACAAATGTTGGAATGGATGTGGTGAAAAGGTAATGCTTATATACTCTCGGTGGAAATGTAAATTAGTACAAACTCTATGGTAAACAATAAGGAAATTTCTCAAAGAACCAACAGTTTTAGGTACCCAAAGGGAAATAAGTCATTTTATCAAAAATACACATCCACGCATGTGTTTATCAGAGCACAATTCACAATTGTAAAGGTATGAAATCAATGGAATCAACTTAAGTGTCCAACGACTGAGGCATGGATAAACACAATGTGAGCTATACACACACACACACACACACACACACACACACACATGCACATATATACATACACACACCAAGGAATACCACTCATCCATAAAAAGAATGAAATAATGTATTTTGCAGCACAGCAAATAGAATAGAACTGGAACCCATTATCCTAAGTGAAGTATCTCAGGAGTGCAAATACAAATAACACATACTCATTTTCAAGTGGGAGCTAAGTAATGGGTTTACATGGTCATGCAGAATGGTATAATAGACTCTGGAGACTCAAAGGGGACAGGGGTGAGGGATCAAAAATTATCAATTGGGTACAATTTACACACGTCAGCTGATGGGTACACTAAAATCCCTATCTTCACCACTATACAACTCACCCGGATATCAAAAAAAAAAACAACAACAACAACACTTTTACCCTCTAAATCTATTGAAAAAAAATAAAATTTCACTTTTCGAAAGTGAAAAAAAAAATACACAATAATAATGTATGTATTTTTGCAAGCATAAACACTTAGATAATACCAGCAGTCACATGTATATAACAGTTATGAGCAGATGAACTGGAATTATAAAGAAATAGGTCAGAGCCTGATGAGACCTGAGGCCCTCTCAGGTCCAGAGAGGGCGGGCCACCGGCTCTGCCAGGCATCGGGGGCGGGACCCTGAGAGAGACTGAGGCCTCCCACCACCAATCCCGCTCCACCGCTGCTGTCAGCCCTGGGAAGCCTCTGTGTGGGGGGCGGGATGTGATGTCCACCGACTTGCATCTGGCGGGCTGACAGAGGAGAGGGCCTTGGTCTGAGGTCCGCACTTCGGGACTGCGGACAAGAGACGACCCAGGCTCTCTTAGGAGTCAAGGTGAGATGCTGAGGAGGGACCGAGGGGGCCCCCGCACCAGGTAGAGAGTCCCCAAATAATCCAGCTCCATCCCTATTGTCAGCCATGGACCACACTGGGACAGTGTCCCCAACTTCTTTCTCAGGGGACTCTGGGAGTCAAAGCCTGGTGTGACCCGGCTGAATAAGGTCCATAGCGTTGGGGATCCAGGCTGTGCCACACCCCTATAAGGGGCCCCAGAGTCTATCCTTGTCCCTGCTGTCAGCCCTGGGAAGCCACAGGTATGGGGCCCGGATGTAACATCTACCGACTCGTGTCTCCGGTGCTGACAGAGGCGAGGGCCTTGGTCTGAGGGGCAGACTTCAGATCGATGGAGGAGAGAGGGCTCAACTTCTCTTAGGAGTGAGGTGAGATGACGAGGGTGGACTGAGGGGCCCTCCACCCCAGGTAGAGGGTCCTCAAATAATCCATCTCCTCCTCTGCTGTCAGCCAGGGGAAACCCGGGTGTGGGGGGCTGGATCTGACGTCCATCAACATCCGCCAGGGGGCTGACAGAGACGAGGCCGTTGCGGAGGGGGGAGGGCCCAGGCTCGGTTAGGAGTCAAGGTGAGACGAGAGGGAGGACTGAGGGCCCCATGGAATCACCCTGGCCCTCCTGTGACCCTGGGAGGCCCCAGAACAAATTTCACCGTGAGACGCCTCCCGAATTCAACCTCGGGAATCTGAGGGGAGAGGACGCAAGTCAACAGGCGGTGGGGTACCAGGCCCTGCCAGGGTCAAGGGGAAGACACAGAGGGAGGACAGTGTGTACCTTACAATCCAGGACAGAGGGGGACCTCGGCCCTTCGTAGGGTGGCCACATGTGATGCGTTGTTGTTTCTTCTTTTGGGGTTGCAGGGACGGGAGGGCCTTGGTCCGAGGGAAGTTGTGACCTCAGCGGAGGGAGGAGTCTAGGGTCTGGCAGGAATCACGGGAAGAACACTGGTGAGGATTAAAGGCATGAGGTACCCCCCCACCCCCAGGTAGGGGGCCCGCACGGAGCCTGGCTTCCCTATTTTCCACCCCTGGAGGCCCCCTACAGGGGTGCCATGTGGCATTGCTCTTTTCTGCCAGGCGGTTGAGGGTTGAGAGTCTCAGGGACACGAGCACCTTGGTCTGAGTGGTGAGGCCAGCCAGCAGAGGGAGGAGTTCCAGGATCTGCCAGACCTGAGGTGTGCTACCTGGTGGGGACTGAAGGTACCCCCAACCCAGATAATAGGGACCCCTGAGACTCCAGCTGTCTTGGACCTCATCAGGGACGACCCTAAGTGGCCAGGACACTTCTACCAGGGCAGGAAGTTGGGGAATCCTCAGGGAGATGAGGTCTTGGTCTAAAGGGGGGATGTCTGCCCATGTCAGGCAGGATGAGGTACGGAGGGCAGGCCCCTAGAGGAGCACTTCCAGAGCCCCCACCCCAGAACAGATGGGCCAGCCCCTGTTGTTAGCCCTGGAGACCCGAGGCAGGAATGACGGGATATGGCACCTCCTCACGTTTGTTTCAGAGTTCCCATGGAGGTGAGTAACTTGTTCTGACAGGGTGACATCAGGTCAACGCAGTCAACCCCATCTAGTCAACAGACACAGTGGTCCCAGAATCTGCCGAGAGTAAAAGTGAGGATCCTGAGGGAAGATAGCAGGTACCCCAAGCCCACAACACAGACAGAGCCCCACAGAAATCCACCCCTGCTCTGTTGAGAGAGCCGAAATGCCTGTGCAGGGCTGTCAGGGTCAGGTCCCCTGTCTCATATCTGGATCAATGGTCTCAGGGAGGTGAAGGCCACCCTCTGAACGGGCTGCACTCAGGTCAGCAGAGGCAGGACCCAAGGTCTGCCAGGAGTCAGGGTCAGGACTGAGGGGACCCTACTCACCCAACACAGAAGACCCAGCCCTGCCCTGCCCCTCCTGTCAGCCCAGGAAAGACACAGGGAACAGTGGGTGGGTGGCCTCCCCTCACTTCCTCTTCCGCTGTCTGGTGGAGACAGGGCCTTGGTTTAAGGAGGTGGCCTCAGGTCCACCCTCCCTCCCAGGCTTTGCCAGGCATCAAGGTGAGGACCAAGCAAGCTCCTCCCCTAGGACACATGGAACCCACTCAATCTTACTGTCCTCTCTGGGAGGCCCTGGGCAGATGTGGCCAGATGCCTGGCCCACACACTGCCTTCTGCTCTGTATCAGGAATGTGAGCTCTTATTCTGAGAGTTTTTCAGGACAGCAGAGGGGTCTGGTCTACGGCCCTCTAGGCAAAAGGTGAGGGGCTTGAGTGAGCACAGTAGAGAACTGCACCCGAAGACAGAGGGACCACCATGGCACCCGGCCCGACCCACCCACTGTCAGCCCTAGAGCCTTGCACTCTGTCGGCCTGCTGCTTCCTCCTTCAGGTGTTCAGGGCACAGGCCCACCAGGAGGACAGGAGGCAGGGAAGGAGCCAGAGTATCACCTAAAGAGAAAGCCTATAGGTTGATTTTTGTTAGATCCTCCAGGGTATGGTTCTCCCTGATGCCACTTACATGGTTCTTCTCTCCCCAGGCCTGTGGGTCCCCATTGCCCAGCTCCTGCGCACATTCCTGCTTCCTTCCCAACCAGAGCCATCATGCCTCGCCGCCATCACCACCATCACAGGAGTCAGCGCCACACGGTTCAGGAAGGCCTTTGGGCCCAAAGAGAGGCACAGGGCCTGCTGGGTGCAGAGGCTCCCGGGGCTCAGGAGCGGGGGGTGGCTGCCTCCTCTTCTACTGTGACCCTGGGCACCCTGGAGGAGGTGCCGGCTGCTGTGACACGGAGTCCTCCTGGAAGTCCTCAGGGAGCCTCCTCCTCCCCCACTGGCCTGGCTTCCAATCCAGGGTGCCACTCCAATGAAGGCTCCGGCAACCAAGAAGAGGAGGGGCCAAGCACCTCCCAGGACCCGGCAGACCGCGTGTCTGTGCCGCGAGAGGCACTAGAAGAGAAGATGTCCGATTTGATTCATTCCCTGCTCCTCAAGTATCGAATCAAGGAGCTGATCACCAAGGAAGAAATGCTGGATATTGTCATCAAAGATTACCAAGATCACTTCGCTGAGATCTTCAGAGAAGCCTCCGACTGCATACAGCTGGTCTTTGGAGTCGACGTGAAGGAAGTTGACCCCGTCGGCCAGTCCTAGATCCTTGTCACCTCGGTGGGCCTCACCTACTATGAGGAGCTGAATGATGACCAGCGCTTTCCCAAGGCCGGCCTCCTGATCATTGTCCTGGGCTTGATCTTCTTGGAGGGAGATTGTGCCCCGGAGGAGGTCATCTGGGAAGGGCTGGGTGTGATGGGGGTGCATGCTGGGACGGAGCATGTAATGTACGGGGAACCCCGGAAGCTCGTCACCCAGGATTGGGTGCAGGAAGGGTACCTGGAGTACCGGCAGGTACCCGACAGCGATCCTGCATGTTATGAGTTCCTGTGGGGTCCGAGGGCCCATGCTGAAACCAACAACATGAAAGTCCTTTAGTATGTGGCCAAGGTCAATGGGTGTGATCCCACATCCTTGCCTCTCCTGTATGAAGAAGCTTTGAGAAATGAGAAAGAGGGATTGTGATCAGGAGTTGCAGCCTGGGCCGATGGGGGTCAGAGCCAGTGCACATCCAGGTATCTTTCCAGTAGCTTCTCCTGCCTCATGAGAAATGAGTCGTTCTTTACTCCGTGTTTTAAGAGAGCAGTCAGTGAGTTAAGGCAGTGTAGGGCCTAAGTAGGTTGGGGAAACCACCAGTGCATAACCTTTTTATGCTTCTGTTACATTTGGGTGACTTAGAAATTGATCTTTGTTTTCCCTTTGGAATTTTTCAAATTTTGTTCTTTTTCACAGAAGATTTAATTAGCTTCAGCATCAAAGTTGGTAAATAATACTGACCACACATGTAATTTTACTTATCAAAAGTAAGAGTTTGCTATTTTGTAAAACAAATGGAGAAATCTTCCATTTTATTTTGTTGCTTGGAACAAGGTGGAATTGGTATTTCATTGGAATCGGGATTTTCTTGGAAATATGAAATAACATTGCATTTAAATATATGGAGTTATGAAATTGAAAAATAAAATTTAAAGACAGTTATTTCTTGATTTCTTACCCCATTTAACTGTTCTTATATACAACTAAAATATACGTGTGTATGTGAATGACCTTGGATTATTTGAGAATGTAGTGGAAATTTTAATCTCCATATGTAATATTCTGAAATTAAAAAAGAAATATGTAAATAGGGATTCTCTTGGAAATGTGAAATAACATTGCATTTAAATATATGGAGTTACGAAATAGAAAAATAAAATTAAAAGACAGTTATTTCTTGG
>NW_012134570.1:52047-55137 GCF_000956105.1 Propithecus coquereli | reverse complement strand
ATAAATAAAAGCCCCTGCTCACTGGCACACCTGTTCCCAAAAGATTCATCGAGCGTCTGCTCTTTGGAAGGCCCTGGGTTAATGGAGACACCAGGATAAGGGAGACCCACCCCTGCCCATAGGATGAGACAGTCTAGGAGCTGCAGTCATACTCTTAGGTGGTGTGATGTCCTCTAAGTCCGAAAGAACAAGTGCCGGAAGGGTTGAAGGGTGGTGCTTCTGGTGAGAGCAGTGGGGTGTGGGTGCCCTGAGCAAGGGCAGTTTGGGGCTTTGGGAAACTGCAGTTCCTTCTGTGGGAGTTGGTTGTAATGAAGCTGGGTGGTGGCAAGGACCAGACTCTCAGACCCTGTGACTCGTGAGTTAGGGCTGAGAGCAAAGCCTGGAAGGGAAAACCACCCTGAGCAGTTCCTTCTGGATGGTGAGCAAAGCAGAGAGGTATTCCAGTTGGGGCAGGTGTGGAAGGTGTCCCGTGCTCTTGTCCACTGCGGCTGAGCAGAGTGCAAGAACCAGGTGATTGATAATCATCCTCTGCAGGGATTTCCTGAAAGATAAGGGTGAATGCCCGATGAGGTGAGGCCAGGAAGGGCACTGGCCAGGTGTTCATCAGCCCGGCTGGGAGAACTAGAGCTTCTCTATTAAAATGACATTTTAATTAGGTTATCTCAAGTGTAATTTGGACAATTGTAAGCAAATATCAGGGGTTGGCAATGCCCCCGATCTAACCGGGTCCCAGGGCAGTGTGCGCTGAAAGAGATGGGAGAGACAAAGACACAGGCACAAAATGTAAGGTGAAAGGCTGCGGGGAAGATCAGGGGACCACTAGCATTCCCGTGAGCCAGATGAAACTGACTGAAGTCTAGCACCCGTTCTTATTCTCTTTTTCATGCTATAGATTACAATGATTTCACTTGAAAAGCTCATGGGTTACAATGTGTAGAAGTCTCAAGTCTCCCCTAATTGTCACAAGATGTCTTAGCTAATTACTCTTTTATCTATAGAAGCAGGAACACATAGGTCGTTCCTAAGCCCAACTGCGCCTTAAGGTGTGTATAGATAGTGTCTCTGAACTCAGCAGCTGTGGCGCATTTGGTTGAGGAACAAAGAGATTAGTACTTCTATTGGGAAGTAGCTCCCCATTAACTGAGGCGTTCTACTGAGAAAGGGGAGGGAAGGAACTCAACAGGGTGTTTATAAGAATTGGAGCCTGGGTCCTTTCTACCGGGCTGACAGTTTGCAAGCTTCCTTTACAGCCACGGGTGGATTTCATGTCAAGCCGCTCTGCGGCTTTTTAGGCATGAGGCCCCTCAGGCTTTAAGGTGGGAGTCTGCTTTGCTGTACTCCCGGAACGCTGGAATGTCCCCAACTAGGCAGTTAACTACTGCCCTTATCTCCGGCTCCTGCTTAGGCAGCATTTCTTCACAGCCTCTCCTCCCACGGCCTCAGAAATGGGGTCCCTCAGCCCTGGTGATCTTATCCCCATCAAGGCCTAGAGTTTTGGTGTTGATGAAATGAATGAAAATAGCGGTTTGCCTGGAAAAGCAGCTGGGAGGGAGGGAAGGAGTTGGTCCTTGACTCAAATTCCAGGAGCTTTGAGCTGTATCCAGTGGGGAGGACTCCCGGAACCCCCAAATTTTGATGTACATCCTCTAGGAGGGAATGCTCACTGAGTTTTATTTATGAGAATTCCTTTTGGGCTGATTAACAATTCCATGTCCAGTGGAGCTGCATATTCTGTGATATATCTTGGAGAAGAACAACAACAACAACCTCCTAGCGTGGTCGTGTCCGGGATCAACGAATGCCAGAAGTAACAGGGATCTGCCAATCGTTACAGATCCAGCACACGCCAGGCGCCGTGCCAGGTGCTTTACATACACTGTGCACATTGCGACAGTCCTACAGGACGGGGCTTATGAAACCCGTGTCACAGCTGAAGAACCCCATGTTCACAGGGCTTGGTCATGTTCCAGGATCACAGTGCTAGTAAGTGACAGGGCTGGGACTAGACGCCGGGCCTGAATCCTCCGGAGCCCGCTCTGTTCCGGCTCCTCCCAGCTGTAGGCCGACCTCCTGGCTCCACTCCATTTCTCCTCGCGTCACTGCATCACAGCTCTCAGGAGGGGCTCGGGAAGAAGGCCCCTGAGGCCCAGGTGCCAAGGCAGGCCTACAGAATGTGGCAATGAGGACCACACACTCTCGGGGCTTGCCTGTGGTTGCTTCCTGGAGAGTGACTCTGCAAGGTGCTTTGTGTCAAGGCCCTGCTCTGTCACAGCTGATGCTCCTGCATTCCTAGCCTTCCTCTCCTCCCTGGGCACGTGGGCCCAGTACAGTCCCAGCATTGCTGTCCTACCCCAGCACTTTCCCACATCACAGCGCCCTTCCCCTGGTCGCTCCCACATGGCCTCCCTCCTGACTCTGGAACCTGAGCTGCTGCCAGCTCCTCCCTGCTGCCTCCTCTGGAGGCTGTGCAGAATCACTGCCCTCCCTGTGACACGGAGCATCGTAGCCCCTGCAGAAGCCCCCTGACTGTCCCAGAGCTTACCCTCCTTCCCATCCCCTCTGATAGCCACAGCCCCTTTGATAGAGGAGTTCCCTCAGGACTGGGATTTTTGGCCACCTGCTCATCCCTCTCTGGGTGTCCTCAGCACACCCTTTGTATTCTCACTGGGCTGGGAGGACAGACTGACTTGGCCCATAATCTACTGGTCCTGGGGCTGTAACCTGAGGGTAGACAGAGGGCTTTTGAAGCCACTGCGATAATTGCAGTAGCATCTTAACAAGTTTCTCATTCGAAGCCGGGAACTGGACACAGGAACAGATGAATGAGCAGCTGCTTTAGACAGTCAGCACGTAAACTGCCTCATACGTGGTAGATGGGGAGTGACCACCCACCGAAGTTGAATTCTCAAAAGCCCTGGAATCCTCCCAGGAGGTGAAAAATGGCTCCTTGGTGGACACGCTGGCTCGAATTTGAGTAGCGAAAAATAATTTGGCCAGCTCTCCACCGCCTCCTGTCTGGCACCTGCCCCACCGGAAAAGACTGGTTTTCAGGGCTCCCCATGGCACCTGTACAGGTGTTCAGGCATGTTC
>NW_012134570.1:40607-41632 GCF_000956105.1 Propithecus coquereli | reverse complement strand
AGGAGGGAAATTTTATTGAACTTTATTTGTGAAGCTACAATACTTTGGTATGATATGTCCTATTGAGCTCCATATGCTCTTAGACACTTTCGATACCAACGGAAGTAATTTCCAAAGGAGATTGTGGTAGTGTAGGGTGTAAAAATAACATATTAATAGAAAAACCCTGCCATTTATTAAAGACCCTATGTATACCAGATGGTTTTTACTATTGAGATATAATTTACATGCTATAAATTCACTCTGTTACAATGTAGGATTTAAAGTGGTTTTCAGTATATGCACAAGGTTTTACAACTATCACTATGAATTCTAGAGCTTTTTAATCATTCCACATTCACTTTATAAAGTTCACAGAAACCTCTGCATAACCCAAGATCTCAAAGATTTTCTTCTATCATTTCTTCTACAAATAGTGTAGTTTGGGGTTTTACAGTTAAGTCTATCTTCTGTTTTGAGGTATGGTTTGAGGTTCCTTTTTATTTATTTTTTTGCATATAGGTGTACAATTGTTCTAGCACCGTTTGGGTTGCATTTGCAACTTTCGGGGGGTATATTCTAGGCTTTCTATTGTGTTAATTTGATATGTGTCTATCCCTTTGCTAGTACCACACTGTATTGGTTGGATCGCTAAACACTAGGAACCGACAAACTACAGCCCATGATCCAGAACCTGTCTGCCACTTATTTTTGTAAATAAGGCTTTATTGGAGCACAAGCGTGCTTATTCGTTTACATTTTGTCTATGGCTGTGTTAGCACAACAGTAGAGTTGAGCAGTTGCAACGGAATCTGTACGGCCCGCAAAATCTAAAATATATTAAGTATATGTCCTTTTAAACAAAAAGATTGCCAACCTCTGCTGCAGAGTAAGTCCTGAAATTGGGTTATGTGAGACCGCCAATATTGCTCTTCTTTTTCAAAAGTGTTATGGCTGTTCTATTTCTTTTGCCTCTGTACGTACGTTTTGGAATCAACTTTTTAATTTCTACAAAATCTTCCTACTGGAATTTAAAAAAATAATTT
>NW_012134570.1:37250-37762 GCF_000956105.1 Propithecus coquereli | reverse complement strand
TAGTTGGGAATAATTGCCTAAGCTTCACTTTTCTGGAAGAATTTGTGGAGAATTGGTATTAGTGTTTCCTGAAAAGTTTTGTAGAATTCACCACTTAAGCCATCTGGATATGGAATTTTCTTTATGGGAATGTCTTTAACTACAAATTCAATTTCTTTAGTAGATACAGGGCTAGGATTAGGGTCTATTCAGGTTATCAGTTATCTATCTTTTTTAGTGAGTTTTGGTAGTTCATGTTTGTCAGCAAAGTTTTTCATTTCATATAAATTTTTGAATTTGTGGGCACCAATTTGTTCAAGATATTTTCCATTTTCCTTTTATTCTCAGCAGGGTCTGTAATGATGTCCCCTCTTTTATTTCTGGTATTAGTGATGTGTCTTCTCTCCTTTATTCTTGGTCACTCTAGTTAAAGAGCCCATATTTTATTGATCTTTGAAAAAACCAGCTTTTGGTTTTATTAATTTTCTCCGTGTTTGTAGTGTCCTTTATATCTGTACTTTTCTTCTTCATTT